>NC_041384.1:321940035-321942241 GCF_002162155.2 Triticum dicoccoides
TTGATTCAGAGATCATTGAGACTCTTTAAACCAACCTAAGGCAATTCTCGACCGATCGTTTGGAGGGGGTCAGTAGAATGGCATACTCGGACTTGGATGATGTGGATTACCTTGTTGAAGACAACGCAATGGATGAATTTGCTTATCACCGGAAATGGAAGAGACCCATGGTAGAATGGCACATTGGCGGTGCAAACTGGGAACAAAATGCAGATGCTGGGAATGATTCTGGTAACTGGGGAGAGGCTCAACAATAGAGAGTTATTCCACTATTGGAATGGTTATAGCATAACCGAGGAAATTGAGAGCGCTATACAGTTAATGCCGACGATCAAACCTAGCACTTGCGCGTGCTCTCAAGAACTTGAGCAATTCCATAATCATCAAGGTTTTACCAACATCCGTGTCAAGGGTCCGGTAACACAACTTACTACCATGATGAATGGTGATGGAGGATGCAGACGCAAAGGAGGATAACACCTTTTCAGATTTCACCCTTGGAGGGGCCAAGGAAATAAAATCTGGATGATCGACCGAGAGACATTTAGCACTCCGCTTCTAATGTTCTCCTTGATGTGCTAGTGTAACCCATTCATAGATATGGTTTGATATCTAAAACATCAAGTAAAAGGTCGGACTTCGGGAACACAAAAATCCATAGGGGCAACTAGGGAGTAAACCCTACGAAATCCCTATGGGGAGGTGGCCAACTTCATCAATCAAGATATTATAATAACAGGTCTTCCGGCTGGGTGTGTTGGCCACGACATCCACTTTACCGGTTATCGCGCGACCAATATTATAATTCTTGGGAAATATTCCAACCATCATATCTGCCTGGGATTCAGATCTGGTTGGTGTCAGGATATTCCAGACTCATCGAGTCTAGGAAGAAAAACGGAAGTGTGCAACACAAATCGACGAGATGACGTTGCGGGATTCTTGGGAGATGAACTACGATAGCAAGCTCCAAAACATGAGCTGGTTCTGCTACAAACATGTGAACACGTTGTCCAAGACAAGCATGACCACAAAGTAGTCTTATAATAAAACACTACCGAGTTCAGGAGGGGGAACCATCAACGAGGGTATCGAAGTCCTTACATAAGTCCGGATTAGCTCTTATGAAGAAACTCCTTCTCCTTGAACAAATCAATCAGTGGCTTGGTGTGCTAGGGGTACATATAGATTGAAGGTTGCAAGTCTTCAAACCACAGAATTCTTCGCACGTGTGCATGACTGATTTGGGATGATTCCAAAGGAAACAACATTGACTTTCTCGAATCCATGGCGGCAACTTGCATCAGATGCACATGAATTAAAGGAAGTCACTACCTTCATCCAAACATATGCTTCATGAGCTAGCATGAACAAATGCTTTCAAAAGTTTCCAACACTAGCTTAATGTTCAACAAAATCATGGAGGAGATAAGGATGTTGTCAATGGGCTCAACAACAATTCATCTAGGTTTCCTTTGAAAAGGAATTCCATAGTTAAGTGAACACGGTGATAGCATTGGTCAGACCAAAGATGTAATGGTGTATGCTCGAGGGATCAACCACGAATAAGACAACATTACGAGCATCGTTGGTACTGATTTGATTTGACGATAGCCCACACTCAAATCAAAGGATTGATAAGACAATAGGTCCAGCAACTGATCACAAGGACCAATCGATGAAGATATCATCTTTCTTCAGCACACCCTACACAAGAATATCCCTTTGGAACGAACTAAGTCAGGCAAGTTTTTATCTTCCAACTCTCCAAGTTGTTGTCTAGCTTAACCAACTAGCTCAGGGATATCTAACACCGATCTTGGAGAGAGGGTGGTTCACAAGAACCCAACTTGATCACAAGCTCAACACAGCGGTCAGGTGACAACCTGGTAATACTTCCGAGAAGATCTTCGGAAAATCACGAACCACCGGTATGTTACTAAGCTTGAGAACAATCTTGCTTTCCAGGGCAAGACGATATGATCAGTAGGGCAAGGATTTGAAATAATCCTAACTCATCGATCGAGGAGTGAACCAGGAGAATGGACTAGGTAGCACGATCAATCTTAGAATGATGATTCACTAACCAACATGCTAAGAATGAAATTATTATCCTTTAACTACCAAGCAACAAGGTTGCTAGGAGTATTGATTTCACACGCCATGATTCATTTGTCGGCATTCCGGTTACAATAACACAGGAACC
>NC_041384.1:321942874-321944580 GCF_002162155.2 Triticum dicoccoides
TCGGGAGAGTGAGGGAGTTCCAGGGGGTGGCGTGGCACGCATGGAGGCGTCCGGGGTGTCGAGGTGGAGCGGCAAGCAGGAGGTGGCCGGGGCGTGCGCCGGCGTGCGTCGGCCACGCGCCTGTGCCTACTGGCGCGAGGAGGAAGGCGACAGGGGGGGAGTGGAGATGGGCTGGGCCGTGCTGCTGGGCCAGGTGGGCTACCAGGTGAGCGCTAGGTAGTCCTTCTCTCTCTTTCCATTTCTGTTTTTATTTATCTATTTTGTTCTGTGTTGTTTTAGTTTAGTAAAATACTAAACCATTTTATAAAATCCTGAAAATAGTTATGTGGCTAGAGTTAAAATATACCAAACCACATAAAATGTTCCAGTAATTATTGGACATATATTATTTATATATCAAATATATATCCAATGCAAATAGCTATTTATTTAATTCAAAGGCCCAAAATAATTAACTCTAAGATACCAAAAATATTGTTTTGAGTTTTACCTCTTTGCAATATTTTCAGAGAATAAGAGGAACATTTTCTTGGACTTCTTTGAGGAGATTTTAATGTTGATCATTTTTAGAAGGTTTCTGAGGCTTTGAAAATTCCTCAATTCAAATTTCAGAAATTTAAATATGATGCCTGGATGAAGATGGAACTATTTACAAACAATATTCTAGTCAGAAATTTAAATATGATGCCTGGATGAAGATGGAACTATTTACAAACAATATTCTAGGGCTGTGACAACTCACCCCCACTAAACAAGAATCTCGACCCGAGATTCAAGTGTAGGGTAAGGTGAAGGGGAAACGATAACTAGTATAATCTTCACGATCCAGTTGCACTCCAATTGAACGTTGATTCGTTCACCATTATTGTCTCGAAGTCTTGCTCTGAGAACTCCAACTAACATGACAACGAGAGGAAAGGAAAGACCCTAAAAGGATGGTTCTTCTCGAAGGTCGAACAACTCAGGATTAACTCACGGAATGAGACATAGCAACATCTCTCGAGCTGAGAGGCGAAGCACACATCTATAGGAATGGAGTGAAGCAGATGACGAAGGTTCACTAGGTAGACCACAATTCCACACCTAAGAGGGTGGTGAACGGTTGTCAACGTAGCGAGGAGTTGAGTTTCCATAGTACCATAACGATGCACCTTAGGGAAGGTGACTCATAGAAATATCCCCTTAAGTGGCAAAAAGAATTACCATTGATTCAGAGATCATTGAGACTCTTTAAACCAACCTAAGGCAATTCTCGACCGATCGTTTGGAGGGGGTCAGTAGAATGGCATACTCGGACTTGGATGATGTGGATTACCTTGTTGAAGACAACGCAATGGATGAATTTGCTTATCACCGGAAATGGAAGAGACCCATGGTAGAATGGCACATTGGCGGTGCAAACTGGGAACAAAATGCAGATGCTGGGAATGATTCTGGTAACTGGGGAGAGGCTCAACAATAGAGAGTTATTCCACTATTGGAATGGTTATAGCATAACCGAGGAAATTGAGAGCGCTATACAGTTAATGCCGACGATCAAACCTAGCACTTGCGCGTGCTCTCAAGAACTTGAGCAATTCCATAATCATCAAGGTTTTACCAACATCCGTGTCAAGGGTCCGGTAACACAACTTACTACCATGATGAATGGTGATGGAGGATGCAGACGCAAAGGAGGATAACACCTTTTCAGATTTCACCCTTGG
>NC_041384.1:321949334-321950768 GCF_002162155.2 Triticum dicoccoides
GATTTTATCGGAATGAACAAGGGGGTTTTGCTTGCCTGGCACTTCTGAAGATAACATTGAGTCTTCATCAGTGTCAACGATCACAACGTCGGAACATCGTCTACCGGGAGGGAACAGATACCGGCAACAAAGAAGAAATACAATCAATGCAATGCACAATATGATGCATGCTCATGACATGGCAATATGAATGTGTTTTGAGCTAATGCAACTAGCAACAGATTAAATGAAGTTGGTTTGAATACAAGATTCAAATTCAAACTCCATATGTGATTATTCAAATGCCATTTAATTGATTTGTGCTAAACAGCAGCTATAAGTTGTTCTAACATGCATGAAAATGGTACAGATGGATTCCTTGAATTTTTCTGATAATTTTTCATATATAATTTATTTAATTTGGAGTTACGGTTGAATTTCTATGATTTTTAGAAGTTTCTACAATTTTCTGGAATTTCCTGAATATTTATAAAATGAACTAAATTCCAGAAAAGGAATATTGCGTCAGCATGGCGTAAGGCTGAGGTCAGCAGGTCAACTGGGTCGCTCAGGGTCAAACCTGACGTGTGGGGGCCACACGTCAGTGACACAGGTTAGACAGGGGGGGGGGGTTAGTTTAGTTTAATTAAAGATTAGGGCACTAGGGCCCACATGTCAGTGTCAGGGGGTTAGATTAGGTGGTGATTAGCTTAAACTAATCACCTGACGGCGGGGGCCCACCTGTCATAGACCCAGGGGAGGTCAAACCCCTGGTCAAACGACTCAATCCCGCCGGCGTTGAGTCGCCGGCGAGGCCGAGGCAGCGGAGGCCTTCGGGTTTCTTGCTCCGGCGACCAAATGTCCGGCGGAGGGCATCTACGGAATGCCCAGGCTCGCGCGCATCTAACACGGCAAACGGGAGAAGCTAGGGCGGCCGTAATTCTCGCCGGCGTCGAGCTCAGCGGCTGCCGGACCTCGGGCGTTGGCGGGAACGGCGCTACGGTGCACAAGAGGGGAAACGGAAGGGCGCTGAGGCCTCCTGGGGTTGCGGTGAGCACGACGGTGGGCTCGGGAGCGAGCTGCGGTGGCTGTGGCCACGGCCACGCCATGGCCGGCGGCGAGAAGCTCTCGGCCGCGGTGGATAACCTAGCTACGGCGCGCGAACGACGAAACAGAGAGGGGGAAACGGACGGAGAGCTCACGTAGACCCTGTAGAGGTGGACGGCGAGCTTGAGGGAGGCCGGACGGGGGCGGATTTGACGGCGGCGATCCGCGGTGGCCGAGGAGGGGAACGGCGAAGCTGGCAGCATCCAGGGCTTCCGCAGGGCCGTGGATCGGTGGGGAGGAAGAGGGGGTCGAGGCGGAGCCTTTGAGCGCATCGGCGAGGCTAGGGGGTGGCGGTGGCCGCGAGGGAGCTCGTCGGTGGCGGCGGCTCCGTTCGGCGAGTGAGGGAGA
>NC_041384.1:321951201-321986207 GCF_002162155.2 Triticum dicoccoides
AAGTGGAGATGGGCTGGGCCGTGCTGCTGGGCCAGGTGGGCTACCAGGTGAGCGCCAGGTAGTCCTTCTCTCTCTTTCCATTTCTGTTTTTATTTATCTATTTTGTTCTGTGTTGTTTTAGTTTAGTAAAATACTAAACCATTTTATAAAATCCTGAAAATAGTTATGTGGCTAGAGTTAAAATATACCAAACCACATAAAATGTTCCAGTAATTATTGGACATATATTATTTATATATCAAATATATATCCAATGCAAATAGCTATTTATTTAATTCAAAGGCCCAAAATAATTAACTCTGAGATACCAAAAATATTGTTTTGAGTTTTACCTCTTTGCAATATTTTCAGAGACTAAGAGGAACATTTTCTTGGACTTCTTTGAGGAGATTTTAATGTTGATCATTTTTAGAAGGTTTCTGAGGCTTTGAAAATTCCTCAATTCAAATTTCAGAAATTTAAATATGATGCCTGGATGAAGATGGAACTATTTACAAACAATATTCTAGTGATAAATTTAAATATGATGCCTGGATGAAGATGGAACTATTTACAAACAATATTCTAGGGCTGTGACATTCGGGCAGCGGAGCCGGACAGTCAATCGGTCCGGATATCGCCCGCCAAGCCTGTCAAAGGTAAGGGAGTTTAGATCCTGCATAGAGTCAAACTATGAAAAAAGCTTAACATCCTGTAAAAGGTGTAGATGGCTTACCTCGCCTGCGTGACGCTGCGAGCTGTATCCGCGGTCCTCGGAAGCGGATGCGGGAGCCTCGGCGCCCTTGAATAGCATCTTCCAGGCGTCTTCGTACGTCATGTCGAAGAGCCTCCTGAGGGTTTGATGCTGCGCCGGGTCGAACTCCCACAGATTAAAATCCCATTGTTGGCACGGGAGGATCCGGCGGACGAGCATAACCTGGATTACATTAACAAGCCGGACTGGCTTGTTCACCAGGGACTGGATGCATGTTTGCAATCCGGTCACCTCTTTTTCGTCACCCCACGACAGGCCCGTCTCTTTCCAGGACATAAGCCGCATGGGGGGTCCGGATCGGAACTCGGGGGCTGCGGTCCATTTCGGATCGCGCGGCTCGATGATATAAAGCCACCCGGATTGCCATCCCTTTAGGGTCTCCACGAAAGAGCCCTCAAACCATAGGACATTGGCCATCTTGCCCGCCATGGCGCCTCCGCACTCCGCCTGGCTGCCGTGCACCACCTTGGGCTTGACGTTGAAGGTCTTGACCCAGAGGCCGAAATGAGGGCGGACGCGGAGAAAGGCCTCGCACACGACGATAAACACCGAGATGTTGAGGATGAAGTTCGGGGCCAGATCGTGGAAATCCAGGCCGTAGTAGAACATGAGCCCCCGGACAAATGGGTGGAGTGGAAAACCCAGTCCGCGGAGGAAGTGGGGGAGAAATACTACCCTCTCATGGGGCCTTGGGGTGGGGAGAAGCTGCCCCTTTACGGGAAGCCGGTGCGCGATGTCCTTGGACAGGTATCCGGCCTTCCTTAGCTTCTTGACTTGGCCCTCCGTGGCGGAGGAGACCATCCACTTGCCTCCCGCTCCAGACATTGCTAGAGAAGGTTGAGGTGGGAAGTGCGGGCTTGGGCGCTGGAGCTCGGGTGCGCAGGAGATGGATAGGCAAAGGAGGAAGAAGGTGTAGGTAAAAAGGTGGATCCTTGTCCCCTTATATGGGCGGATGCGGTTGTGCGTCCCCACCTGCCTAGTAAAACTCGCTTGCCTCCCAAGCACCGTGATAAGTGGCGCAGTTGGGTTACCCACGTCCGTATTGATGAGAATCCCGTAAAAGGGGGGTACACGATCTCTGCTTTGACAAGACGTGCCAAGGAAACCGCCTCGCAAAACACGCTGAGGTGGAAAAGTGAAAACAATTCGAGTAAAGGACTTGGCTGTAGTGTGATGACGCACTGCGGAATACGTCAGCAGATTTGATTTGTGTTAATATTATTCTCTCTATGGCAGTATGTGGAAGCTTATTTTGCAGAGCCGTACACTACTCTTGGTGTTTACAATCTTCTATGAAGGACTTGGAGGAGGAACCCGCCTTGAAATGCCGAAGACAATTTGCGCGCTGGACTCGTCGTCATTGAAGCCTGGTTTAGGGGCTACTGAGGGAGTCCTGGATTAGGGGGTGTTCGGGTAACCGGACTATACCTTCAGCCGGACTCCTGGACTATGAAGATACAAGATTGAAGACTTCGTCCCGTGTCCGGATGGGACTTTCCTTGGCGTGGAAGGCAAGCTTGGCGATGCGGATATTCAAGATCTCCTACCATTGTAACCGACTCTATGTAACCCTAACCCTATCCGGTGTCTATAAAAACCAGAGGGTTGTAGTCCGTAGGACATCAACTCCATATACAACAATCATACTGTAGGCTAGCTTCTAGGGTTTAGCCTCCTTGATCTCGTGGTAGATCTACTCTTGTACTACCCATATCATCAATATTAATCAAGAAGGATGTAGGGTTTTACCTCCATCAAGAGGGCCCGAACCTGGGTAAAACATCGTGTTCCCTGCCTCCTGTTACCAACCGGCCTAGACGCACAGTCCGGGACCCACTACCCGAGATCCGCCGGTTTTGACACCGACACCCTTCCATAGATATCTCCACTCCTCGGGAGCCAGCCTAGCGAGGACGCCCTAGGGGAGGTCTTGGTGTCGTCCGCCTAGCGAGGGTTGGCCCCTCACGAGGGCCTTGAGTGGTTGTTGGTGAAGATGGGACGTACCAGACCGTTGGTGGAGCTGCGCCCTGGGCCACAGGCAGGCAAGTCTGGGTACCCCCGTTCCCAGGACACCGACAGCGAGTACCAATGGCTTGTATCCGTTTGGAAACCAGAATACCAACCATAGCACATGGCCCTTTGTATGGATGTAGAATCTGCCCCCATGGAAGTGCATGAACACAAAGTACGTACACATGAGCATGCTGATTCAAGGGCCGAAACAACTGGGAAATAATATTAACCTGTATATGGGCTTCTGAAAGAGGAGCTAGACATGTTATGGAAAACACCGGCATGGACATGGGACGCCAGCAAAGGAGAGTATTTCTATATGAGAGCCGCCCTTATGACGACGGTGCACGACTATCTCGGTTACGGTTACACCTCAAGCCAGGTGTGCCACAGATATTGCGGATGCATGAGGTGCATGGATGATACAACGTCTCAGCAGCTTACGTCAACGAAAGATGGCAGGTCTGGGAAAATCGTGTACATGGGGCATCGTAGATGGTTCGAGAACGATGACCCGTGGAGAAAGCGCGGAGATCTATTCAATGGGTTGGCTGAGCATCGAGGACCTCCATCGGGCACCGAAATCAATGAGCTGTAGAAAAACTAGGAATAGTGCCCCTCGTCGGGAAAGATGAAAAAGGCCCCGGAGCCGCTGTGGAAGGTATGGAAAACGAGGTATGTTTTCTAGAACTTAGAGTACTGGTCCAATCACGACACACCTCATTGCCTTGATCGAATTCATATCACAAAGAATGTCCTCGAGAGCTTGCTTGGCACACCGATGAACATGCCGGAGAAGACCAAGGATGGGCGGAAGGAAAGGAAAGACTTGGAAGATTTGAAGATCAGCAAAGATCTCCATATGCCGCCCCGTAAAAAGTCGATGCAGGAGACGAATATAGAGACGGAGGAGGGGGAAAGGGGCAGAAAAGTGATCAAGAAGGAGGATAATTATTGCCCCCCTACTTGCTTCACCTTAAGTGCGAAGGAGATCAATCAATTCATCAAGTTCCTTGTTGGAATCAAAGTTCGTTCTGGTTACTGTGGGAAGATAAGAAGATTTCATTACACCAAGAAGAAAAGGTTCAGTGGGATGAAGTCTCATGACTGTCACGTGATGATGACACAGATAATCCCGATTTCCATTAAAGGGATAACGGACAAGCATGTCCGTGAAATGCTTACTGGTCTCTACAACTTCTTTGATGTTATCTCTCGAAAGTCCATTAGTGTGAAGTAGCTCCGAAGGCTACAGGAAGAGATCGTTGTCATACTATGTGAGCTTGAGATGTACTTTCTGCCCACGTTCTTTGACGTCATGGTGCATCTGTGTGTCCACATCATGGACGATATCATCGACCTCGGGCCGACATTCATTCATAGATGATGCCGTTCGAGAGGATTCATGAAAAGATTCATCTGTAACATGTCCCGTCCCGATGGGAGCATCGTCCAGGGGTATCTGACGCATGAGTGCATCTCCTTTGGCGAGAATTATATAGGCATCGGAGACCTTGTTGTTGGTTTTCCCGTCAGGAAGCACGATGGGAGGCTTGGAGGAGAAGGTCATAACAATGGTCGGAGGGAATTGCACGTGGACTATTCAGATTGACAGAACGACTTTGACCGGGCTAACTTAGTGGTGCTACAACACCTAGATGTGGTAGATGATTATGTGACATGGCACAAAGAAACCATCGCAAAGAAGTACCGTGATAAGGGGATGCTCAAGACGGACGACAAAGTTACTGTAGAGCACAACGCCACTTTCTTCCATTGGTTCAAAGATCAAGTTCTTGCTAATCCCCCAGAAGAGGGAAGTTCGGATGGGTTGCTCATACATGCCTTAGCACATGGCCCCGCGCCCAAACTCGTGACCTATCAGTCATATGATATCAACGGGTACACGTTCTACACGGAGGCCAAAATACATGGACAGTGATTACCAGAACTCCGCCATGAAGATTAAATGCTTGACCGATGCCAACGGCACAACTGAAAGATTCTACGGTAGGGTCGAAGAGATCTGGGAGCTTGACTATGCTGAAATGCACGATGCGATGATGTTCCGCGTCAGATGGGCTAAGGACATCGTAAGAGAAAACAAGTATTTCACTACCATCTCTATATCCGACGTGAAGAGTGCTACCATGAACGTTAACATCATCGCAAAATTGAGCCATGGGCACACGCTAAGCACATGACACAATGCTTCTTCATAA
This sequence comes from Triticum dicoccoides, assembly GCF_002162155.2. Lineage (NCBI taxonomy): Eukaryota > Viridiplantae > Streptophyta > Magnoliopsida > Poales > Poaceae > Triticum > Triticum dicoccoides. The sequence continues at coordinate 321,956,191 of NC_041384.1, forward strand.
CTGACCCGACCTATCCCAGTCATGTTGTCATGAGGAGAGGCAAAAGGAGCATCGTTGGAATGGATGGAGTCGCCAACGAGGAAGACTACGACCAATACCACGATCCGATGAGGAAAGATGACAATGACGATGAAGCATACGTGAAAAGAAGAATCAATACTACATTACCTAAGAAAGATCGTACTCCATGGTGCCGGAAAAGTCACAAGGAGGGGCTCAATTTTTCGACAATGAACAAGAAAGGGAAGAAGCTCAATGTGAAATGTCATTGACGCAGCTGAGAAACCATCATTTATATATGTGTATCTATTTTGTTTACACACTTAAGTAACCGTTATCGGTCAAATGATGTATACATCGTATCCCCTTCAATTACCACATGCATGGTTCCGGTGATATTCACGCAGTGTGGGAGGGAGACACCGTCGTCAGAAAAAAACAAAAACAAAAGGGAGAAAGAAATACAAAAGAAGAAGAAAAGTAAACAGAAAAGACAAGGAAAATAATTAAAAAAAGAAAACTAAAAACTAGAAAAGGAAAATAATAAAAAGAAAAGAAAGATAGAGGTAGCGCTGGATTGGGAACCAAAGCTATAGCTAAGTTAGCTATAGCACTGGATTAGGAAGCATGCGCAGGCAAGGAGTCCCTAGGCGTCAGGCAAAGGTTTCCATATCGGTGCAACAAGACCAAGACCAGCAGGACGGCATGACGGAGTTCACTGTGGAGACCACAGCTGCATCACCACCAGAGCCTTTGGCAAGTGAAAACCACCTTTTGTTAGGATAACTTGTACTAGTTGTCTCCCTTCAAAATTGGCCGTTGTGGGATCCCTTGCCGCCTAACATTTGGGAAGAGGACCAGGGCCTCTATAAATAGGGCTAGCCACCACCATAGCAAGAGGAGGGATCGTTCAGACCATCCTCAAACACACCAGCTCATCGAGCTCAAGAACACCTCTCCTTGGGAGGCAGTTCATCCATTGTACTAATCCATCCTCAGCCTATGAAGCAATCCACCACACCATGCTGGAGTAGGGTATTACACCACAATAGTGGCCCACACCAGTATAAACCCCCGAGTCTCTTGTTCCTTGGGTTCGGCGAGCTAGGACTTGAGATCGTTGCGAGAGCGAGCTAGGGAGAGAGAGATCTCCGTGCTCACCCCAGAGTTCGAACCTCAAGGGTTTGCCAGAACCCGAATCCGACATTTGGCGCGCCAGGTAGGGGTGCGTTGAAGCCTTTCTTCCGTCGATCCATGCTCCACTGTTCCACCACATCCATGGTTGATGCTCGCCGAGACCGTGCTTTTCAGTGTCCTGGGAATGGGGGTTCCCAGACTTGCCTGCCTGCGGCCCACAACATGGCTCCGCGAGCGGCCCCGTATGGCCCATCTTCACCAGCAAACACTCAAGACCCTCGCGAGGGGCCGATCCTCGCGAGGCGGATGATGCAAGACCTCCTCGGGGGCAGCCTCACCAGGCTGGCTCGTGAGGGGCGGAGAGATCAAGGCAAGGGACACCTCGCGATGTTCCTGTGACGCAAGCCATGACGACCGGGGCCAGGCGGGCACCAGGCAGGCGCCAACGCACACAGTGTCCTCATTTCCTCTTTGGTGCTAAAGAGGCAAGCGCAGGCAAGGTGTCCCAGGGCATTAAGCAAACGTTTCCATATCAATGCAATGAGACCAAGACCCGCAGGGCGGCAGGACGGACGTCACCATGGAGCCCAGGACGGCGTCACCACCAGAGCCTTTGGCAGGCACAGACCACCTTTAGTCAGGAAAACTTGTACTAGTTGTCTCCCTTCAAATTTGGCCATTGTGGCATCCCTTCCCACTAGCATTGGGGAAGAGGACCAGGTCCTCTATAAATAGGGCTAGCCACCACAGTGGAGGCAACTGATCTGAGGCCATTCAGATCATCCTCATCCACACAAACTCGCCAAGCACAAGAGCACCTCTATTTAGGAGGTTGTTCTTCCCTTGTAACTGTTCATCCTCAGCCCAAGAGGCAATCCACCACACCACACTAGAGTAGGGTATTACACCACATCGGTGGCCCGAACCAGTATAAATCTTGTGTCCCTTTGTTCTGCGAGTTCGACGCGCTAAGCCTTGAGATCATGGTGAGGGAGAGTGCAAGGGGGAGGAGAGATCTTCGTGCGCACCCCAGTGTTCGAACCTCAAGGGTCTTGCCGGAACCCAAAATCCAACATTTGGCACGCCATGTAGGGGTGCGCCAAAGCCTTCATTCCATCGATCCACGCTCCGCCATCATCGCGCCTTGCCCCCATGGCCGGCGTTGCTCTTCCGGCTGCGATAACGGATGCCCATGGCGGGGCCAGGGGCTCCGAGCCTTAGCCCCCGCCTTGCGGTGGGTGCGGTGGCCACCCAAGTTCAAGCCAGAGATGCCGCCGTGTTACGACGGCATGGAGGACCCGTTGGCCTTCCTGCTGGCGTATGAAGAGGCCATCCTAAAGGCTGGGGGCGACGACAAGGTCATGGCCAACTGGCTTCCCATGGCCCTCAATGGTGCACCGTGCGCCTGGCTGCTCAACCTCCCAGGATCTATGGAGGTATCTTGGGAGGAGCTGCGCAGCCTCTTCGTTGCACGCTTCACGGCACCGTCGCCCCTCGCTATTGTGGCCCTCCCCGGCGGCTGCAAGCGCCGCCCTCAGGATGTCACACCAAGCCGTTCCTTTTCCATATAGGCGCCGCTTCCGCCGGCAGGGAGCTCCCCCGGGTTGGGTGGCGTCCAAGGCCGACCTGACCTTCAAATCGGTGGATCACCCAGTCACCACCATCGGCTCGAGTGTGCTCCCAATGCTTTGCACGCCCACCATCTGCAGCGTAGCTGTCACCAAGACCGTCATCGACGGCGGCGCCGGCCTCAACGTGCTCTCTGTGGAGCCTTTTAGCCTCCTTTAAGTGTCGCTCGAGCGGCTCCTGTTGGGTTCTACGGTAGGGTGCCTCGACTGCAAATTAAAATTCCTACGCACAGAACAACCAAGAACATGCTACGGGAGATTGATCATAGTTCGTTACCACTAGACGCACAGTGTCGTGCAGTGGAAGAAGAGTTGGGGCAGCGCGTCCGCATGGATAGTCTCCTCCTCGTCCGATCTCCCTCATACAGCCGGTTGTCGGTTCCCACGTACAGGTTCATCGGAGCGGCGCAAGTGCACCGCCTCTAACGGTATCCGCGCGTGCAGGAGGAACGTCGTGCAGTGGACTACTAGGTCCAATCACACAACCGGCGGCGAGTGGAGGTGTCTACTCGCAACACATGCAAACCCTAGTGACAGCGCCGAAGCGATCATCCGCGTGAGTGTGCGGCACCTCCACTTTATATAGGCGTCTGTCACGGGCTCAACACTTGGGCCTTGCATGGACCCTAAAGCCCATAAGTCTACTCGGCCGCAATCCGAATATAGCTCAAATCACATCCGACCAGTGTCCTCGGATCCGACCTCGTAGATTCATTCTCATAAGCGCGCGACCCCTTAGGTTCAAGCCGGCTTGGTCACAGTTCGGATCACCTCCGAACTGCACAGTTGGTAGCGGCCTCTAGCAAGGCATGCCGAACACCAAACAGACTATGAAGCTGGTTAGGCAAATCTGTACAACATGCTTCCATTCCTTTTGCCGCATGATATATGTTGTCGGGCTCAAGGCGAGTCTGTCATCCTTGTGCTAGCCCGACCTCTTTCTCGTTCCAGTGATGCCGACCACAAACCAGATTATCTCATAATCCTTGTCGCATGGCCATGCTTATCCTGGTCAGATCACACGAGGGGCCCAGAGTATATCTCTCCTGATCGGAGGGGCAAATCCCATCTTGCTCGACCACATCTCACAGCATGGTTCTAGACAAACCCAAAACCTACCTTTATAACTACCCAGTTATGGAGTAGCGTTTGGTCGGCCCAAAGCAAGTCTGTTACCATCCCGAGTACATGCGCCAGCTCAGGTCTTAGGACATAGAACGTATGTTGTACTAGAGACTCACAGATGACATATCGCTGCGTCTCATAGTTGGGTCTGTCCGACTCAGACCTTATCTCAACTTGGATCCGACTACGTCAAATCTGACCAGATCCTTCTGAGTCCATATTATCTGGTTAGCATCCAATGCTCCATGGCTAGTGAGACCAAGCTATCGACTTTGTCATATGCTAGTCTAGTTGGCTGCGCATCCACATAGCCCTTTCGACTAGGGACCTTTTAGGACGTTCATCATACAATGCATAGTCCCACAAACAAGTCACGTACTTGCTGATACACATCATTGATAATGTCCAAGGACTATCTTTATTCATAAACACATAGGAATTCTCATCATACATGATTGCCTCCAGGCCATATCTCCAACAGTCTCCCACTTGCACTAGAGTCAATCAAATAGACATCGAATGCCCATAGCTCTAACGTGCCCCTCATGCTTGGGTTGTGGAAGCGGCTTAGTCAATGGATCCACAACATTTGCATCCGTGTGAATTTTGCATAACTCTACATCACCACTCTTTACAATCTTTCGTATCACGTGATATTTCCGATCTATGTGTCTGGCCTTGTGGTGATTCCTCGGCTCCTTGGCTTGTAAGATGGCACCAGAATTATCACAATAAAGGTCCAACGGTTTTACTGAGGCTGGGAAAATACCAAGATCATTAAGAAAGTTCCGGATCCAAACACCTTCCTTTGCAGCTTCACAAGTCGCAATGTATCCGGCTTCTGTAGCAGAATCAGCCATCGTATCTTTCTTGGAACTCATCCAGCTCACTGCTCCTCCGTTCATGACTTACACGAATCCGGACTGTGATCGACAATCGTCTCTGTCAGTTTGGAAACTGGCATCGGCGTAACCCCTTACGATGAGCTCTTCCTCGCCTCCATAAACTAGGAACATCTCTTTAGTCCTTTTTAGGTACTTCAAAATAGTCTTTACCGCTGCCCAGTGACTCTCACCTGGGTTGACCTGGTATCTACTTGTTAGGCTTATTGCAAAAGCAACATCAGGCCATGTACATGTCATGGCATACATGATGGATCCAATTGCCGAGGCATACAGAATCCGACTCATCCTGCTTCGCTCATCAGATGTCGAAGGACTCTGAGTCTCGCTTAGCCTTATACCATGTGAGAGTGCCAAGAACCCTTTCTTTGCCTCGGTCATGTTGAACCGCTTCAACACTTTATCTATGTACGTGCTCTGGCTTAAGCCGAGCAGCTTCCTTGATCTATCTCTATAGATCTTAATGGCTAAAATGTACATTGCCTCACCAAGGTCCTTCATCGAAAACTTGCCATTCAATGACTCCTTGACTGAGTTCAGCATCGAAATATCATTTCCGATCAGTAGTATGTCATCCACATACAATATCAAAAACACTATCGAGCTCCCACTTAACTTCTTGTATAAACAAAAGTCCTCTTAGCTTTTGATGAAGCCGAAACCAGTGACGACCTCATCAAAACGAATGTTCCAGCTCTGAGATGCTTGCCTCAACCCATAAATGGATCTCTTGAGCTTGCATACCTTTCTAATGCTAGTCGGATCGACAAAACCCTCGGGCTGTATCATATACATGTCCTCGGTTAAATTTCCGTGAAGGAAAGCCATCTTGACATCCATCTGCCATATCTCGTAATCGAAATATGCAGCTATAGCTAGTACGATCCTCACCGACTTCAGCATCACTACCGGCGAGTAAGTCTCGTCGTAGTCAATTCCTTGAACTTGTCCATAACCCTTAGAGACAAGCCGAGCTTTGTGGATCTGAACATTTCCATCCACATCAGTTTTCTTATTAAAGACCAATTTGCAACCAATGGCTGTTACGCCAGGCGGTGGATCAACCAAGTCCCATACTTGATTCTCATCCATGGACTTTAACTCGGATCTCATGGCCTCTAGCCATGCCTCGGAATCTGGGCTCACCATCGCTTCTGCATACGTGGCTAGGTCGTCACTTTCTAGCAACAATACATCACACACTCTGCGCAATCTTCCCAACCTCCATGGTTCTCGTGTCGCTTCCACTACGGGTTCCCTGACTGATTCCAGTATGATCTCATCACCAGCCGTGCCGTCCCCGAGTGGTCCTCGAATTTCTTTGAGTTGGACCGTCCTCCCACTGGGCTCCCGACTGAGAAACTCTTTCTCAAGGAAAACCCCATTCCGAGCAACAAACAATTTGTTATCTTCCCGGTTGTAGAAGCTATATCCCAATGTTTCCCTCGGATATCCCACGAATATGCATTTATCCGACTTGGGTGTAAGCTTGTCTGACATAAGTTTCTTGAAAAATGCTTCACAACCCCAAATCTTTAAAAAAGACAAACTGGGACTCTTCTCGGTCCACATCTCATGTGGTGTCTTGTCTACAAATTTTGATGGTACCTTGTTAAGTGTAAAAGCTACAGTTTCCAAAGCGTATCCCCAGAATGACAAGGGTAAATCCGACGTGCTCATCATAGATCAACCATGTCCAACAAGGTACGATTCCTCCGTTCTGATACACCATTTCTTTGTGGCGTACCAGGAGGTGTGAGCTGAGGTACTATAGCTCTGATTTTCAGATGATCATCAAACTCCTGGCTCATGTCCTTACCACCACGATCAGATCATAGAAGTTTTATAGTCTTGCCAAGATGATTCTCAACCTCGTTTTGAAACTCTTTGAACTTTTCAAAAGTCTCTGACTTGTGCCTCATCAAATAGATATATCCATATCTACTCAAGTCGTTGGTAAAAGTCACGAAGTACTGATAGCCACCTCTGGCAGTTGTGCTCATTGGTCCACACACATCACTGTGTATTAGTTCCAACAGCTCGGATGCCCTCTAACAACTCTTTGTGAAACGAGACTTAGTCATCTTGCCGAGCAAGCATGATTCGCATGTCTCGAATGACCCAAAGTCGATCGAAGTTAGGAGTCCATCATCATGGAGCTTCTTCATGCGTTTCATACTAATGTGTCCAAGCCGGCAATGCTAGAAGTATGTCAGATTTATCTCATTAGGCTTATGCCTCTTGACATTCACGTTATAGACCAGTTCCTGTTCTAGATTTAATATAAATAACCCATCAACAATGGGTGCATAGCCGTGGGACATCCCATTCAAATAAATCGAACAACCATTGTCCTTTAAATTGAATTCATAACCCTGACTCATCAAGCATGAGGTAGAAATAATGTTCCGACTAAGTGCAGGAATGTAATAACAATTATTCAATTCCAAAATAAATCCAGAAGGAAGCTGGAGCTGCATCTTACCGACCTCCAACGCAGCAACTCTTGCTTTGTTGCCGAACCTGATGTCAATCTCTCCTTGTGCCACACACCTAGTTCTTACCAGCTCCTGCATCAAGTTGCAAATGTAAACAACCGATCTGGTATCAAATACCCAAGAGCTACTAGGTATGTCAGCAAGGTAAATGTCTATAACATATGCAACAAGTCTACCTTTGCCTGAAGGAGCATTCCCGGCCTTCTTGCCATGCTCTCCAAGACACTTGCTACAGTTCCTCTTCCAGTGACCAGTTTCCTTGTAATGATAGCAGATGGTCTTTGAGTCTGTTCCAGACTTCGGTGCAGCGGCGGAGGTTACCGTCTCCGTGCCCTTTGCCTTAGCCTTTTTCTTGGACCAACTCTACTTGAACTTAGCCGATTTCTGCACCATCAACACTTGATGCGTGCCTTTCCTAATATCTTGCTCTGCCACTTTGAGCATCCCATGCAATTCAGTGAGCTTCTTATCCATTCCATGCATATGATTGTTCGAAATGAACGTCCCGTAGCTAGGCGGAAGAGATCCCAGACTACATCAGTAGCCAGCTCATCCAAGAGCGGGAAGACCAACCGATCCAAAACTTGCACATATCCGATCATCTTGATCACATGTGGGCTTAGTGGATCACCTTACTTCAGCTTAAAATCCATCAAGGATCGCTAGCCGTTGAACCTTTCGGTCCTAGCCTACACCTGAAACATGCTCTTAAGACTCTCGATCATATCGAAAGCCCCAACGTCATTGAAATGCTGCTACAAATCGGGCTCCATACAAGCCATCATGAGGCAGCTGATCTCGTTTGATTCATCAACGAGTTTCTGGTAGGCATTCTTGGTTGTGGTACTAGCATTATCGGCATGTTCCTCTGGAAGCGGATCCTCTAGAACATGTTCCTTTTTATCATGCTTGAGAACAATTCTCAAATTTCTATACCAGGTAGTAAAGTTTGTTCCATTCAATTTATCCTTTTCCAGAATTGATTTCAATGAAAATTTGGGTTGAGCAGGTGATGCCATTGATCTACAACAGAAAAATATGCAATCACTAAGCAATGTGTTTATGTAGAGTAATTCTAGCCTTAAATAGAAATACTCCCACTGAAGTCAGCATCCCTCCGCAAACTCTCAGTGGTTCAAGATCCGACTAGCACATGTGACTAGTGAGCTTTAGCATCACTGCTAGACAACATGCCTATCCGGTAAGCAACTCCTTACTAATCGTATCTCTATATGACTCCTGTCGGTCGGGTAGGTATCTCATACCCCGGCTCCCGACCTCTTTAGCCACAAGGCCCAAAACCGTTTTGATAGCCTTGTCAAGTTAACCTAATCACTACAAAAAAAGACACATCCATGACATTTTGGGCTGAACGAATTTTTTTCTGTCATACATATGACACTTCTATGACGATAATTGTGACAAAACCCGGTATCATCATCGATGTGGTGGGATCCTACTTCTATGACAAAAAAATCGTGACAGAAAATGGGCCATTCATCCTGGGAGGACCAGAGACGCACTGCATGACATTCTTTGGGTCGTCCTTGACGGAAAAAACCGTGGTAGAAGCAAGGGCGAGGAAAATTTCGGGGAGTTCCTGGTTACGGTGGGAGGTCGGGGGCCGAGTGATGCGCGTTTCTCTCGTACACGTACGCGCGTGTGTGCGAGACTTTGGCTCTAACTGAACCCGAGTGAGGCGTTGGGATCTAACTGAACCCGAGCGATTGCACTGCAGGCTACGTGTTACTGAACCCGAGCGATCGATCGATGGCTGTTAACTGAACCCGATTGGGCGATTCCTTCGCTACTATTGCTAACTGAAGTCGATCGATGCTGCCTCTGGGATGAACAGTGAGCGTTGCGAGGGGGGTTGGATGAACAGTGAGCGGTGGCATTGCCTCTGGATGAACAGGACCCCGTGGTGTGGTGGAGGTCTGGATGAACAGTAGACGGTGGAGGGGTGCCCGTGGAGGGGTGGTTGAACAGGCCCCCGTGGTGTGGAGGGATGGATGAATAGTAGATGGTGGAGGGGTGGTTGAACAGTAGCTGGTGGAGTAGCGCGCGGTGGAGGCTAGATGAACAGGAGCCCTTGCAGGCTGGAGGAGGTCGACGGTGGAGATGAACAGTATCCAGTGGAGTCCCGTTTTGCGGTACGCCACACCCCTCCTGATGAATAGGACCCCCGTTTCGACCGTAGCGCTCCAACACAAGTTTGTTTCCTCTGTTTTGCGGTACGCCACACCCCTCCCGATCAACAGGACCCTCGTTTCAACCGTAGGAGGTCCGTTTCGTCCGTTTTGCCGTACGCCACACCCCTCCCGATGAACAGGACCCCCGTTTCGACCGTAGGAGGTCCGTTTCCACCATTTTGCGGTACGCCAGACCCCTCTCGATCAAGAGGACCCCATTCCGAACGTAGGAGGTCCGTTTCCTCAGTTGTGCGGTACGCCAGGCCTCGTTTCCATCACCTGTTCCGTCCAAGCCCTCCCGATGAACACGACCACGCATTCCATTCCGACCCAACCGGTTGGCTCCCACACGTTCCGTTGCCTCCCGATGAACACGACGCATTCCGTTGCCTCCCCACGAACACGACGCATTCCGTTGCCTCCCCATGAACACGATGACAACGTTGTTTCTCCGTTCCGACCCAGCCATGTACACGAGCCCAGGCCGTACGTATGCGTGAGTAGGCGTTCGAGGCCCCGCCTGTATGTACACATACATGGCCGTATTTTCTTTTTTGCACCCTGGCCGCTATACGTACGTGTACATGCTACATGCGCGCCTCTACTACGACACGTACGTGCCTCTACTATGACACGTGTGCGCCTCTACATCAACTAGTATATATGTACATACACGTTCATGACCAGGATGACAACGCTACGTACGGTTCGACCAGGAGGGTCCCGACTGTCAGGCACTTCCTTGCCTGCAAAGATGTAGCTGGTGGGTCCCAGCAGTCAGGGAGGCGAATCATTTTTTTTGCTCGGACGCACCTCCTTGCATGTGAAGATGTAGCTGGTGGGTCCCAACAGTCAGGGGCAAACATTTTTTTCACGAAATATGGTGGCATGTCCGGTGGGTCCCCGCTGTCAGGTGGAGGAATAATTATTTTGCACGTAATAAGGAGGCACTTCCTTGCTGTGGCCGTGGACCCAACTGTCAGCCTCTCCATGTACAGTCCATGTCCGATGGAAGCCGTTCCTTGACCATGTTGACCTCGCTGCGCCGAGAGCACCAGGGCAGTGGACGACGGCAAGGCCTAGGAAGGGGACGACGCGGAGCCGGGGAAGATGCGGCAGTGGATGCCCACGCGTAGAGTAGTACGAGGGTTCACTAGTTCGTTGCGGTGTGAGGCTGCCGTCGCCGCAGAATAACAGTGTGTGTGGGTGAGTAGAGGGATGGCCTGGCCAGCGGTGGGAGTAGTAGGGGGCGGTGAGGCCTCCGCCGCATCACAGCCGGCCATGGGAGGCAGTAGCATGAGGCACGACCGGCGCTGATTTGGGCGGCTGGAGCAAGAAAACCAGAGGTTGAAGAAGCACTACAGCCATTGCATGGACATCGTACGGTCACTGGAGCTAGAATCGTGCATATTGACTAAGTTGACAAAGCCCTCCATCCCTGTCAACTTAGTAGGCCCACAAGTCAGCCTGCCACAATAATGGGTCCCAGCTAACAGGGGGAGTATTCATTTTTTTGTGCGTAATAAGGAGGCACTTCCTTGCGTGCAAAGATATAGCTGGTGGGTCCGAGCTGTCAGCGGCGGTAACGTTTTTTTCGCAAAATATAGAGGCCCTTTCGGTGGGTCCCTGATGTCAGGTGGAGGAATCATTAATTTGCGCGTAATAAGGAGGCATTTCCTTCCGTGCGGCCATGGACCCAGCTGTCGGCTTGTCCACGTACAGTCCACTTCAGATGCATGTCGGTCGTTGACCACATTAACAAGTCCGTGTCGAGAGCACCAGGGCGGTGGACGATGGCGAGGCCTAGGAAGGGAACGACACGGAGGCAGGGAAGACTCGGCAGTTGTTTCCCACGCGTAGGGGAGTATAACTGTATGAGGGTTTACTGGTTCGTCTGCCATCGCCGGAGAAAAACAGGAGGTGTGGGTGAGTAGAGGGATGGCTAGGCCAGCGATGGGAGTACGGTGGGGCGGTGAGGCCTGCGCGGCAGCATAGCCGGCCGCGGGGAGGAGGGAGCAGGCAGTCCCACCGGCGCTTGTTTGAGCGGCTGTAGTAGGAAGAGCAGAGATTGAAGAAGCACGATGGCCGTTCAATGGACATCCAACAGTGACTGCTTGTGCGTCAACCTTTTTTTAGGAAAGCCTCAAATCTGTGGAAAACAGCATACAGCCCATCTGCCATTATTTCTAATAATTTACAGCCCATTTGCTAATTCATAAGGCTTTTTTGGAGCCCATATTCTTTTTGTTAGCATTACAGCCCATTTTGTGGCCACGGTTAAAAAATTATACGAAATTTTGCATATTTCGGTGCAGTCCGAATTGTTTTTAATCCCAAAATTTCGACTGACATTCAAACTGATTTTAAAAATAAATGTATATCAATATAAAATCCAACAAATTCTCCATGCATAAAATTAACGTAATTTAAAATCTCGAAATGAAAAAAGAGATATTTGAAACTAATTACCAGTTTGATGTGTTTTAAAAATGTAGAGCCCATTTCTCATTACTGATGGGCCATTTTCTCGGCCAGCCGAATGAAAGCTCTCCTCGTCTTGAAAGATTTGTAGCCCAACAGGCCTGACAAAGCGACTTACTTGGCAAATCAAAAAAACCTGGGCTGTGGCCGTGGACCCAGCTGTCAGCCTCTCCACATACAGTACTCTTCCGATGGAAGTCATTCCTTGACCACGTTGACCACGCCGCACGGAGAGCACCACGGCGGTGAACGACGTGGAGGCCTAGGAAGGGGACGATGTGGAGCCGGGGAAGACGCGAAAGTGGAAGCCCGCGCGGAGAGGAGTACGAGGGTTCACGAGTTCGGCTGCGGTGTGAGGCTGCCGTCGCTGCAGGGCCTGGCCAGCGGTGGGAATAGTAGGGGGCAGTGAGGCCTCCACTGCAGCACATCCGGCCACGGGAGACAGGAGCATGCAGCACGACCGACGCTGCTTTGGACGGCTGGAGCAAGAAGACCAGAGGTTGAAGAAGCACTACGGCCGTTGGATGGACATCGTACGGTCACTGGAGCTAGAATCGTTCATATTGACTAAGTTGACAAAGCCCTCCATCCCCGTCAAGTTAGTAGGCCCACAAGTCAGCCTCCCACAATGGTGGGTCCCAGCTAGCAGGGGGTATTCATTTTTTCTGCGTAATAAGGAGGCACTTCCTTGCGTGCGAAGATATAGCTGGTGGGTCCGACATGTCAGCGGGGGGGACATTTTTTTTCCGCGAAATACAGAGGCCCTTCCGATGGGTCCCAGGTGACAGGTGGAGGAATCATTATTTTGCGCGTACAGTCCACGGCTGATGGATGTCATTCGTTGACCATGTTGACCAGCCGCGCCGAGAGCACCATGGCGGTGCACGATGGCGAGGCCTAGGAAGGGAACGACATAGAACCGGGGAAGACTCGGCAATGGTTGCCCACGCGGTGGGGAGTATGAGGGTTTACTGGTCCGGCTACCGTCGCCGGAAAATAATAGGAGGTGTGGGTGAGTAGAGGAATGGCCTGGCCAACAATGAAGTAGGGTGGGGAGGTGTGGCCTGTGCGGCTGCACAGCCGGCCACGGGAGGCAGGAGCAGGCAGTCCCACCGGAGCTGTTTTCGGCGGCTGGAGAAAGAAGATCAGATATTGAAAAAGCAGCACGGCCGTTGGATTCACATCCAACGGTCACTGCTGCTAGAATCGTTTGTGGACTAAGTTGACAAAGCCAAAGTACACGTCAACCTAGTAGACCCACAAGTCAGCCTCCAAATCTGTCCCAAACAGCACACAGCCCGACATTTCTAGCCAGATTCAAATTAATTTTAAATCTAAATATACCTTAATTTAAATTCAATGAAATTTTTCCCGCACAAAAACAATGAAATTTAAAATATCAAAATCCGAAAGAAAATAGTATTTTGGAACTAATTGCCTGTTTGCTGTATTTTCTCATTTTACAGCCCATTTATTATTACTTATAGTCCATTCTTATTACTTATAGCCCATTTTCTGGGCAAAATGCATCCCTCCTCGTCTTGAAAGATTTCTGGCCTAGTAGCGCGTAGAAAAGCAAGTAGGCCTACGTTGGTTATTCTGCAAAAAACAAAATAGCTGGCTAGCCATTTTCAGAAAGGAAAAAACAAACTGGGTCAGTAATGTGCTTAACATATAAAATAAAAGCCTGGGCTAGATGGGCCATGGGTCTCGCACAACCCAGTTGATACCCTTTTCCGTCCTGAAAAAACAAAATTACTGCGCGCGCTGCTGGGTCCCTACTATCATCCTCACCATGTACATTTATCCCCTTATTCCTCTCGGTTGTTGACCATGTTGACAACACCGGAGGGCGCCGCCGCGGCGAGCGAACCAAGGCGGAGGACGATGGTGAGGCCTCGGACGGGAACGAACAGGAGCCGGGGAAGATCACAACCAGCCGTGGGACGCGGGAGCAGGCGGTCCAACCGGCGCTGGTTTGGCTTTGGCGGCTCAAGGAAGAATAGACTGAAGAAATGCGACAGACGTTGAATGCCAATACAACGGTCAAGGTTGGCACAATCGTTTGTTGACTAAGTGGACACCAAGTAGCATACTTTTTTATATATAGAAAGAAAATCAAAGACTTGGGAAGGCATATAGAACAAGCTAGTGTACCAGTAAAGAGACGTTCCCGAGTTTTAGAAAAAAGAAAGATGTGCTCCTGTAGCTGGTTCGAATCCAAACCTAGACTATATGACTATATATGGTGCTATGCTACTCTGCAAGTAATGAAACTGACATATCCAATGTTCGCTTCTCCTCTTCTCTACTTACTCTGCCTAGCATCAGAAGCTCTGGCCGCAGCAACCATGTCCGCTAGCTGCTCGTCCACCTGCTCTTCAGCATGCAACAACCAAATATGCGCCAAGTCGCCACCCGTACCATCGCATGTGGGTCTCATCACACCCCCGCTGGCACGTGCACCGCAGCCGATTGCTCACCGCAACCCGCTACCATTGGTGTGCTGCCACTACTGCAAATCACACAGAGTCATCCATAGCATCTCAACCACAATCCGCAACCCTGGCCGAGTCTTCTACAAATGCCCGAATCATGGGGTAATAATATGTTTAAGTGTTGTTCTGCTGCTTTCAGTTGCTGATTTCTTTAATAGTTTGGTTGATGATCTTCCAATTTGATTCGTGCAGAAAAGGGAAGATTCATGTGATTTGTATTTCTGGGAAGTTGCAGATGTGGGGGAATGCAACTACGCTGATTATTTGGTTAGCTGAGGAATCCCAATACCAGCAGGTTGGGGTGTTGGACAAGTAACTGAAGGAACGACAGAAGAGGAAGATGCAGAGAAGAAGGTTAAAGATGCAGTTCCTCTGATCATGGCCAAGCAGCAACTGCTGAACGGCCTTGATAGCAATGAGGAGATAAAAGAGCTTGTGAAGATAATGGGCAAAATCGATGTGCTCTGTAGGATGATTATCTCTTTATTTGCAGTGTATGTAGCACTCGTGATGTATTCAGTGGCTACGACATGAGCACTTTGCTGAAACTAGTAATGAATGAAACCTGTGTAGCAGGATGGGTGTAGTGTTGTGAACATGTAATGATTTCTATTAATGGACATCAAGGGGTATCCCCTTTTGCTCATATAAATAAATAAATAGCAGAGGTCCTGTCGGGTCAGCTTTGTTCTCATTCGAAGATGTCGAGCAAATTGCAGTTCAACAACAAACTATGTCATCAAATTCAAGTTTCACAGCCAAATACGAGTACAACTAAACAACAATGTCATCATGTTTTAGTTGTCATACAATCACCAAACACAAATCAGCATACATAACAAGTGATGTTCTCACAACAAAATACTGAACAACATGTTCATCAGGTTTTAGTTGTCATAGCAAACACAATTTCACATAGTAGATAAAAAACGTCTTTTGACAAGCAAATACGACAAAAGCAATGTAATCATCATCCGCAGCAGCAGCATCAACATGTTCGCCATGTCTATCAGTCTGAATCGTAATTCCCCATGGTGTCTTCTTGTTCTTCATCCTCAACGTCCTCGAACGTTGGCTTCTTCTTGATCAACTCTTGTATGTCCATAGCACGATAGTCAATCTTTTCGCCAGCGTCATTGACGTGATGGTTCTCAAAGATATTAGGAACATCTGTGTTATCTTGTACATCAGGAGCAGTCTAACCATCATCTTGTTGTGCAACTTCATTAAATGAATTCCTCTGCTAAAACCTTTGCAATACTCTCCAGTCATCGCTAGTGCAAATGTGTCTTCCAAGAAAAATATATTTGTTGCTTGATTTGCCAAAATAAAAGGCTCCTTGGTCTGGTACGCCGCCTTGACATTGACGGATTTGAAATAATCATCAGCTCTGTGTTTTGCGATCCTAGAAAACAGGTTATACCAACGACAGCACAACAGAACCACACAACAGATTTGAAATAATCATCAGCTCTCGGTTTGGCGAAACTGGAGATATACTGCAACTGAACAATGTCTGTTATGTTAGCATACATTTCAGTTGTCTCTTTGTCATATGTATCCGTGCTCATGATGGCACTGTTTTGTGTCTTCCTGCCTTCGTCTCGTGCAAGGGTGTTGTAGCGCACATCTCCAACAACGCAAGATTCATAATTTCTTACCCAAGTATCAGGACCCATTGCTAGTGAGTAAAGGGCATCATCAGCTACCTGCCCATCCTCCCGCATCTTCTTAACCTATGGTTAGAAAATAGACAAGGTGATCATCTTATGTACTCAATATATTAAAAAAACTGAGAGTGCACTTCAAAAGCTTACATGGTTCTTGAACCATTTCGCAAATCCCGCCATAACCAGTTTGTCAATGTTTCTTGGATTTTGTGGTAGTAACTCCTCTTTGTAGATGCTGCAAAACATAGTGATCGCTTCAAACATCTAAATATATAAGAATGTGCTGCAAGTTTAGTAGATTACGATGTATAAGCTGCATTACTGCACTTACTTGATATAAGGTAGTATCTCAGAACAGTTATTCACCACATACCAAACCATTTTGTCCAAATCTTTAGGTTTTTTCTCTTGTCGACTCTTCCCTGTAACTCGAACAGAATAATCGAAAACATTGAGCCCGGGGTTGTCTTCACCCACCTCTTTGCTAACCTGATCAGCTGTTTCAATGTATTTTGAGCAGAATGTCAACGCTTCTGTAGCAATGTAGGCCTCTGCAATGGAACCCTCGGGTCTAGCTCTGTTCCTAACATAGCCCTTGAAAGTGCCTAGCCAACTTTCCATAGGGTACATCCAGCCATACTGTACTGGACCTCTGAGTAGTGCCTCATCAGGTAGATGGACAGCCAAATGCACCATCACATCAAAGAAGGCTGGAGGATATATCTTCTCAAGGTCACATAGGATAGTTGGTATCTTGTCTCTAAGACGCTCCAAAACATCTATCTTGATATTCCTACTGCAGAGTTCCCTGAAGAATTGTCCCAACTCTGCAACTGCTCTGTATAAGTCAGGGCGGCCCAATCCTCTAAGGATAACAGGTAAAACCCTTTGAAGTCTGATGTGGCAGTCATGAGTTTTCAACCCTTGTACCTTGTTTCCATATGCACTGACTCTCCTTTCAGGGTTGGAAGCAAATACATGTGGGAATCTCACACGTGACAGGACCTCGCAGAATTCTTTTCTTTTTACCTTGTCCAAGACGTACACAGCTGATGCCATATCCCGTAGTTTACCTTCATCTTGCACCTGCAAATCCTTTCTGATACCCAGGTGTGTCAAATGAATCCTAGATTTTAAGGTATCTTTCGTCTTGCCTTCAATATTAAGAAGTGTGCCGATAATGCTGTCACATATATTTTTCTTGATGTGCATCACATCAAGATTATGCCGCAGATCCAAATCTTTCCAATACTCCAAGTCCCACGAAGTGGACCTGCGGGTAACACTAATCTCTCTTCTACCCTGCCACACTTCCTTTTCCCACTACCATTACCAGGATGGTTTCCTGGTGTAATATGCCTGACCTTCTCTAATTCCACTTGCAACTCATCGGCGGTGAGCCTCTTTGGCGCATCATGATTTTCATGCTTTGCATTGAACACTTGTAACAACCTCGATGCGGCTATATCTGGGCCCGCGCGGGCCTGCCTCGGGCCCCGCGGGCCGGCGGCGGCGCAGGAGCTGGCTGGGGACGCGTGGAGGCGCGCGATTGGAAGAGAGCAGCAGCGGGGGTGATGTGGCATCTCCTCATTGGCCGGAGTGAGGTGGTCGGGCGGGGTGGACATGTCTGTCCGGTGAGGAATTGTCCGGCGGCGCGCGGAGGAGGAGGTAAGGGTTCATCTGCGCGAAAAATCCGGGAGGGACACATATTTATAGGTAGAGGGAGCTAGGAGAGTCCAAATGAGGTGCGGTTTTCGGCCACGCGATCATGATCGAACGCTCTAGATGATGGAGCAGAGTTAGGTGGGTTTTGGGCCAAATTGGAGGGGTGTTGGGCTGCAACACACATGAGGCCTTTTCGGTCCCTCGGTTGACCGTTGGAGTATCAAACGAAGTCCAAATGGTACGAAACTTGACAGGCGGTCTAGCGGTAATAAACCAAGGCCGCTTGGCAAGTCTCGGTCCAATCCGGAAATGTTTAATCCCCACACACAAGAAGAAGGTAGAAATGGACACCGGAGGAGAACGAAGCGCCGGATTGCAAAACGGACAACGGGGAAAATGCTCAGATGCATGAGACGAACACGTATGCAAATGAAATGCACATGATGACATGATATGCAATGCATGACACGCAAGCAATGATAACGCAACAACAGCGAATAACTGCACGAAACCTGGCACATCGGTCACGGGGCGTTACAACACTCCACCACTACGAGAGGATCTCGTCCCGAGATCTAGAATGGTACCGGGGAAACAACGGAAGGAAGAGAGGAGAGGTAAAACTAAGTTGCTTCTTTGACAAACGAATGAAACCAAAGAACCTTGAGAGGTTGAACAAATTCGAGAAAAGAATACAACAAAGGTGAACAAGGTCGAAAACACTCCGTTAGGAAAGAGGGACAAAGAATATTGTGAAAAACCTTGAGGTTGAAGGGCAAGATGTATATTGAAACCACTTCAGTTAAAAAGGATAAGGACGAAAAGAACACGATCCTGACAAAACAAGAATTGATAAGGAAGAGAAATCTTGAACGAACCACCGTAAGAACTAAAATGAACAAAGAAAAGATAAGGGCAACACCGGGAGGAATTAGCAAATACACGAAGATGCTTGAGAGGATTTAGATACATGAGGGCGAAGAGATCACGAGCCGATTAAAGATCATTTGAACGAAGCACCGGTAAAATTGGAGAATGATAACTGAAAGCTGAGAATGAATACTTCTGAGGTGATGGCCTTCGGAGAATCAAACTGAAAAGACTTCTGAGGTGAGGCGTCGAGGTTATCTCACCAACGAACTGCATACAAGAGATTTTCGATGTCGGCGTACTAAACTCAGGTATTCCAGAACTGCAACGATAAAATTATGACAACAACACCTCGGAGCTCAACTCCCCGGGACACTTCCACAAAACCCTGACAGGAGGCACCAAGACAATGTTCTCATCATAAAACCATCGAAACGATTCCAAGATACCCGCGTGATCCTAAAATTTTTTTTAGTGAAATTTGAGAAGAGAAGAGTCAAAACTCTACGTCAGGATGCCTTACCAGAGCGATGAGGAGACTGGGAAGTAAAAATAATTCCTAAACTCTCTGATATATAATTCCTAAATGACTCAAAAAAAATTTCTAGAGACAACTCGGCCGCTAAAAACGATCAAGCAATGGGGCTCCTAAGGTCGGGGAAGGCTCTGATACAAACTTGTAACGCCCTCGATGCGGCTACATTTGGGCCCGCGCGAGCTTGCCTCGGGCCCCGCGGGCCGGCGGCGGCGCGGGAGCTGGCTGGGGACGCGTGGAGGCGCGCGATTGGAAGAGAGCGGCGGCGGGGGTGATGTGGCATCTCCTCATTGGCCGGAGTGAGGTGGCCGGGCGGGGTGGACATGTCCGGCCGGTGAGGAATTGTCCGGCGGCGCGCGGAGGAGGAGGTTAGGGTTCATCTGCGCGAAAAATCTCGGAGGGACACATATTTATAGGTAGAGGGAGCTAGGAGAGTCCAAATGAGGTGCGGTTTTCGGCCACGCGATCGTGATCGAACGCTCTAGATGATGGAGCAGAGTTAGGTGGGTTTTGGGCCAAATTGGAGGGGTGTTGGGCTGAAACACACACGAGGCCTTTTCGGTCCCTCGGTTGACCGTTGGAGTATCAAACGAAGTCCAAATGGTACGAAACTTGACAGGCGATCTACCGGTAGTAAACCAAGGCCACTTGGCAAGTCTCGGTCCAATCCGGAAATGTTTAATCCCCACACACAAGAAGAAGGTAGAAATGGACACCGGAGGAGAACGAAGCGCCGGATTGCAAAACGGACAACGGGGAAAATGCTCAGATGCATGAGACGAACACGTATGCAAATGAAATGCACATGATGACATGATATGCAATGCATGACAGGCAAGCAATGACAATGCAACAACAGCGAATAACTGCACGACACCTGGCATATCGGTCACAGGGCGTTACAACACATGTCTTCGGTATTTTCTTGGATGCGGCTTGTCCTTGGCAAGGAAACGGCGGTGTCCAATGTAACAGATGTTGCTAAGTATTGCGTATGACAGCGGATTCCTGTCACAGTGAACACATGCATTGTAACCATGTGTCGTTTGCCCTGACATAGTGCCCAAAGACGGATAATCATGGATGCACCAAATTATAACAGCACGCAGAAAGAAATCAGCTGGTGGGCTGCTATATAGGTCTCGAGTGAGAACACCCTTCCATAGCTATTGAAGTTCCTCCACAAGAGGCTCCGTGAACAAATCAAAATCCTTTCCAGGACTTTTTGGACCTGGGATGAGCAAGGCCATCATGTTGTTTGATTCTTTCATTCAGACATTTGGAGGCATGTTGTAAGGGATAACAAGCACTAGCCACATGCTATATGTGGTGCTCTGGTGGACAAATGGGTTAAATCCATCTGAAGCTAAGCCAAGTCTAATGTTTCTCGGGTCAGCAGCAAACTCTTTGTGTTTATCATTGAATCCTTTCCACTCACTACCATGAGATGGATGGCTCATTACATTCTGATCTGTGTACTCCTGGTTCCTAGAATGCCACAGTACATCCTCTCTTGTTTCAGCATCATGAAACAACCTCTGTAATCTTGGTGTAATTGGAAAATGTCTCAGAATATTATGAGGAATCCTCTTCACAGCATCGCCATCTTTCCATCTTGATGATTTGCATTTCGGGCATTCACTTAAGTTGGCATAATCCTTCCGGAACAGAACATAATTATTCTTACAAACATGGATCATATCATATCCAATTCCAACTACATGAAGGAAATTCTTCATTTTACCGTAGGTGTGTGGCAGCTCAGACGCATCTTGGAAAGATGTTGGTCATCCGCTCAGATGTCTTCACCTGAAGAAAGGTGACCATAGCTGAGAATACTGACAGCTTATTTCCTGGGGTGACAACAACGTTGCATTGTTCCAACATGCGGGCCCACCGTTTTTCTTCTGCAGGTGAAAGTTCACGGAATGCACGAGCATTTCATAGCATTGTTTCAATGTTGGTCAAACTCACTGGCTCCGCCACCACCACCACCTCCTCCTCTTCCACCTGAGCATCAGGCAGATCAAGATGGTGATCTGCTGCTTCCACGTAGTCAATAACATTGACGTTCACAGCTTCACCATGATGAACCAACCTAGTGTATGTGACCGACATCCCATACAAGTGTAGATGATTTTGCACAGTTGACTGGGGTCTTGTAACTGAATTCATACAACTGCTACACGGGCAGAGCACATCTGATTTCGGACCACCGTACTGAGCTCTGATAAAGTTCATGAAGTTTTCAACCCCCTCAACATATGCAGCGGAGAATCTTCGAGCAAAAGTTATCCAATTCATGTCCATCTGTTAGACATACAGTTAGTTCTTCTACTAGATATTACAGGAAAAACATATATGCTTTTTTATGAACTCCAGAAAAAAAAATACCTAGGTCGATGTCTAAAGATATGGCAAGATATTTGGACGAGCAGATCTAAGTAATGAAATATTTGTAAAGTTAATTCAGCAAATAGTTTTGAGTGCCAAATTATGGCAGGCTGTTTGAGCAGTCAATGAGGCCGAGCACACAGCCATCAAACTATCGAAGGCCATCGCAGCAACAAAGATCAAGTATAAAACGGTGTAGAGCTATTTCACCTAATAGATTGGCTACTAGACCATGGCAATCTACGTCGCAATAAATATATGGCAGGATATTTTAGCAACTAATCGGCCTTAGCATGCCATCTCAGCTAAGCAGATCGAGTACAGAACAGGGCAAGGAAGCTTCTTAAGCAGAGCATATTGACAGTAAACTACTTCGGCAAACAGTAAGATTAACATCGTCTATCAGCTAACATTCAGCGCTACACCGACATGAATGGGGCCTCAGTCTAGAATGCGCATACTGTGGGAGAAGCTGACCGCCGTGCGTCTCCACGCGAACGTCGCCAGTGGTGGCGGCGCTGACCGCCGTGCGCCTCCACAAGAACGTAGCCAGAGGTGGCGGCGCGGCTAGAGGACGGCAGACTACGAGAGCATACTGTGGGAGCGAGAGGATCACCGAACCGCGGCGCCGACGTATTGGCGTGGCGGGGAGTGCGGCTTTGGCGGAGCGAATGGAGTGGAGGGGGGTTTGGGGAATATTATTGGCTAGTTGGCCGAAGGGCGGTTGAGTCGGATTTGGGGGGAATTTTTGGGTGTGGGGGGAGGATTTTCGCGCGGTGGGAGGGGGGAGTTTGGCGCATGGTCGATTTCTCCAAGTGTAGTCCCACGTGTCAGTGAAGAGGCAAGCCGAAGCGCGTTCCGTTTGCGTGAGCCGTGTGTAGGACCGAACGTGTGTGGGGTGCAATGCGATCGCGACAGGAGTGCTGTGAGTGTACCGTCTTTTTTCCTTTTAAACTAGGTGCTTAGCCCCCTAAAAAAATTTGTTGCTTCACGCGATCCATCGATACTACTACTAGTAATCCGGTAATCCCGACTAAAACCGCGTGGTCGGGTCTTTTCCCGCGCGATATGCTGGGAGGTTGGCCTAGTTGGGTTTTTTAGGACGAGTCATGCTACACCTACGTAATCCTAGTCATGTAATTAACGTAATGTGAAACGTGTGAGCCGTTGATTGTAGATTTGGGGGAGGGAGGGGCCCACCACCATGAAAATCAGGGGAGGAGAGAGAGGCAATTTACGTTAACCCTTTCGTAGGTTCCCATAGATGTAGAAAGATGTGAAATGCGTGAATGTGTAGTGGGTGTACTATTGGAGTGCCTAAGATAATTTGTGTATGTATAGACCCTTTGTGTTTATTTTACTTCGCATGTTAGATTTGTCTTGGTTCAATAAAAAGCAGAGTTGGTGATGATGGTGTGCCTGTCATCCTGCAATATAAGCCATCCGATCTATATCTAATGGATAGGAAGGAAACTATGACAATTTACCCGCACTCCTCTCCACATTTGCAGATAAGGCTTTCCCTCGTTCATCCTTTTCTCCCACAAGATCTTGATCATCCGTGCAACGCATGGGCATCTTGCTAGTACTCCTACAATATGTATATTATTGTGAAAGTTCATATACACGGGCCGAGATTAATGCAAACACGACAGATTTTCATTACATTTCGAACTTTTATAGGACAGAAAAATAAAAGAAACCCGACCCTAAACCTATTCTACGGTGGCGACCAATGTCCTCCATCTGCGATCTCTATGTACGGGGGCGGGGTTCAAGACCCGTGAAGTGAAGGTGCGGTCTCCGACGAGGAAGAGTAGAACACGGGATACGGACCGGCCAGTTGGCACACCATGCCCTGCCGCCTCCCATGCCCTACTCATCCCCGGAGGAGTCCCTGACCTCGGCAGTGCCAGACGTTGGACGACGGCAAGTAGGACGCGTGGCTGACGATGCTCCCGTCGTCGGCCGCCAGCATGGACACCGCTTGTGCGGTCACGTCCGTGTCCGGCTACGCCGCTATTGCGTCGCGAGAGGCGACTTGAGCGAGGGCGCCGACCTCGAGCTTCATCCCTGAAGACAAGCTCTCCCGCAGAGCGTTCGCACTTGCGGTCATGACAGATGTGGTGCCAGGTAGGAGGACGATGCGCTATGGTGTGGAGGTTAGCTGGGCGTTGCCGCTTTAAGTAGCGCATTCCGGTGAGGCCAAGCGTCCGGGTGCGTCATTAAGTCACCGGAGTTGGTTCCTCGGGCACCGAGCCTCTTAACGACGACATATGAACGAACGACATGAATGCGGGCAGCTGGCGCCGGCTGGGAACGCACCGTGCGATGGGCGAGGGACGAGGGTTTTGGTGTGCCTAGGTAGTCAGCTGCGGTCGTGGCAACATTGGAGATGCCCTTTGCTCACAGGCGATCCCCGCATGCCATTGAAAAAGCAAGACAACCCGGCATGGTCTCAGGTCCAGAGGATGCTATTGGTAGCACTACACCACTCCGTGGACGCGTCGCAGCGCCCCGTGCATCCTCGTCGAGCCGGGTGTTGGGGTGTGTTTGGATTGTGGCCAAAGTGCACCTTACGAAAATTTTGGTCATGACCCAAAGATTAGTCTTTGTTTGGATGGTTGCCATTTTTTTGGCATGTCAATGAACTCTAGACAACTCTATTTCATTTTTCTTGCCAATGTCGGTCAAATCATGGGCAACCAAGACCTCAACCAAAATTTTGGTCATGACCCAAAGATTGGTCTTTGTTTGGATGGTTGCCATTTCTTTGGCATGCCAATGAACTCTAGCCAACTCTAGTTCATTTTTCTTGCCAATGTCGGCCAAATCATGGGCAACCAATACCTCAACCAAAATTTTGGCTGCCCAATGCTTTGATGGGGCAACCTTGGGCACAAACCAAACATACCATTGGTCGTGCCACAGCACTAACGCCACCCTCGGCACACTGAAACCGACCGTGTCTAGCTACGATATGAGCGTGTCGCTCACCGCGGTCGCCGTGTCCAGAGGTGGTGCTGGAGCTGTGCCCCGTTGTTGGCCCCAATGACCCACATGAACGGATGTCGGTGGCGAGGAGGTCGTGGGCCAGCTCCTCCATTGGACTAGTCTGCGCTACGTCATCCCGACGGGTGTGCCCCACATGTCGGTTTCCCTGTTTTCCTGGCCATATTCGAGCATCAGTGCTCCGTGTTGTGCATTAGGCCTTTCGCTATGTAGGCCAAGCGAGACAACTTATTGTTTATTTAGGTCGTTCAAGTATAATCATGTGGCATTTGCTTATTTCTCATTCCTCTCCAACCCTCTTCTCCATCGATCATGTCGCCCTCCAGTCGAGTCCATCCTCCCGCATGCCTCATTTGAACATTCCGCCGAGTATCATTCGCATGTACCCACCCTAGTCCTCTTTCAATAGATCTCCGAACCCCGAGATGAAATCGAGAGGGAACGAGTGGGGGCACGTGATACCTAAGGCGGATTCAAAATTTTGAACCGGTGATCATAGCATCCGCAAATCATATATAAAGGGTATTCAATGTTCGTTTCGTTTTTGAACGTACAATATACTCCCTCCTATCCTTTCTAGTTTACATATAAGTTTTATGTGTAGTCAAAGTATCTCTACTTTGATCAAAAAGGTATCAACATTCAACAACGCCCAATCAATACTGTTAGATTCGTACGTACTCCTAGATTTGTACTCGAGATGGTTTCCAATTTGACTATTGACAAGATTAATAGTACATGAGATGTATAATGTGAAAAATATATCATTGGAAACTCCTTTCACATACGAATTTGACCATATGCTTTGTGTAAGTTTCATGTCATATATTATTACTCTAACATTTGGTCAAAGTTAGCCTTGAAAAACGCATTAGACCCTGTATGCTTTGTGTAAGTTGCATGTCATATATTATTACTCTAACATTTGTGTAAGTTGCATGTCATATATTATTACTCTAACATTTGTGTAAGTTGCATGTCATATATTATTACTCTAACATTTGGTCAAAGTAGTATAGTGGAAGTGGATCCTCTGACGTAGGTATCCCTGCCTTACCCTCCCTTTCCGTCACTTACTGGCGGACCCCATGCTTGCTAGGCCCCGCATGTCAGTTACTCAATGGGTTCGGCCACGTCAGGGGATCTTCATTCGTAGTATACTCCCTCTGTTTTTACTTACTCCGCATAAAACAGAGGGAGTGGTGGTATAATAAATGACGTGGGCGGGGGAGGGGGAGGGACGTCGGTTTGCTCTCAACTGCGGTCCCACAAGCGAGCGAAAATGCAAGATGATGCGCGTTCCATTCGGTGAGCAACATGGAGGGTCCAGCGTGCCAGGCTGCAAAGCGAACACGACAAGAGCGATGTACAGTCAAAACCGATTGACCGGTCATCACCGGAACCACTATTCACACCAGAACCTTCGTTGCTCGGCCTACGCTAGCCACTGCCCTAAAACCACACCAAATCTCCAGCCCATTCCCCCACCTTTCGATCCCCTAGCCCGCATCAAGTGTCCCCTAGTTCGCCGGAAAGCCATGGTGCGCCACAAGATCACTTACTACAAGATGCTGTTGCCGGAGCGCCGTGCAGAAATCGTGGCGGCTGTCGGCACCATAGACCTCCGTTTGCAAGCTCGCTTTGCGGTGGGCCAATTCCCGAGTTCTCTGGAGCCAAGCTATGAGGAGGAGGAAGTAGATCCAATGTTCATGGCGGAGGTCGCGGCGCAAAAGCCCCCCGATGGGTATGAGACGATGGACGTCGACTTCGTGCTGGCATCCGAGTCCCCCATGGTGCAGGCGGACCAGCGGTTCAACATGGCGATACTAAAGGAGGACCGGGAGGTAGAGGCTCAACTCGATGTGGAGAGCGCGCATGCCGCTGCCATCTAGGCTCTCCTGCAGGCGGAACCGAATGTCGTGGATGTGAACCGGGCGGCGGAGGCTCAACTTGCGGCGGAGCGCGCGGATGCCTCTGCTATCGAGGCCCTCCTGTAGGCGGAACCGGACGTCTTGGACTTGAACCGGGTGGCAGAGGCTCGACTCGACGCAGAGTGCGCGGATGTGTAACACCCTCGATGAGACTATATCTCCCACGTGTCGAGGCACGACTTAGAGACATAATCGCATTGAAGGCGTATGTCGCAAGTTAGGCAATCTTCACACCATCCCATGTAATGTAAATAATAAAAGGGAGATAACATAGTTGGCTTACACTCGCCACGTCAAACAAATACATAAATAACATTACATCATCCAGACACTCATGGCCCGACTACGGCGCCAAAATAAAAGAGAACCCAACATGCGACACGGTCCCAATCACCCCCAACTGGGCACCACTACTGATCATCGGGAAAGGAAACATAGTAACATTGAGAGTCTTCATCGAACTCCCACTTGAGCTCATACGCGTCTCCTGGAGCGAAATCATCAGGCCCTGCATCTAGTGGAATAGTAATCTGTGAGCCACAGGGACTCAGCAATCTCACACCCTCGCGATCAAGACTATTTAAGCTTATAGGTAAGGCAAGGTAAAAATATGAGTGGAGCTGCAGCAAGCGACTAGCAAGTATGGTGGCTAACTTATTTGCAAAGGAGAGCGAGAAGAGGAGGCAAAGCACGAGCGAGAAACTAGAGAGCAACCTGCGCAAACATTACTCCAATACCGTGTCCACTTCCCGGACTCCGCCGAGAAGAGGCCATCATGGTAACACACTCAGTTGATTCATTTTAATTAAATTAAGGTTCAAGTTATCTACAACCGGACATTAACAAATTCCCATCTGCCCATAACCGCGGGCACGGCTTTCTAAAGTTCAATCCCTGCAGGGGAGTCCCAACTTAGCCCATGACAAGCTCTCACGGTCAACGAAGGAATAAACCTCCTCCCAATATGTTCTGATCAGACTCGGTATCTTGGTTACTCAAGACACTTCGACAGGTTAAAACAAGACCAGCAACACCACCCAAATGTGCCGACAAATCCCGATAGGAGCTGCACATATCTCGTTCTCAGGGCACACTCAGATGAGACTAGCTACGAGTAAAACCAACCCTCATGTTTCCCCGAGGTGGCCCCGCAGGCAGCTCAGTTCGGACCAACACTTAGAGGGAGCACTGGCCCGGGGGGGGGGGTTTAAAATAAGATGACCCTCGGGCTCCGGTAACCCAAGAGGCTAGGTGGCGAATGGTAAAACCAAGGTTGGGCATTGCTGGAAAAGCTTTAATCAAGGTGAACTATCAAGGGGTTCCCATTATAACCCAACCGCGTAAGGAACGCAAAATCCGGGAACATAACACCGATATGATGGAAACTAGGGCGGCAAGAGTGGAACAAAACACTAGGCGAGAGGCCGAGCCTTCCACCCTCTACCAAGTATATAGATGCATTAAGATAACATGGCAATATAATGATATCCCAACAAGTAAATAAGAGATGTTCCAACAAGGAACGGCCTCCAATCTTCACCTGCAACTAGCAACGCTATAAGAGGGGCTGAGCAAAGCGGTAACATGCCAATCAACGGTTTGCTAGGACAATGGTGGGTTAGAGGTTTGACATGGCAATTTGGGAGGCTTGCAAGCAAGTGGTAGGCATCGTAGCAATGGCATAGCAAAAGAGCGAGCAAACTAGCATAGCAAAGATAGTAGTAATTTCGAGGGTATGATCATCTTGCCTGCACAGTTGTCAGAGTTGACTGGATCCTCAAAAGCAAATTCAACGGGCTCCTCGTTAGCAAACTCGTCTCCCGGCTCTACCCAAACAAGACAAACAAGCAACAAGGATACAATCAACCACGTGCAAACTCAAACAACACGATGCAAAGATGATATGCTATGCGGGATGCGATGCGGGATGCAAAATGCAAGATATGACAGGGAATGCATGAACCTGGCCTCAACTTGGAAATCCAAGTGTGCCACTGGAAATATGAGATGAAATCGCTTGAAAACGATATAAAGAACACCGGAATCGGAGTTACGGTTTGGAAATGGCAAGCGATTCAAATGGCAAGTAGGCATCTAAATGCAACAAAAAGAACATGCTACAGCACCCAAACATGGCATCAAAATACATGGCAGGGAAGCATTAAAGATGCTTACCAAAAGTCTAGCACTGAGCTACGGCCAATTCATCCATTAACAGCTTCAAACAAGCATGGCAAAAACGCAAATGGCAAACAGATCTCAGACTTGGTGAAATTAACACATGTCTGGAATTTCAGATCATATAGCCCTCCTCGGAGCAACAAAACAAAATGCTACAGGACCTGAACATGACAAAGAAAGACATTGCATGGAGCTACTCAACAAGCTTAACAAAAGTCCCTTAGTGACCTTGAGCCAAAAGGGATAACAAAAATATACTAACAAGCACACGAACATAGCAAAAACATAATCAGTTTTCCAGACTTAGTGAAAACTGGGACATGCTGAAACATAACTCACGAAGGCATGTTTACGAGCTCGATGCTCTCACCACGGTGCAAGTCATGGCAAGACAAGCATACATCCCTTAAGAAGGCACAAAATTCAAGCTAGACATGGCAAGAACAATGGCATAGCATGCATGGATCAACTACAATAACATTGGCAAAATCGCAAACAAGTTGACGATCTGCCCAGATTCGCAACGAAGCAAAAGTAGAGCTCGATTGAGTCAAGCTAGGGTGCTCCATAAATGCAAACAAAGACATGGATGGATAGAGCACTACAATATTAACAAAACATCCTTACTGATCATCCTCAAAAGAGGCACGGATCACTAGAAAACAACATGAACATATGGCAACATGGGATAAACAATCCCAGGACTTGGTGAAATTACTAAGTCCCTGAAAACAGAATTAGCAAGTGCACCACTTCGCAAGCTTGCACAAGTCACCACACACATCCTAAAAATACATGGGTTGCACCTCTGGAGAGATGACAAAACCCTTAACAAAACACATGTAGGACTCACGGGCATATCATGCACACATTAATCATGGCAAAAATGACAGAAGTGCTAAACGGAGTAGCAGATCTGACAATTAACTCAAGTAGCCCTCTTCTAACAGCATTTCGGGCATCAAGATGAACTCTAATGAAAATGATGCAATGGAATGAAATGATGTACTCTCTGGGGTGAACATTTTGATATGCTATATGCATTAATCGGAACTACGGATGCGAAGTTACGAGGCCTCGAACAGGGGCACTTGAATCTGCAATTTCGGGAGTTAGCAAAAAATCACCTCCTAGGGTTTATTGTAGACGTTTCGGATCTGGATCGTGGCGCGCCTCCCGAGGTGGATCCGGGCTCGCCGGCGGGCTGGTCGGCGACGACGACGGCTGGGCGGCGCGCGGCGGCGGCCGGGCGGCGCGGCAGGGCAGCGGTGGCGGCGCGGGGCGGCGGAGCGGCGCGG
>NC_041384.1:321986625-322015196 GCF_002162155.2 Triticum dicoccoides
CGCGTGGAGGAGAGGGCCCGCCCTGGGCCGGGACGGGCCGCGGCGGTGGGAGGCCGGCGCCGGACAGGTGGCGCCTCCGGATTGGCGGCGGCGACGGGCGGACGTTGTCCGGCTCCCCCGGACACGTCCGGAGTGGCGGATCTGGGATTTTAGGGTTTTGGGGGAGGAGGAGATCCGAAAACGGAGGGGTCTATTTATAGGCATAGAGGGAGCTCAGAGAGTCCAAATGAGGTGCGGTTTTCGGCCACGTGATCGTGATCGAACGCTCTAGGACATGGAGCAGAGTTTGGTGGGTTTTAGGCCAAATTGGAGGGGTGTTGGGCTGCAACACACACGAGGCCTTCTCGGTCCCTCGGTTAACCGTTGGAGTATCAAACGAAGTCCAAATGGTACGAAACTTGACAGGCGGTCTACTGGTAGTAAACCAAGGCCGCTTGGCAAGTCTCGGTCCAATCCGGAAATGTTTAATCCCCACACACGAAAGAAAACTAGAAATGACCACCGGAGGAGAACGAAGCGCCGGAATGCAAAACGGACAACGGGGAAAAGCTCGGATGCATGAGACGAACACGTATGCAAATGCCATGCACATGATGACATGATATGAGATGCAAGACAACGACAACAACACAAGGATACAAAGACCCGAACCCGAGAAAATAAAATAACTTAACGCCGGAAATGGCAAGAGTTGGAGTACAAATTGGGAAAGTTACATCCGGGGTGTTACAGGATGCCGCTCTCATTGATGCGCTCCTGCAGGCGGAACCAGACGTCCTGGACTTGAACCGGGCGCTGGAGTCTCGACTAGACGCGGAGCGCGCGGATGCCCCTGCCATCGAGGCCCTCCTGCAGGCGGAAACTGACGTCCTCGACTTGAACTGGGCTGTGCTCTTGTCCATGCAGAGCACCCGCATGCTCCGCTTGAACGAGTAGCTGGAGGCCGAGGACAACCACGGTGCGGAGACACACGTTGATAGCGACGGCTGGTTCGCGGCGACAGCCAAAGACGACGAGGCTGTCTCTTTCTGCGAGCAGTGATAGTTTTTCTTTATGTTGTTGTTTTTACAGATCTTTTGCTGTGTAAAAACATATATTTGTTATGCAAGTCGCCTAACTTGGGTCAGTCTACGATTTCAGGCGGTTGGATGAATATCCTACATCTCCTAACCCTTCTTTCCTTCTTCCTCACCTCTTCTTCTTCCCCAACAGACCACCGCACGGGCCGTACGGATACTCCATGAACGAAAATTATGTGTCAGCGATAGGATGGCTAAGTTTCATTTGTTCACATGCGACAGCACGTGTCAGTGAGGGTGCGTTCCCTTGGTTGGGTTTGCAGCGTGCAAGAGCGACTGTGTGAGGGTGCGGTGCGACCACGGCGTGCAGGAGCGACCGTGTGAGGGTGCGGTGCGACTGCGACAGCCGTGCGCAAGTGTACCTCCTCATTTTGAAAACTTTAGGCAAGCATGGCAAAAATGTGTGGCAAAGTTTGGCAATGCAAGGCCTAGACCCAAACAGGATAAGTACGTACGTACTAAGAGTACTGGTGTTAAAAAACAAAGGCGGGGTTTTCCTTCGCGGGATTTAATCGATACAAATCCTCGTTTCACGTGTCAATTAATGCGTATTTTTTCTCCAAAGACCAAAGAGCTAACCATCTCACTCCTCATCGCTTGATTAATGCAGCACCATGCAAACCAACCTTCTCACTTCCGCATGCATGCAGGGGATATTAATGTCCTTGGTTGCTAACCCCATCAATTTTGCCTCGATTAGTGTTAGTGGCCCTTTGCAAATTGTAATTTTGATATACTGGCCTTGTGTACAAAAAAATGGAGGTAGTAACTATATTTGACTTCCTTCCCAATTGCGGTGACGTTGATGATATCTTTTTTTGGTGGTTTGGTGAAGTGCGTTCGACGGAGAACACCATTGAGGGAGACCACGGTAAGTCATTCCCAAGTGCCGCCTGCAAGCCGAGACAACCTCCTTATTTGCATCCAGGAAGTCCTTTACTAGTACTACTAGGAGTACTAGTGCGGTGAGATGGTTTCTCGAAGAAGATGATGGAGAAGCGGAGTCAGCGAAGAGTGAAATGATGGTTGCTTCGTCCGTGCTTTTGTGATTTGACGCCTCACTGCTTTGTGATTTGTGATTGAAGGGACAGGGGAGTAGACTCTGTGCTCTATACTGTACTACATGCGTCCAAGCATGGGAGAAAGAGGAGAGACGTTGCATTTTTCTATTCCTTCAATAATCAATCAGGGAGCTTCGGTTCCATCCTTTTGGCTTTGGCAACACCATCCACAATGGTTCCCACGATGCCAAAAGCTATTTTCACATTTGGCTACACATTGTGGATGCCCTTAACCGTACCACTTGGTTTTGCTCCTGTGTGCTATCTATACAAATCTCAATTATATTGATCTAAAAAATTATAGAATCGAGATTAGTAAAAAGGAGGTGATTTTGCCGCGCGGATGGCGGGGAGGTTTCTTATTTGAACAATGCTACATCCAAGTAATGGTTTACGTAAAGTTACGAACTGATGTGATGTGGGACTATTTGATTGGATTAAAGGAGAGGATTAGGCCCACCCCACCTAAAAATCAGGGGGGGCATATATAGATTAGATGGAAAGTATACATAGCAGCTACGTAGCCTTTTGTAAGTCTAGGATTAGGCTTCTTATTTTAGGAGGACGTTGTCCTGGCGGTTTTCTAACATGCGGTCCCACGTGTCAGTGCTTTACCAAGCCGATCAACGTTCCACATGAGGTAAAACAACGGCAGAAGCAACACGTGGTTAAGTTGAAGAAGATGAGGGAGAAGCGGATTCAGCAACGAGTTAAATGATGGTTGCTACGTCCCTCCAACTTAACTGTGGGAAAGGTGCAGCTTTGTGATTTGACGCCTCATTGCTCGTTACTACGCCGGCGCCATGACTGGGGTGCTTCACCCTGGCTGCTCTGCACTGTATTCCGGTATGGCACGTGGACCCGGTAGTTTGATGTCCCACATGTCGACCAAAAGGACTAGAAGATTTATGAAAGCGAGTGCTCCACTCTTACGACAGAGGAGTAGACGACACGACGGCCCAGTTAACTGTCACGTGTACTGTATAGTACTATAGTTTTGCTGTTTCGCACGATCCATCAATACAAACCCGATTAAACAGGAAAGGGTGGGATTTTTCCCGCGCGGTAGATGATACTGGCCATACATTTCAAAGGCAATTTTAATGTATGCAAACTTAATAATTATAAGTAACAATATGATATCTAGTAAAACTAAAAACACATATGATTTATTGTGTTAGAGTGTAGTAGTAGTGCTGTATTGCGTAGTTGTTAGATGTAACATGCGAGGACGTGTAGAGATGTAGTTTTGGAGGGCCTACAGAGAGAAAAGCGTAATACGGTCACCGAACATCAGAATAAGCTGATTACGGTCACTATATATGTTTTGCAGTGATTATACGGTCACTTCCTCATAGTTCAGCATCGGATTGCACTCTGTTTACCCGCCAAATAGTCTGCGTGGCACCATGTTGACTAGTTAAAGTGACCATGTTCCTTGTGGGTCCCACCTGTCAGTTCACATAGGCAAAAGGTCAGATAAACACAAATTTACGCAGGCGCGACAAGGCTCCAACCCGTGCGAGGGAATCACCTGGTTGTGTATGTGTCTGTCAGGGCCTGATGTGTGCGCATGCACGTGTAGGTTGAGCAATTGAGCATGAGAGTGTGTGTTGGTCGTGTGGTGTACTGGTGTGTGCGTGTGAGTGTTGCGTGCGTGCGTGGCTGCGTGTGTACGTGTGAGTGTTGCGTGCATGCGTGGGTACATGTGTTTGTGAGAGTGTTGCATGGATGCAGTTTGTGTGCATGTGTGCGTGTGTGTATAATGACCACACCAGCTCATGTGTGTTAAAATAGATGGCTCAGCATACCAATACAAGGCCACCTTGTCCGCTGTGCCCGCGGTCATGACTTCGAACCACCGTCCAAATATTTTTTTGTCGTTTGTTTTCATTCTTACTAGCAAGATGCCTGTGCGTTGCACATAACATCAAGATGCATTTGTATGACTTGTTTATCTTGTGAGAGAAAAGGATGAACGAGGGAAGGCCTTATTTGCAAATGTGGAGAGGTGTGTGGGTACCTTTCTTCAAATTTGCCATAGTTTCTTTCCTATCCGTCAGATATAAATCGGACGGCCTATATTGCAGGATGGCAGGCACACCATCATCACCAACTCTGTTTTTTATAAGAGTGTATTTTATGTATTTTATAACAGTGTGTAGATGTAGAGTAGATACAAGTCGACAGGTGGGCACGATGGTAGTGAGATAATGTGATGCAACACTAGAGGTGCCACGTGGAGCGTTTAACTGGTCAACTAGTCATGTCATGAGCAAATAAAGAGTTGTACGGTGAGCCCGTGACTATATAATAACCACTAAACGTAAATGGTGACCATAATGAGTGGATTCTGAAGTCCAATGTACGTATCATGCTTTCGCTTCAAATACAATTATCGTCATTGCATATATCGCGAGAGAAAGATGAAACATGCATGAATTTTCTGGGGGCTTACTTTTAGAGGACCTGGAGATAGTTTTGTGTGCATACGTGAAAGGGGCGTACAGGGGGGTATGCGATGGAGAGAGAGATGCTCTTCATTTCTCTTTATTATGACTAACTTTGTATATATTATAAAAATATACAAATTCACAATGCGGATTAAATATCATTGTGGGCACCATGCAATGCAAATTAGCGTTCGTACTCCTCCATATAACTTTGTAATGTTGTATATATGCAGAAACTCTAAAATAATTTTTTGGCCACACTTTATTCAAAAGGAATGTTGTATGCGAAATAAACGTGAAGAGAGGGCTTTTTAGATCAATGGGGTACGTGATGTAACATGTGTGAATGTGTAGTTGATGCATTTGGCGGGGCCTAGAGAGGTATGTGTGTGTATTACGTATTCGAGAGAGGCATGGATAGAGGGGCCGACAGGGGGGCGTGGGAGAGATAGCACGAGAAATGAGAGTGGTCTAGAGAGAGAGAGACGAATATGAGGTCACGACAAGAGATTGCATTCCCTTGAGTGTGTATATGCAAGGGGGGAGGGAATAGAGGCACCAGGAGAAATTTCCTGTGTGTGTGGTGTTTGTGTTGGTATGTGTGAGTGTGAGAAGATAATGAGACGTGGGGGTAGAGGGTGTGTCACCGCGTGAGGTCCGGTGCGTCGAGGTGAGGCCCTTCGTTCAATTCCATCCTGTGCCACATTGGTCGGCCCGTGACGCATTTAGGAAGTCCCATGGATGACTAGTCGTACAAGACAAAGATAGCAGAATTGTGAAGGACTCTGTGTCCACTGACAAAGCCAGCTAGGATTTGTAAACCTAGGTTCTCAGACTAAGGTAACCCCTTTATCTCTGATATTACTATTCATCCAACCTAACTTTAAGGGGCATCCTACAGAATGCTCTGCTAGAATCATACTCGTCGATTAGGAAGAGAGGTGTGAGACAATGCGTGAGAGACAGGCATAAAGATAATGTGCGTACATGAGACACATAGGCAGGTCCATGTATATAGAAAGGGTTGATGAGGATTGTGCGTGTGTATGTTTGCGAGAGGAAGAGTGCTTGTGATAAAGGTTAGTGGAAACAGTTGTAAATGGTTACGAGAGGGAGGGAGGTTTATATCTAGAGCATGTGTGCGAGAAAGACACCTTGGGAGAGAGTGTGTGAGCATTTGTTGGAGACCACCGATGGAGAGTGAAACTACACGTAAAAGACCGCTCTACACATTGATTAAAGATATAAATTGTATCCCAATATTAGGATGGGATCATGATATTTGCAATTCGCTTAAGGAGCGGTCATTGATCCATCAGACATCTAGATTCTATCGAATTTGAGCATATCTATGTTATTATTCGACACAATTGATCCACATAGTTAGTATTTTGAACTCCAAACAATGCATCGCTTTAGCAATCGAATATAAACATGAGTATAGTTCATGTTGTGTGTGTAAAGCACATTATACATACGAAAGTTACACAATGGACATTATAAATAGCTACCTATGAACTAGCATACATTTGAATTCAACTTAAGGTGGTTTAAAAAAATCGAATTCAACATGAAGTCCATTCAATTATTTGAATTTGATATCATGGCATTTGTAAACCATACCTAAATTATGGGGGCACTAATCTTTGCTCTGATTTTGTACATAATAGCATATGTAGTCGTGTACAAAATAGATTCAAATTTAGCTCCTCCATTCCAAAATAATCGTAGTTATAGGACTTTCAAGTGTCAAAATTTCAAAAAGAAGCGGATAATTTAATGAGGTTTTCAAACATACAAGGTCAAATATAACGTTGTCTATTTAGGTCAATCCTCATAGTTCAAGAGTACTCTAAACGTGAATGCATGTGTTTCAAAATTTCGAATGAAGCACCAAAAGAGCCTCTACTCGCCTGAAACCGCGTGAGACCAACGTTTGGTAGTACAAGGAAATTACTTTTCTAATAACTCCGACCCGTGAAACCTACCGGCCCAACGTCCAAAGGTCTAAACCAGGGTAGGTTTGTAGCTTCATCTAGACGCCACGCAACCGCATCTGAAAAACATTCATACACAATGGCCGCCTAAGCACACTTGCGCACGACCGAAATCGCTCCCGCCTACTATTTGGGACACCTGGGATTACCATCCTACCCCGACCCACAGTAGGTCTGAAATTTAAGAGGGGGCAAAGTTTGTACTTTCCCCAAATTTCAAACAAGCGCGTCCCATTTTCTGTTCAAAAAAGCCATAAACAAGCGCGTCCCAGACCGAAAGATGGTTCCCCCCCACCCGTCCGATTCCCCATTCATACTCCGTGGGCGCCAAAACTACCTCTCCACCAGCCGCGAAACCCCGGCGTCCTCCGTCCGCCACCCCATCCCACCCATCAACCGCAGCCCTCCTCCATCACGCCGGAGCCGATACCCCGACATCGTCGTCCACCGCAACCTCAACCGCAACGCCCTCCACGGCTAGTAGTTGAAGCCGAGGTCGAGTCGTCCGTACCTGAGCCAGTTCAACCACGTCGTCCTGTGCCTCACCACTACCGCTCCAACTTCGCCACCCTCCACCGCACCAGAGTTGTTCCTGCTACGCCGTCCTTCGCCGCCTCGGATCTGCTTCCCCTCCGCTGACATACGGCCACGGCAACACAGTCAACAATTTGGCCATGGGTTCGTCCAAGCCTGCACCCTCCAGAACATCGGTTTCCCCGGTAAAAAGAAGAAGATCGGCGCGACATGTGGAGGTGACCACACCGGCAACCGAAAAAGGTACTCCTCTTCCCTTATTTGTGCAAATCTTACATCTCTGCTTGCACGGTATTCATCCCACAGAAGACACTAGTTGACCGCTTCTTCTTGATACTAGATATTCCTAGGAACTCGCGATGCACAAGGTTTCTCCTCATATACTATTTCACCTTAGCTAGAGGTTCGTCACCCCCCTGAATTTCAATTTCTGGCCAGTTGATTCCCAGTTAACGGAAGCATTCCCCGGCGTAACAGGCCTTAGTACGCCTATTACGCCGGGAAGCAGCGCCTTGGTGTTTATCTTAGGGGCGTGTGCGGCCTAGAGCTACTGGCGCCCGATCTGGAGGTCGGCCGGGATTAAAGGGATGGCCTGGGGGCGCTACCAAGCACGGCGGTGGTGTGAGGTCGATGGGAGGTTGGGGCGGCGGAGGCAGGGGTCTTGGCCAGTGGTCGCTGGCGGTTCGAGAAAGATCGTCAATAGTGACTGGCGGGAGGTAGATGAAGGCCATCTGCCCGTTCCTTACAGAACGGACAGTTCATTAAAAAATCGGCTAACCTATTTATTTTTAGTCGACTGTTATCTTAGATATGACCACATGTGGTGGTGTGCTGGAGGAGTACCTGCATTTCCTGTGCTCATATATTACAAAATCATACGGAGTAGAATATAATTTTTTTGCCATGCAATGTTGTAGAGCTATCATATGTCTCCTGTCATTTATTTTTCAGCCACCTGCTATCTGCTAATTTTACAGTGCACTAGTTCTGCACACACTACACCCTTACTCTCACTATTGTGTTTTTATGCAAGAGTATTTCAGACTCTGCTGCCATGAGAGAAGCCAAAAAGAAAAGAGAGAAGTCGCTCTAGCTTCGTATGCGGGTAGGCAAGACACGTTACAGCGCTATAGAGGGTGCGGTGTCAGCAGATGGAGACGGTAAACGTAGCTCTGGAGTTGATGACCTCGCTCGCAATGAACCACCATCCTAGGTGCTTTCTTTAACTTCGCGGTGTCATATGTGGTCGCATGTTCCATATGGTTTCTAGCTTGTATTCCAAAGGCCGAAGTCGGTAAGATAAGGAAAGATATTTTTTTACATGAACCACCATCCCGTGAGCACCAGAAGACAAATAGCTAGTCAGGGCACTGGCCGAGCCAGTGACAAGCCCAGCAAAGATAGGCATCACCTAGAAGCCAACTACAAAGTTGCGATGGTGGCGAAGCAGCCCGCCTCCCACCAGGCTCTCAGGTCCTAGATGATCATGCTCACCACTCCAGCCGGATGTCTAGCTTGTATTGCTTCCAATTTGGTTAAATTGCATCTGCTTAGCTTACACATTATACCTTTGAATATGACATGCCTTTCTGTTTTTGGTACATACTAGTACATCTGTGTATTAACCATGTTCTTACATCAAACTAATGTTCTTGTGTATCCCTCATCAATCACTTATGACGAGGCAAGCAGGCATGTGGACTACTCCTCATTTAAAGAATGCAGCGTCAGCCTCCCGACTTGATTCTCAAGAAACATAAATGCTAGATGAAGATAGTGAATGTAGCTCTGTAGTTGATTACAGCATTTCCCCTACACTAGCATCGCAGGTGCTTGCTCTAACTTGGCAGCGTGATATGTGGTTGCATGTTGCATATGGTGTCTAGATTGTAATTCTTCCAATCTGGTTAAACTGCATGTGCTAGTATGCTTAGCTTATACATTATACCTGTTAATGTGACATGCCTTCCTGTATTTAGTACATAGTACATCTGTCTATTAAGCATGTCCTTACATAAAACTATTGTTTTTTTGTATCCCGCATCAATCAACATGACGAGACACCTTTAGTATATGAAGTGTGATATTAGTTGCATGCGCTGCTTCTAATTTGATGAAATTCCATTTATGATGGGACGCTTTTAACTTGGCAGAGTCATATTGGTTGCATCTTTCTCGTAGTGTCTAGCTTGCATTGCTTCTTGTTTGCTGGAATTGTTTCTACTTAGTTTACACAAACAGTTGTGAACATGCCATGCCGTCTGGTTTTTCGTACATATTCCATCCTGGTATCATGTGTTTGCCTTACATCAAAGTAGTGATTGTCAGTATCATGCATGAATGAGTTCTGAAGAGAGAATTTTATTGCTTTTTCTTGTTGGTTTTACTTGACAATTCAAAATCAATAAAGCAAAAGGAAGTTAGCAAGGCAGCGGATAAAGGTGCTTCTTCCAAACAGAGGGCCTCTACAGTTTCTACTCTTCCACACCCCCAAGATGATTTCCAAGACAACACATGCATAGACACTCAACAAAGCTGTGTTTATGATGAGCACGTCTCCCCTAGTGTAGCATCACCGGTGCTCCCTCTAACTTGGCACTGTTATATGTGGTTGGATGTTATGTGTGATGTCTAGCTTGTATTGCTTCTAATTTTGTTGAATTCCATCAGCTTACTTTACACATTATACTTGAATAAGACACGTGTTCCTGTTTCTAAAACATACAATATCTGTCTATCACACCATGTTCTTACATCAAATTACTATTGTTGTGTAACCTGCAACAATCACTTATCATAAGACACGTTTGACTTCGGAGTGTGATATAGGTTACATCTCACATTCTTTTCTAGCTTGTACTACTAATTTGTTGAAATGGCACTTATGACGAGATAGTTTTAACTTGGTAGAGTGATATTCGTTGCATCTTTCATATGGTGTCTAGCTTTCATTGCTTCTAATTTGTTGAAATGCCTTCTCCTTAGTTTACACATCATAAGTTGTGAATATGCAATGGCAGTAATGACGAGAGACCTCTAACATGGTAGTGTGATGTTGTTTGCATCTTGCATATGATTTATTTCTTGTATTGCTTCACATTTTTTTAAACGCCATTTATGATGAGACACTGTTAACTTGGCAAGGCGATATTTGTAGCATCTTTCATATGGTGTCTACCTTCCATTGCATTGCTTCTAATTTGGTGAAATGTCTTGTTCTTAGTTTACACATCATAGTTCTGGTTATCTCTTCTGTCCTGTTTTTCATACATATTAAATCCTCCTATCATGTGGTTGTCTAACATCAAAGTTCAGTTCGTCTGCATCATGCATCAATTTGTTCTGAAGAACTAAATTGTTATTCGTTTTTCTTGTTGGCTTGACTTAACATGGCACAGAGAAAGAGGAAGAAACACAGAATGGCAGGGAATGATAAGCGGATGAATCCTACAAATTCTGCTGGTACTGATGGTGCAATAGAAGGTCAAAGTCCATCGGAAAATTCTACAAACACGGCATCCCATGCTACACGAGTTGCAAAAAAAGCCAAACAGAAACAAATAGCTGCCACCAAACAAGCAGAGACAGCCCTAGTACTTGCAACACCTACCACAGTACAACCAGCTGCAAGACTTAATCGTGCGTCAACTGAGCTAGCAACACGTTCCCAAGCTCCCTTGCCACCTGACACTACTTCCCAAGCACTCTTGACACAAGACAAGTTGGCAATATCAGATGAACCTTGTGAGCTTCAACAGCAAGAAGGTAGTTGCTGGAGTCAAGTTACAGTTGCATGCTTCTTTATATGTAGTCTCACAGTTTGATGTACACTAACACTTCCTATGTTCGTTGTTGGACTAGCACCTAGGCGCAAGAGGAAACAAACATTAGGGATAATGCTCGATAGGTTAACTAAATATAGAGGAGGAAGAATGGAGATCCGTTTTGAGGCAGGTTTAAAAAGGCCACGTGATGCTATAGAGTAAGCCAAGTTAGTATCAGAGGCAGCGGTTGCCGTTAGGTGTCATGTACGTGTCCTCCCAACATGGATTCAGTACAGGAATGACAAAGACGAAACCCAATTCAACACCTTCCTCGACCATTTATCTGTAAGTATGGTTATGTATGGAAACTAGTAATATCGTCTTGCTGTGTCCGTCCCATACTTTCTAGGTTGCTGATAATGAGACTCCCATAATTTTCAACGGATGAGGTTCAAGTTGGATAGCCAAGATGATGCAACCAGACAAGCTTGCACCCGTGTTTTCAAGTCTGCTCTGCGATAGTATCGGTATAACTTGAGGAAAACTCACTTTGAAGGCAAGGCTAACAGTGAACTTTCCCAAACATCTCCAGTGGAAAATATATCGGATGAAGACTGGAGGGGCCTTGTTAAACACTGGTCTGATCCGAAGTATCAGGTACATTATATATATATATATGTGATTAGATCACATGTTGAAGTCCTATTTATGCATGTGCCACACAAATCTATCTTCTTGTAGGTGAACTGTAAAAAGAACAAGGCCAACCATACGAAAGTGAAATTCCAACAGACGACAGGATCTCGTAGCTATATTGCACACTGCGAGGCTCTTGTAATTAGCTGTTGTTTCACTCTTTTCACTGTACCATATTATCAGATCTATATTGACTTGTTCGAAATGCAGAGGAAAGCCCGCAAGGACCAAAAAGTACCTGAACCAATGTTGTGGAAATATTCAAGGACTGTCACACCAGCAAGAAGAAGGGCATGACAACACCAGTCAAAGCCATTGTTGTAAGTCCTTAATCCTCATGCCTTTTAACTACTACTTACTC
The DNA here is from genome assembly GCF_002162155.2 of Triticum dicoccoides. NCBI lineage: Eukaryota > Viridiplantae > Streptophyta > Magnoliopsida > Poales > Poaceae > Triticum > Triticum dicoccoides. Next base: position 321,998,571 of record NC_041384.1, read on the forward strand.
TGACTTGTGCCTTGAACTGCATGGTTTACAGCCAATGTCTATTACTCTTTTCAATTTTATACACAATTCTCTTAGCGTATCATTGCACCTTACAAGGTTTAAAAGAGAGGAGTGATGTTCCTTTGATCTTGACCCGTAATCTAGTTCCGTGCTGTACTTGCCCACACAACATTACAATTGCATGTTTGTCTGTTCTCAGTTGTTTTGTGATATGAATGATGACATACTATGCTTACCGTATTATAAACTTCGTCTATTTATCCTTAGCCCTCAATACAATGTGAAGAAATAGACAATACATTAGTGATGGTACATGGTCATATGTTTGGAACCTGGTTTTATTATGTACTTTGCAATAAAATACAATTAATATTTTACATGGGTTCACCAGAATAAGTTCTGTATATAGACCAAAGCTATTTTGTTTGGTTTTTCTACATCCTTAATATCTTTTGTTCTGGTACTACTAATGTAAAACCTCAACTTTTCAGCGAGCTATGGAAAAAATGGTGGAACCGCCACCTTCTAAAGGTGGCGAGGCAACTATAACCACAATGTCAGCTCTTGCTGAAGTGGGTCAATACCTGTCCACTAACAGTGCCAAAAGCATGTTCCTACGTAATACTGGGTTGGTTGTTAAGGCAATATCGTCCAAACTGCCTCATGATCAAGATATGCAAGCTCAAAGCAATGTTGTATCTGCGCTCCAGACACAAGTCCATTCCCTAACAGAGACCCTTTGTGAAACAAGGAGAAACATTGCTCAATGTCGTCAAGATATGCATAGTTTTGAAACCAGACTATAAGACATTTGCTATGTTGTTCAGGAGCCTAGGGGAAATAAAGGCGAGGGTTATGGTGCTCCATCGGACAATACATCATGAAAACGTAATAGTCAGGTCAAATGAACTGAGCTTCTGAACTTCTGGTGGTGCATTTATCTGCTAGACTGTTAAGTTTTATGCCAACCTTCCTTTTGTTATATAGTTGTAATTTGTTTTGGTGCGATACAAAATTTATTCTTAATGTGCAGCCACTGGCTGAAGAAAACAACAAGCCATTTTTGTATAGTGTAGGGTGTTCCCTATATTAGCACTCGTGGCGATCTTTGATGCCGAGTGGATGTACTCTGTGAAATCGCCTTAATAGCCTAGCGTTAGTTTCGGCCTTATTTATTTCCTAGTCTTCTTTTTCCCTGGTTTGCTAGTGGCCGCAACTACCATGGGCCATATACGGGCCGTAGGATCCATGGGTCTCCTACGGGCCGTCGATAAATGGGCATGTAATCGGTGGGCCTCCGACCGTCGGATAAATGGGTCTACATGGGCCATAATCGGGCGTAATTGGTATCGGCCCAGCATGGTAATAGGCTGTTAACAGGCCGTAGGACAACAAAGGCTTAATTCTGTCACAGGCATAACGGGTCGTTAATGGGCCAGAACATAGGACAGGCTGGAAACGGCGCAACGGGTTAATAGGCCAGAAATAGGCCGACTCTTGCCATGGGCCGAATTTGGCCCATTAGGGTAACAGGCCAGTAACGGGCCGACTCTTGCCATGGGCCGAATTTGGCCCATTAGGGGAACAGGCCAGTAACAAGCCGACTCTTGCCATGGGCCGAATTTGGCCCATTAGGGGAACAGACCAGTAACGGGCCGGAAGTAATCGAGGGCTGAAAAGGAGCCCAAGAACGTATGGGCCGTCAATAGGCCAAAAGCTAACACGGGCTGCAAACGGCCCATGTAAATCATGGGTCGTTAACGGGTATAAAGAAAATTACTGTTCATTATGAGCTAGAGTCACCCTGGGCCTGTAAAGGGACGAAAGATACGAAGGCCTCATATGGGCCGAAAGATGTCGTGGGCCATAAATGGGCCGAAAGTGAAATGGGCTAGTTTTATATTCGATGGCCCACATGACATTGTTGGGCCGATTTCCTTTAGGGCCTAACGGGTCGTGAGTTAACGAGCCGTAAAATGGGCTATTTGCGAAGAGACCATTAACAGGCTTTTCATGGGCCAGCCCGTTAACTTTTGACCAAGTCAAACGGGCCAGCTTTGTAAGCTAACTGGGCCAGTGGTGGGCCGTGGCACGTGTCAACATATCATAGGCGCCTATCTGACCCACTGACGAGCTGAAACGTGTTTCGTCCAGCCAACAAGAATTTTGCACGTGGAAATTTCCCATTGGTCGGGGCTGTTAACGGGTTATCGGATCCAAAACCTGACCCGATAGCTTAACGGCGTTCCGTTACGGTGGATGCCACGTGTCGGTCACCCTTGACGAAAGCACTTCTATGACGCATGATTTATTGTCATGGAAGTGGACACTTCTGTGATGATAATTTTGGTAATGTCATGGAACACTTCTACGACAGCACATGTATGACTATCTTGATTCTGTCATAAATTTGTCATGGATGTACATGCATGACAAAAAACGTGACCTACTGTGACAAACACGTATCATCACGGAAGTGTATTTTTTTGTAGTGAATGCAGTGCATGTCCATGTCCGACACGAACCCTTCAGTTCAAGGACACCTAGCAGCACCCCAATTTTATGAGCCCAGTACTAGACGTACTTGACGTGCGAAGGTGCAACATCGGGAATTGCAATTTACTTGATATTCATGAGTGATCTTTCTACTATTCTAACATGCATAGAAACAAAGAAGCATAACAATCACAAGTAAAACATATATTGTGAAATAGTATGGCTCCTTCATGGATGTTCCAGGTCGGCTCCAACTCCGATGACCATCTAGAAACTCCATCTTGTTTGTCACGCTGGGCCGCCGAGCCGCCAACCTGATCTCTATTATCCAACTACTAGAACTAGTAATGAATTTTACATAGAGTCATAAGTCGACACGCAGGTCGTTATACAACATAATGACAACACTTTGGCTCCTGTCGGCTGACAAACATGACACGCAGTACATGTATAATTTACACACATGCATCACATACACATGAGCCATACTATTCACATCAAACCCTGCAAAATAAAGTTATGCATAGAATCGCATTCTACCGGTTTAGTGATCGTGTACGAAATACAAGGTGCTACGCACATGGAAGCGCCCGACGTTTTCGGAAATCACAGATCACATCTGAACTCCGGTCACGCCGAATTCTCTGATCTGACCGATCTCATCGATCATCACGAGCCCGATTCGGATTTACGTTTCACTGTTAACCCCGATGGCGGATATCGACCGGTAGGGGTAGGTTGTGTCACGACCTCATCGACTCCGATCATCAGAAAACATAGCCAAATCTCATCTATCGCCTCCACATATCTAATATGCATACGACCTGAATCCAAATCCTATAGCAGAGGCTCTGATACCACTATTGGGTTCTACGGTAGGTTGCGTCTACTATAAATTAAAATTCCTACGCATAGAACAACCAAGAACATGCTACGAGAGATTGATCACAGTTCGTTACCACTAGACACGCAGTGCCGTGCAGCGGAAGAAGAGTTGGGGCAGCGCGTCCGCGTGGATAGTCTCCTCCTTGTCCGATCTCCCTCGTACAGCCGGTAGTCACTTCCCACGTACAGGTTCGCTGGAGCGGCGCAAGTGCACCGCCTCTAACAGTATCTGCGCATGCAGGAGGAATGTCGTGCAGCGGACTGCTAGGTCCGATCACATAACCGGTAGCGAGTGGAGGTGTCTATTGGCAACACATGCAAACCCTAGTGACAGCGCCGAAGCGATCATCCGCGTGAGTGTGCGGCACCTCCACTTTATGTAGGCGTCCGTCGCGGGCTCAACACTTGGGCCTTGCACGGACCCTAAAGCCCATAAGTCTACTCGGCCACAATCCGAATACAGCTCGGAACACATCCGACCAGTGTCCTCGGATCCGACCTCGTAGGTTCCTTCCCTTAAGCGCGCGACCCCTTAGGTTCAAGCCGGTTTGGTCGTAGTTCGGATCACCTCTGAACTGTACAGTTGGTAGCAGCCTCTAGCAAGGCATGCCGAACACCAAACAGACTATGAAGCTGGTTAGGCGAACCTATACATCATGCTTCCATTCCTTTTGCCACATGACATATGTTGTCGGGCTCAAGGCGAGTCTGTCATCCTTGTGCTAGCCTGACCTCCTTCTTGTTCCAGTGATGCCAACCACAAAACAGATTACCTCATAATCCTTGTTGCATGGCCATGCTTATCCTGGTCGGATCACACGAGGGGCCCAGAGTATATCTCTCCTGATCGGAGGGGCAAATCCCATCTTGCTCAACCACGTCTCGCAGCATGGTTCTGGACAAACCCGAAACCTACCTTTATAACTACCCAGTTACGGAGTAGCGTTTGGTCGGCCCAAAGCAAGTATGTTACCATCCCGAGTACATGCACCAGCTCAGGTCTTAGGACATAGAACGTATGTTGTACTAGAGACTCATAGATGACATATTGCTGTGTCTCATAGTTGGGTCTGTCCAACTCAGACCTTATCTCAACTCGGATCCGACTACGTCGAATCCGACCAGATCCTACTGAGTCCATATTATCTGGTTAGCATCCAATCCTCCATGGCTAGTGAGACCAAGCCATCGACCGTGTCATATGCTAGTCTAGTTAGCTACACGTCCACACAACCCTTTCGACTAGGGACCTTTTAGGACGTTCATCATACAATGCATAGTCCCACAAACAATTCACGTACTTGCTGATACACATCATCGATAATGTCCAAGGACTATCTTTATTCATAAACACATAGGAAATATCATCATACATGATTTCCTCTAGGGCATATCTCCAACAGCTCCGCCCTAGCAAGCCCTTCTCCATGGTCGGCGGTGGCTCCGCCAGCCCCCTAGGGAAGATTCTTCTTCCCGTGACCTTCGGCACCCGCGAAAACTATCGCACTGAGCTGTTCGACTTTGACATCACCTGTATTGGCCTCCCGTACAATGCCATCCTCGGGTACTCGGCACTGGCTACAACCTCATGGAGATGTCCGGGAGCAAGGACATCCTCACCGTAGTCGGAGATAGCAAGGAAGCTCTGGTAGCGCTCAGGCTTGCCTTCAAAACCGCCGCGGCGGCACGACCGGCCGACAAGGTCACCTCCGGAGTCAAGGAGGCCGCACCTGCTAACAAGAAGCAGTTGTTCACTCAAGATCGGGCAGAAACCAAGCAGGTGTCGTGTGATGGCCTAGCTTATTAGGGATGATAGACTACTCATATCAATAAGGAATTCCTTCTTTTCCAGGAGCCCATTCGGACAGAACTCCAAAGTTAAGCGTGCTCAGCTTGGAGTAATGTCAGGATGGGTGACCGACCGGGAAGTTGCTCCCGGTTGCGCATGAGTGAGGACAAAGTGCGCAGAAAAGACTAGTATTGATCTGTGGGGCCAGTCTAGATCCCGCCAGGAGTAACGACCACCGGTGGGTGTGTCCGGGGCGTTACAAGTTGGTATCAGAGCCAACCCTCGCGGTTACACGGATGGTTGCGGACAGGTGTGTGGTCAAGTTGTTCATGACGTTTCTGATCTGTCGTGGCACACGACATGGCACATGTACTAGACTAGAAGCACAGACGTATGTGCCAAGAGGGAAAGTTCATGTGGCCCGACAAGGACGTTAGTTCCTCTGAGTGGGGGTGTATGTGATGGCCTGGCTTATTAGGGATGATAGGACTCATATCAATAAGGAATTCCTTCTTTTCCGGGAGCCCATTCGGACAGAACTCCAAAGTTAAGCGTGCTCAGCTTGAAGTAGTGTCAGGATGGGTGACCGACCGGGAAGTTGCTCCGGGGTGCGCATGAGTGAGGACAAAGTGCCCAGAAAAGACTAGTATTGATCTGTGGGGCCAGTCTAGATCCCGCCAGGAGTAACGACCACCGGCGGGTGTGTCCGAGGCGTTACAAGTTGGTATCAGAGCCAACCCTCGCGGTTACACGGATGGTTGCGGACAGGTGCGTGGTCAAGTTGTTCATGACGTTTCTGACCTGTCGTGGCACACGGCATGGCACATGTACTAGACTAGAAGCACAGACGTATGTGCCAAGAGGGAAAGTTCATGTGGCCCGACAAGGACGTCAGTTCCTCTGAGTGGGGGTGTATGTGATGGCCTGGCTTATTAGGGATGATAGGACTCATATCAATAAGGAATTCCTTCTTTTCCGGGAGCCCATTCAGACAGAACTCCAAAGTTAAGCGTGCTCAGCTTGGAGTAGTGTCAGGATGGGTGACCGACCGGGAAGTTGCTCCCGGGTGCGCATGAGTGAGGACAAAGTGCGCAGAAAAGACTAGTATTGGTCTGTGGGGCCAGTCTAGATCCCGCCAGGAGTAACGACCACCGGCGGGTGTGTCCGGGGCGTTACATGCCGGTCGAGGAAGATGGGTCCTCTGGAGCCACCTTAACCATAGGTGCCAACCTCCACCCGGATCAAGAGAAGGCATTGGTGAAGTTCTTGTGTGCAAACAAGGAAGTATTCGCATGGGAACCCAAACAGCTGGTAGGGGTCGCAAGAGGGGTGATCGAGCATCACTTGAGGGTGTGCCCCAATGTGCGCCCTGTGAAGCAGAAAGCGCGGCGACAATCCACAGAGAAGCAGTCCTTCATCGTCCAGGAAACCCGCAAGCTGGAGGCGGAGGGTGTCATTCACGAGGTTTGGTATCCCGAGTTGCTAGCGAACCCCGTCGTTGTGCCAAAGAAAGGTGGGAAGGAGCGCATGTGTGTCGACTTCACCAACCTCAACAAGGCATGTCGCCAAGATCTATTCCCACTTCCACGCATCAACCAGATCATTGACTCCACCACCGAGTGCGACCTGCTATGCTTCCTGGATGTGTTCATCAGATCAAGATGGCGGTAGAGGATGTTTACAAGGCAGCCTTCCTAACCCCGTGCGGGGTGTACTGCTACACTTGCATGCCATTCGGGTTGCCCAACGCATGCGCAACCTTCCAACGGCTGATGCACATCACCCTGGGTCAGCAGCTCGGGAGGAACGTTGTAGCCTACGTCGACGATATTGTGGTAAAGTCTCGGGAGGCGAGAACTTTGATTCAGGACCTGGAGGCACTACAAAAAAATACACTTCTGTGATGATACGTGTTTGTCACATTAGGTCACGTTTTCTGTCATGCATGTACATCCATGACAAATTTATGATAGAATGAAGAAAGGTGGGAAGGAGCGCATGTGTATCGACTTCACCAACCTCAACAAGGCATGTTGCCAAGATCTATTCCCACTTCCACGCATCAACCAGATCATTGACTCCACCGCCGAGTGCGACCTGCTATGCTTCCTGGATGCGTTCATCAGATCAAGATGGCGGTAGAGGATGTTTACAAGACAGCCTTCCTAACCCCGTGCGGGGTGTACTGCTACACTTGCATGCCATTCGGGTTTCCCAACGCATGCGCGACCTTCCAACGGCTGATGCACATCACCCTGGGTCAGCAGCTCGGGAGGAACGTTGTAGCCTACGTCGACGATATTGTGGTAAAGTCTCGGGAGGCGAGAACTTTGATTCAGGACCTGGAGGCACTACAAAAAAATACACTTCTGTGATGATACGTGTTTGTCGCATTAGGTCACGTTTTCTGTCATGCATGTACATCCATGACAAATTTATGATAGAATGAAGATAGTCATACCTGTCCTGTCGTAGAAGTGTTCCATGACCTTACCAATATTATCATCATGAATGTCGGCGTTCTGGGAATGGGGGTCCCCAGACTTGCCTACCTGCGGCACATGGCGTGGCTCTGTGAGCGGGCCCATACGACCCATCTTCACCAACAAGCATTCAAGACCCTCGCGAGGGGCCAAGCCTCGCGAGGTGGACGACACAAAACCTCCTCGGGAGCGGCGTCACCAGCCTGGCTCGCGAGGGGCGGACAGATCAAGGCAAGGCAAACCTCGCGAGGTTACAATGACGTGAGCCATGACGATCGAGACCAGGCGGGTCCCAGGCGGGCGCCAGCGTGTAAAGTGTCCTTGTTTCCTCTTTGTTGCTAAGGAGGCAAGCGCAGGCGGGGAGTACCGAGGCATCAAGCAAAGGTTTCCATATCGGTGCAATGAGACCAAGACCATCAGGACAGTGAGATGGAGGTCAGCATGGAGCCCAAGGTGGCGTCACCACCAGAGCCTTTGGCAGGCAATGACTGCTTTTGTCAGGATAACTTGTACTAGCTGTCCCCTTTCAAATTGGCCGTTGTTGGCTCCCTGCCTGCTCAATATTTGGGGAAAGGACAAGGGCCTCTATATATAGGATTAGCCACCATAGTAGGTGGGGGGGCTGAGCCATCTCAACTTGGACTAGATCCAACCCATCCTCACACCCACCAAGCACAAGAACACCTCACCTCAGGAGGCTGTTCTTCCCCTTGTACTGTTCATCCTCAGCCCAAGAGGCAATCCAGCACACCACACTAGAGTAGGGTATTACACCACAACGGTGGCCCGAACTAGTATAAATCTTGTGTCCCTTGTGTTGCGAGTTCGTCGAGCTTGCCTTGGAGATCGTGGCGAGGTTGAGGGCGCAAGTTGGTAGGGGGAGATCTTTGCGCGCACCCCAGTGTTTGAACCTTGACGGTTTTGTCGGAACCCGCACTACAAAAAAAATACACTTCCGTGATGATACGTGTTTGTCACAGTAGGTCGCTTTTTTTGTCATGCATGTACATCGATGACAAATTTATGACAGAATCAAGATAGTCATACCTGTGTTGTCGTAGAAGTGTTCCATGACATTACCAAAATTATCATCATGGAAGTGTCCACTTGCATGACGATAAATCGTGCGTCACAGAAGTGCTTTCGTCAAGGGTGACTGACATGTGGCATCCACCGTAACGGAACGCCGTTAAGCTATCGGGTCGGGTTTTGGATCCGATAACTCGTTAACAGCCCCGACCAATGGGGATTTTCCACGTGTAAAATCATCATTGGCTGGAGGAAACACGTGTTGGCTCATCGTTGGGACAGATGTCAACCACTATTAGATGGAAGGCGCCTATGATACGTCGACACGTGGCACGGCCCAACAGAGGCCCATTCCTATGAAATGGCCGGCCCGTTTGACTTGGTCAAAAGGTGGCGGGCCGGCCCATGGAAAGACTATTAATGGCCTGTTCGCATATAGCCCATTTACAGCCCGCTAACCCAAGGCCGGGGCCTAACCGAATTAGGCCCAGTAGCGTCATCTGGGCCATCTAATATGATTCCAGCCCGTTTTCACTTCTGGCACATGTATGGCCCATGACGTCTTTCGGCCCATATGAGGCCCTATGTAACTCTTGGCCTATTAACGGCCCGTGGTGAAACTGGCCCGTAATGAACAGTGTGTCACTTTACACCCATTAACGGCCCGTGGTGAAACTGGCCCGTAATGAACAGTGTATCACTTTATACCCATTAACGACCCGTTATTCCGTTGGGCCGTTTCCAGCCCATGCTATCTTTCGGCCTTCTCAGAGCCCATTTATTCTTGGGATCATTTCCAGCATTCGTTTACTTACGGCCTGTTACTGTCATTTTCTTCTTGTGGGCCAAATTCAGCCCGTGGTTATAGTCGGCCCATTTGTGGTCCGTCAATACGTTGGGCCGTTTTCATAGCGTCATCAAATACGGCCTATTAACAATGGCCCATTACGATCGGCCAATGAACAGACGATTCCAACTCTAGCCCGTTTACGGCCATAATGCGGCCTTTTATTGGCCCATGTTTGGCCAATCGATCATATGGCCCGTATAAGGCCCATTGATGATACGACCCGTAGAAGGCCCATTGTTTCTACGCCCCGTAGAAGGCCTACTGTTTCTACGGCCCGTAGAAGGCCCACTGTTTCTACGGCCCGTAGGAGGTCCAGTGTCACTATAGTAAATATTAGCCCATGGTTATTGTGGCCTAGTTTTAAAAAATAGGTTATTGCAGCCACTAGTTAACCGCGGAAAAAGAACTACAATGACTACAAGCAGACAAATAAACAAGACAACAAGGAAATAAATAAGCAAGCAACTAACGCTAGGCTATCACGGCTATTACACATATTACATCCACTCGGCACCAAAGTTCGCCACCAGTGCAAATATAGGGAACAAAGTAGCATATCATATACACTGGCCATCAAAACTGGCCACTAGTGCCAATAAACACGGCAGCAAAACAAGAGCATAACTGAAACAACTTTAGAAGAGCTCAAGAAACGTTATCTTGGGTATCCACCATGCTGGCAATAAGCTTAGTAAGTTGATTAGCTTTGTCTTGTTTGGCGCTGAAATCATCCAACCCTTGCTGTTGCACCAGAAAGTATGCATCTGAATGCTCTAGGGACCTTGTGCTGGGGGAGGCCACCGCGAAGCTGCACTACGGGCGGCAAGATACCAGTAGGCGCTGCCACGGTACCACTGCCCCAGCGTCCGCTCCAGGACGCTCGAGGTGGGTGACATCGTCCTGAGGCGGGTGCTCTCTAGGGAAGGGCTGCATAAGCTCTCACCCATGTGGGAGGGCCCGTTCAAGGTCTTGCATGTCTCCAGGCCTGGCGCCGCGCGCCTGGAGACACAGGACGGGGTACCCATCCAGAACGCCTGGAACATCCAGCACCTCCGGAAGTTCTACCCATGAAGAAAGGCCCAGTGCATGTGAAGAAGGCCCAGTGCCTGTGAGAGTCTCCGCTCGTGACACTCTCACATAATAATGAGTGGGGCTGTACACGCCCCAGTGTCTCAGGAGTGCCGCCCTCTGGCCTCGGGGAATCCCTGCCATGTCCTAGTGGCAGCACTTAGCTCCACGCTGGTGAGAAGACATGAAGACTAGACTAGGTGTCGGACGCAGCTTTTCATTTGCTTTCCGTAGTTGGCTCACCTCTTTTAATTGAAGTTTGCTTCTGGTGTTCTTCGATGATTTGGTTCCGTTGCCTTCTGCCTCTATTTCCATCTTCAGTTTATCCTATACTCTCTCTAGCATTCCTCGCGAGGCGGCTGGACGGGTGCCCTCGTGAGCGTTTTTCCTTTTCTGCCTTTCGTCTGCTTTTCATGAGGCACCCTCGTTCAAGCTCACAAGCTGGCGCACCTCTCCTAATCCGTGCCCCTCAGGTACCATGATACGAAGCGTTGGGTCAAGGCCAGCGACGCGTGTGACCAAGGCTCGGGTGAAAGATAAGCCTCTTAATGATTTTTTTTGTAGTTCCTAAGCGCCTACCAGGCCAAGGAGGCCTCGGCAGGCACCAGGAAGCAAGCGCCTCGTGAGGAGGAGACTACTCCGAGCAAGTCGAGCTAAGTTATCTCTACATAAAATGACGATGTTGCGACACAACACATGAACGATAAACATAGCATAATACTTGAGAAATCATAGTTCGTTCACACCCCTCGGGGGCCCATAATGGCTTCCTTCTTAATACAGGAAGGAAAGGAAGAATGAAATAAAAGCGGCGCATGCCCCTACAGCGATCCGCGAGGGACAGCTCTTGGCGCCGCCCCGAGCTCAGCTAGACCCCTCCTCGCGCTTAACAGAGGCGCGGCGACGAGACGACCCACTACCGCCTTCGAAGCGGGCGCGGCGGAGTGGCGGCTGGTCGTAACCGCCGCTGCTGGATCTGTCGCCGGAGAAAGAGCCGTCGTAGCTGGATGAGATGTGGTCGGACCAAGGGCGGGTTCGCCCTCATCCTCATCACGACCATCGCCAAGGCCAAGCACCTCCTCGCCGTCGTTGACCTCGGGGCAGCACCCAGTGCGGTGACCACCTTCCCCAAACACCCTCATGTAGAGGGTCGCGTCACTGTCATACTTGAAATGGAGGGTGCACCGCCTACCCAGGCTGTGCGTGCGGGCAAACGTCTACGAGCCACAGGCCAAGGCTATGTTGCCCGCGACAGAGACCTGAACCGTGACCCAGGAAGCCCTGCTGCAGCTGCCAGTCCACGTGTAGCCAGAGCCCACCTGGACCTGAGGCCGACAGCTCGTTGGCGAAGAAGCACGGGAGCTGAAGCCAGTTGCCGGTCGGGTTCTCCGACTAGACGACGAACTCCGGCAGCACCTCCGCCGAGTGGAAGCGTGGTTGGGGAGTCCACGTGACCACGGCACGTCTCCCTTCATCAACAGGACTGCCATGACCAGAGCGAACCCTGCCACGCGAAGCGGCACCGCCACGGCTGCGCAGGGCCGCGGAGGGGGTCGCAGTGTGCTTACGAGGATGGTTGCATCCACGCTTGGGAACCGGAGAGTCGGTCCCCTCACGAGGGGCCTTCCCCTTCTCCGTGGCGGAGAACCTCTTTGACGGTGCCATTGGTGTCGCAACTGGCGATGGAGCAAAAGGAGAGAAGCGAGCGGAATGGGAAGAGATGTGCGATGGGGGCTCTGCCCCCTCCCCATTTATAGCAGAAGAAGGCCAACCAGCGCCCCCCATGATCACAGGTAATGATGGTTTTTCCTTGCATGTAGCAGGGACTCGTCAAGTCGGGCAGTTGCAGAGGCAACATGGGGAAGCGGAGACGCTCACGTCCAATCAACCGCCACGCGTCGACCAAGGCCGCAGGCTATTGGGGCCCGTGGAGCTCCGCACTTGCCCTTTGACTTCGCCTCGAAGCCAAGCCCGAGTGCACCTTGGGCCCGGGGGCTACTATTGGCGTTTTGGGAATGGGGGTCCCCAGACTTGCCTGCCTGTGGCCCATGGCGTGGCTCTGCGAGCGGGACAGTACGACCCATCTTCACCAATAAGCATTCATGACCCTCGCGAGGGGCCAAGCCTCGCGAGGCGGATGACACAAGACCTCCTTGGGAGCGGCCTCACCAGGCTGGCTCACGAGGGCAGAGAGATCAATGAAAGGCAAACCTCACAAGGTTCCAATGACGTGAGCCATGACGATCGACACCAGGCGGGCGCCAGGGTGGCGCCAGTGCACATAGTGTCCTCGTTTCCTCTTTGGTGCTAAGGAGGCAAGTGCAGGCGGGGAGTACCGTGGCATCAAGCAAAGGTTTCCATATTGGTGCAACGAGACCAAGACCAGCAGGACGGCGAGACGGAGGTCACCATGGAGCCCAAGGCGGCGTCACCACCAGAGCCTTTGGCAGGCGAAGACTGCTTTTGTCAGGATAACTTGTACTAGTTGTCCCCTTTCAAATTGGCCGTTGTTGGCTCCCTTCCCGCTCAATATTTGGGGAGAGGACCAGGGCCTTTATAAATAGGATTAGCCACCACAGTGGGGGGGGGGGCTGAGCCATCTCAACTTAGACTAGATCCAACCCATCATTACACCCACCAAGCAAAAGAACACCTCACCTTAGGAGGCTGTTCTTCCCCTTGTACAGTTCATCCTCAGCCCAAGAGGCAATCCACCACACCACACTGGAGTAGGGTATTACACCACAATGGTGGCCTGAACCAGTGTAAAACTTGTGTCCCTTGTGTTGCGAGTTTGTCAAGCTTGCCTTTGAGATCGTGGCGAGGTTGAGGGTGCGAGTTGGTAGGGGGAGATCTTCGCGTGCACCCCAATGTTCAAACCTTGAGGTTTTTGCCGGAACCCGATATCTGACAACGGAAGTGTCCACTTCCATGATGATAAATCGCGCGTCATAGAAGTGTTTTCCTCAAGGGTGCTGACACGTGGCATCCACTGTAACGGGACGCCGTTAAGCTATCAGGTCCGATTTTGGATCCGATAACCCGCTAACAGCCCCGCCGAATGCCGATTTTCCATGTGTAAAATTCTCATTGGCCGATGGAACCACGCGTCAGCTCCGCGTTGGCACACGTGTCACTCATCCAACGGTCAAGATGGGCCTATTATATGTTGACACGTGGACGGGCCCAAAAGTGGCCCATAAAGTGTAAAGGACCGGCCCAACTAAAGGCCCACAAGATTTAGCGGACCATAATGGGCCGGCCCAGCTAAAGGCCTATAAGATTTTGCAGACCATAATGGGCTGGCCCAGCTAAAGGCCCACAAGATTTAGCGGACCACAATGGGCCCGCCCAGCAAAAGGCCCACAAGATTTTGCAGACCATAATGGGTCAGCCCAGCTAAAGGCCCAACATTCTTAGTTAAGGCCCGTATAGCTAGTGTCAAATCGGCCCGTCAATGGCCTGTCCTAAACTTGTCATCGTCGCGGCCCATGGTCACTTCTGGCCCGTTAACACTCCACTAATTATATGGGCCGAATTATGGCACGGTGTATTTCCGGCCTATTAAAGGTCCTGCTTCCTTTGGGCCCATTTAAAGGCCATTGAAACTTTCAGCCCATAAACGGTCGTGAAGGATTTGGGTCATATTCGGCCATGTCTGGCATTCGGCCTGTTAGAGGCCCACTATAGATTTGGGCCACTTTCGGTCTATTGTGATTTTCGGCCTATTAACGTCGGACGAAATCCATGGGCCCTATGTGGCCCAACGTCACATCGGGCCCATTAATGGCCCATATAAAAATGATGATAATCTATCCCGACCAAACTTCCGGCCTGTTAAAGGCCCGTGTATTAGGTCGACGCATATATGGCCCATCCGAATTTCGGCCTGTGAAAGATCCGCATCGGAAATGGGTTACCATTTCGACCTGCTAAGACCAGTGGGTTATTTGGCACAATCAGGGCCCAATCTCACTTTCGGTCTATTAAAGGCCCATGTTTTTTATGGGCTCGAGATATTTACACCTGTAAATGACCTATTGTTACTGAGGGCCCAAATTATGTTTAGGCCTGTTAAAAGCCCACTATGGGCACAGGCCTACCAGAAAAATATGAAAGCTTATGTTGATTTAGGCCCAGATATTTTTAGTGGGCTACATGCAAATTTCGGCCCATAATCATTTTTAAGCCAATTGGAATGGGCCCGACGAATGTTGGCATGTTGGAATCGTACGAAGCTTTCGGCCGAATACATTACTAAGAAAAACCTACACTATACAAAAATAGCACTGTAATTACTACAACCTTCGGCGGCATCATAAATGTTGTATCACAACAAAATAAATTCCAACCATTCAACAAAAGACCTATTGGCATAAAGTTTACAGTCCTTGCAGATAAAAGCACCATCAGATGTATAGAAGCACAAATCATTTGACCTGAGTGCTAATGTTTCAGGCTGTAGAATCTAATGGAGCAGCATGATCTTCACCTTTTTTCCGCCATTGCTCTTGAACAACGAAGCGAATGTCAGATAGTCTGGTTTCAAAACCATTCATATCTTGACGACATGTGTCAACCACTATTCTTGTTTCCAAAACGACATCTATTAGGGATTGGACTTGTGTCTGGAGCACAGATATATCACTCTGTCTAGCAGGAAGATTTTGTTCAGTAGGCGATTTGGACGAGGTTACCTTGACAACCAACCCAGAATCACACAGGAAGGTGGTTTTTGCACTGTTAGTGGAGAGATACTGAAGCACTGCAGCAAGAGGTGACATTGTGCATGTGGTAGCCTCGTCACCTTTAGGTGGCTATGGCTGTTCAATCATTTGTTCCATAGCTTCCTGAAAGTTTGAACTTGTAGATTAGTGTACCAGATAAGTTACTAATGAGACAAAAACAAACAAAGTAGGTTACACATTTATACATAACTTATTTTGGTGAACTACCGTAATACATTAGCATGTATTGTAGTGCCAACTACATAATAAAATCACTTTCGGAACATATTTCCATGTAGCATGCCTACTGTATTGTCTATTTCCTCACATTCGTTGACATCTAAGGATTAAGAGACATGGTTTAATGTAGGATGAACATAGTATGACATCATTGATATCATGGGCTGTCACATCCCTAGCTTTACCCTGGCCTTGGGCTAGCTTGGTTGCTGCATCATGTTTAAATTCAAATGAAATTTGAATTGAGGAATATTGGAAGCCTCAAAACCCTAAATAAAAGAGGGGCAAAAACCCTAGAAATCTCATTCATTGCTCCAAAATGCTCCTCTTAAATGTTTGATAATTTTTGGTAAGGGTTCTGGTCCCAACCAAAATATTGAACATTTTTAAGGATTTATTTTTGGGACTTTGAATTTAAATCATTAGCTATTTGAATTTGAATTATATTCATATAATTAGATTATAATTTCAAATATCCCTGAAATATTTTATAAGCTTTTGGAAAAGTCCATTTAGCAATATAAAATATTCAGTGGAGTTTTTGGCATTGTTTGAATTATTTTTAAATTCAAAACAGTGGCAAAAGAATTAAATAAAAACAAAACAGAACAGAAAAATATAACACAGAAATTACCTGGACCTTACCTAGCAGCCACCCACAGCCCAACACTGTGCAGCCCACCTGCGCAGGCCCAGCCCACCTCCTCCCCCTTGTCTTCTTCCTTCCCTCGCACCGAAGCAGCTCGGTGGCGAGCGCCGACGCTGCCTCGGCCACCTCCTGCTTCCTCTCGTCGCCCTGGACTCCGTCCGCAACGCCACGCAGCCCCTGGCCCTTCTCACTCCCTCTGGACCGCTCCCCCTCCCCTGGCTCTCTCCTTCCCTCTCTTCCTGTGATCCCCGAACGCACCTGGGAGAACCGCTCGCCGTAGCCATGACCACGGCCACCCCCTCCCCTCTCCGACGTGCTCCCGAGCTCCTGCACCTCGTCGCCAACCCCCTCACCGAGCCACGTGACCGGAAGGGCCCCGAGCAGCCGCCATCGTCATCATCTCCGAGCTT
>NC_041384.1:322017205-322061804 GCF_002162155.2 Triticum dicoccoides
AGTAAATAGATGAAACCCACTAGCATGAGTAGGAGTTGTTTGAGCCCTGATGTGCCTACTCATTCATGTTTGTTTGTCATGCCTGCTATTGCTTAGAGTTGAGTCAGGTCTGATTCATCGGGGATGAATCAGAGGCGTGTGAACCCGTCCTACTGTGTGTGAGCTAAGTGTGTGAACACGATTTGGTAAAGGTAGCGGTGAGAGGCCATGTAGGAGTACATGGTGGGTTGTCTCATTGCAGCCGTCCTCAGGAACTGAGTTCTGTGTTTGTGATCCATGATTCAGCTACTACCACGCATTGGGCCCGAAACCAATGGACCCTCTCGGCTTCTTGATCACCCTTGTCCTCTGTCCAGGAGTTGCAAGTAGTTTCTTGTGTTTGTAGTATGCTGGAGGCCGTGGGCAGCGCTGACCGTAGGGGTGGGCTGTGATGTGGTAGGCACGTGGCACGGTGTACTGGGCGCCCGTTTGGTGTCTCGGGAACCCTGTTCACATCGTTTGGGGCTGTGAGCGAAACTCCGGCCGGATCTCCTCATGGATGGAACCCGAATAGGCGATAAACCTGGACTAGAGACTTAGGTGATTAGGTAGGTCATGGCCGACACCCACGTTGGGCTTCCGCTTGAAGGTTGCCGAGTACATGTCGTGTAAACGGCGGTAAGTGGTGAGAGCGTGTGTGAAGAAGTACACCCCTGCAGGGTTAACCTAATCTATTCGAATAGCCGTGTCCGCAGAAAAGGACTTCTGGGTTGCTTATATCAGTTCATAGACAAGTGAAAGTGGATACTCTAAAATACGCAAGATAAGCGTGAGTGCTATGGATGGCGTTCTCGTAGGGAGACGGGAGCGGATCCATAGTGGTGTATTGATATGGTGAATATGTGGACTCGTGTGCGCCACCTCAAAAAAGTTACTCGCAGTCGTAGTTCAGGATAGCCACCGAGTCAAAGCTGGCTTGCTGCAGTTAAACCCCACCATCCCTTTGTTGATAATGATGCATATGTAGATAGTTCTGATGTAAGTCTTGCTGGGTACATTTGTACTCACGTTTGCCTATTTTATGTTTTTGCAGAGAGACTTCAGTCTCACTAGTATTTCCGCATGGTCTTCGATGTTTAGCTTGTTACCTCAGCTACGATCTTGTGCCTCGGCAGGATTTGGTAGATAGTCAGGCTTCTCAGCCTTTTTCATTTATAGATGTCTGTACTCAGACATGATAGCTTCCGCTTGTGCTTGATTTGTATGCTCTGAATGTTGGGTCATGAGACCCATGTTTGTAATATCTCGCTCCTCGGAGCCTATTGAATAGATTACTTGAGTCATAGAGTCATGTTGTGATGCCATGTTGTATTTGCACATATCGAGCATATTGTGTGTATGTTATTGAAATGCTTGGTATGTGTGGGATCTGACCATCTAGTTGTTTATCTTTAGTAGCCTCTCTTACGGGGAAATGTCTCCTAGTGTTTCCACCGAGCCATGGTAGCTTGCTACTGCTCCGGAACACTTAGGCTGGCCGACATGTGTCCTTCTTCGTTCCTGTGTCTGTCCCTTCGGGGAAATGTCACGCGGTGAATACCGGAGTCCTGTTAGCCCGCTACAGCCCGGTTCACCGGAGTCCTGCTAGCCCAGTGCTACAGCCTGGATTCACTCGCTGATGACCGACACGTTCGATGCTGGGTCATGGATGCCTGTCCCTGTAAGTCTGTGCCGCTTTGGGTTTACGACTAGCCATGTCAGCCCGGGCTCCTTATCATATGGATGCTAGCGACACTGTCATATACGTGTGCCAAAAGGCGCAAACGGTCCCGGGCAAAGGTAAGGCGACACCCGTGGGAATACCGTGCGTGAGGCCGCAAAGTGATATGAGGTGTTACATGCTAGATCGATGTGGCATTGAGTCGGGGTCCTGACAGACTCCCTCGCCCGGCTTCCGCTTGAAGGTTGCCGAGGTACATGACGTGTACAGGGCGATAAGTGGCGAAAGCGTGTGTGAAGAAGTACACCCCTGCAGGGTTAACATCATCTATTCAAATAGCCGGATTCCTCGGATATGGAAACTTGGACCCCTTGCATAGTTCATAGACAAGTGAAAGTGGATACTCTAAAATACGCAAGATAAGCGTGAGTGCTATGGATGGCGTTCTCGTAGGGAGACGGGAGCGGATCCATAGTGGTGTATTGATATGGTGAATATGTGGACTCGTGTGCGCCACCTCAAAAGAGTTACTTGCAGTCGTAGTTCAGGTTAGCCACCGACTCAAAGCTGGCTTGCTGCAGTTAAACTCGACCACCCCCCCCCCCTTGTTGATAATGATGCATGTGTAGATAGATCTGATGTAAGTCTTGCTGGGTACATTTGTACTCACGTTTGCCTATTTTATGTTTTTGCAGAGAGACTTCAGTCTCACTAGTAGTTCCGCTTGGACTTCGACGTTTAGCTTGATACCTCAGCTACGATCTTGTGCCCTCGGCAGGATCTGGTAGATAGTCAGGCTTCTCAGCCTTTTTCATTTATAGATGTCTGTACTCAGACATGATAGCTTCCGCTTGTGCCTTGACTTGTATGCTCTGATTGTTGGGTCATGAGACCCATGTTTGTAATATCTCGCTCCTCGGAGCCTATTGAATAAACTACTTGAGTCGTAGAGTCATTTTGTGATGCCATGTTGTATTGCACATATCGAGCATATTGTGTGTATGTTATTGAAATGCTTGGTATGTGTGGGATCTGACTATCTAGTTGTTTATCTTTAGTAGCCTCTCTTACCGGGAAATGTCTCCTAGTGTTACCGCTGAGCCATGGTAGCTTGCTACTGCTCTGGAACACTTAGGCTGGCCGGCATGTGTCCTTCTTCGTTCCTGTGTCTGTCCCTTCGGGGAAATGTCACGCGATGAATACCGGAGTCCTGTTAGCCCGCTACAGCCCGGTTCACCGGAGTCCTGCTAGCCCAGTGCTACAGCCTGGATTCACTCGCTGATGACCGACACGTTCGATGCTGGGTCATGGATGCCTGTCCCTGTAAGTCTGTGCCACTTTGGGTTTACGACTAGTCATGTCAGCCCGGGCTCCTTATCATATGGATGCTAGCGACACTATCATATACGTGAGCCAAAAGGCGCAAACGGTCCCGGGCAAAGGTAAGGCGACACCCGTGGGGATACCGTGCGTGAGGCCGCAAAGTGATATGAGGTGCTACAGGCTAGATCGATGTGACATCGAGTCGGGGTCCTGACAGCGTTGGTATCAGAGCTTGACTGCATGTAGGATTACCAAGCCAAACTGGTCGAAGTTGAGTCTAGAAATTCTTTAGTTATATAAGGGAATTGATTGTGGGATGGAACGTAAGGCTCTTTTTACTCCTTATACCTCATGCCTTTCTGATCTGAGTCATCTTATCTTTCCTGCGGGGATTAAGAACTAGGCTATCTCTTCTTTCTATTAGTATCACGTGTTACTAATCAGTAGACTTATAAGATTGTTGGATTTAAGTCTCAGTTCAGTTCCTACTACTTCCGTATGTTAATTGTTGATCTCGAAACCTTGATATCGTGCTTCTGAGTGGTTATGCCACCATTTTGTGAATGTCTCAAATCTTTTCTGAGCATTTACAGCCGTTATGCTGTCCGAGTCATCCCAGGTTTCTAAATAGTTTGAAGCAATTTGCAAAATCCTTTCCCTCTGGTTTCGATGTTCCTTTATGCCAGCTCAATCACACTAATTGTTGAGTTGAGGTAATTTATTGCCCTGACATATATGTTGGAGCTATTATTATGACCCTAGGTGTCTTAGGGGATCACCTAGTAATTTAGCCATGATTGGTGTCCCAGTGTGATGATTCTGGCCTTTATCCTCGAAAGCATTCCGTGATGCTACTTAGTAATAGGTATTCTGTTCCTGGGTTCTGAACCCGAGATTCACTCTACCTACTTCATGTTGATAGTAATTGCTAGTGCCTTTAGGATATTAGTAACCTTTGCGATAGTCCTTGAAGTCCGTGGTATCTTCTTCTTCCAACTACCATGAACTACTTATGGCAGATGTTTATTGGATCAAAAAAAATCACAATTAGAGTACTCTTGAGGAGTTCTCCATTCATAAATCGTGACTCTGCCAGTTCTACCTTTCTGCATGGGTTATCCGGAAGAAATATGTTGAACTTGGTTCGACATACTAATCTATGCATCCACAACTCAGAAAGTTATATGTTCCTTTGAGTTGTTCTCTTTAGTTGCATTCTGACCCTCGTCTATCAATTGATAGTCAAGAGTATGCGTGCGTTCGTTCATCGATGCCTATGACTCTTGTGGTCTGTCAAGCCATTCTATTCCGGAATGACTAGGAGAAACAAACTCCAGTACCTCTTCCATATCTAGGATTGGGTCAAAGTAGTTGTATTCCGCAAATCAAATGCCAATCCAGCTTTTGGTTCTGCTCTACCTTGGAGTATTACATATTTTATATCGAGATTGTTATAGGAATTGCACACCATCCCATGAACTCTTGGTACAGTGACACTTCTTGCCATCACTGTTCATTCCTCGGCCCTCGTGTTGATGCAACCGGAATACCGACAAATGAATTGTGATGTGTGAAATCAATACTGCTAGCAACTCTGTTGCTTGGTAGTTAAAGGATAATAATTTCATTCTTAGTATGTTGGTTTTCGAATCATCCTTCTAAGACTGATCGTGCTACCTAGTCCTTATTTCGGTGCACCCTTCGATTGATGAGTTAGGATCTTGTCAAGTCCTCACTCATTTGATCATATCGTCTTGCCCTCAAAAGCAAGATTGTTCTCGAGCTTAGTAACATACCGGTGGTTCATGACTTTCCAAATATCTTCTTGGAGGTGTTACCGGGTTGTCACCTGACCGCTATGTTGAGTTCGTGATCAAGTTGGTTTCTTGTGAACCACCTTCTCTCCAAGAATCGGTGTTAGATATCCCTGAGCTAGTTGGTTAAGCTAGACAACAACTTGGAGAGTTGGAAGATAAAAGCTTGTCTGACTTAGTTCGTTCCAAAGGGATATTCTTGTGTAGTGTGTGTTGAAGAAAGATGATATCTTCATCGATTGGTCCTTGTGATCAGTTGCTGGACCTATTGTCTTATCAATCCTTTGATTTGAGTGTGGGCTATCGTCAAATCAAATCAGTACCAACGATGCTCGTAATGTTGTCTTATTCGTGGTTGATCCCTCGAGCATACACCATTATATCTTTTGGGTCTGACCAATGCTATCACCGTGTTCACTTAACTATGGAATTCCTTTTAAAAGGAAACCTAGATGAATTGTTGTTGAGCCCATTGACAACATCCTTATCTCCTCCATGATTTTGTTGAACATTAAGCTAGTGTTGGAAATTTTTGAAAGCATTTTCTTCATGCTAGCTCATGAAGTATTTGAGGATGAAAGGAGTGACTTCCTTTTATACACGTGCATTTGGTGAAAGTTGCCGCCGTGAATTTGAGAAAGTTAGTTTTGCTTCCTCTGGAATCATCCCAAGTCAGTCATGCATATGTGCGAAGTATTCTGTGGTCTGGAGACTTGCAACCTTCATTCCATATGGGTTCCGAGCACACCAAGCCACTGATTGATTTGTTCAAGGAGAAGAAGTTCCTTCTTAAGAGCATGCCTTATGCAAGGACTTCAATGTCCTCGATTATGGTTCCCCACCTGAACTCGGTAGTGTTTTGTTGTAAGACTACCATGTGATAATGTTTTGTCTGGGACAACGTGTTCACATGTTTGTAGCAGAACCAGCTCATGTTTTGGAGCTTGCTATCGTAGTTCATCTCCCGAGAATCCCGCAACGTCATCTCGTCGATTTGTGTTGCAAACCTTCATTTTTTCTTCCTAGACTCGATGAGTCTGGAATATCCTGACACCAACCAGATCTGAATCGCAGGCAGATATGATGGTTAGAATATTTCCCAAGAATTATAATATTGGTCGCGCAATAACCGGTAAAGTGGATGTCGTGGCCAACACACCCAACCGGAAGACCTGTTATTATAATATCTTGATTGAAGAAGTTGGCCACCTCCCCATGAGGACTTCGTAGGATTTACCTCCGTAACTGTTCCTTATGGATTCTATTGCTCCCGAAGTCCGACCTTTTACTTGATGTTCTAGTTATCAAACCGTATCTATGAGTGGGTTACACTAGCACATCAAGGAGAACATTAGAAGCGGAGTGCTAAATGTCTCTCGGTCGATCATCCAGATTTTGTTCCTTGGCTCGCTAAGGTGAAATCTGAGAAAGTGTTATCCTCCATTGCATCTGCATCGTCCATCGTTGTTCATCATGGTGGTATGTTGTGTTGCCAGGATCCTTGACACGGATGTTGGTAAAACCTTGATGAATATGGAAACGCTCAAGTTCTTGAGAGCACGCACAAGCGCTACGTGTTATCATCGGCACTAACTGGGATGCTCTCAGTTTCCTCGGCAATGCTATGACCTTTTCAAACAGTGAATTCACCCTTTATTGTTGGGTTCTCCCCAGTTACCAGAATCATTCCCAGCATTTGCATTTTGTTCCCAGCTTGCACCGTCAATGTGCCATTCTACCATGGGTCTCTTCCATCTTCGGTGATAAGCAAAATTCATCCATTACGTTGTCTTCAACAAGGTAATCCACATCATCCAAGTCCAAGTATGCCATTCTACCGACCCCTCCAAACGATCGCTCGAGAATTGTCTTAGGCTGGTTTAAAGAGTTTCAATGATCTCTGAATCAAAGGTAATTCTTTTTGCCACTTAAGGGGATAATCTACGAATCACCCTCCTCCAGGATGTTTCGTCGTGGTATCATGGCAACTCAACTCCTCGCTACGTGGACAATCGTTTACCACCTTCTTAGGTGTGGAATTGTGGTCTACCTAGTGAACCCTCGTCATCTGTCTTACTCCATTTCTTCAGATCTGTGCTTCGTCTCTCAGCTCAAGAGATGTTGCTATGTCTCATCCCATGAGTTGATCCTAAGCTGTTCGGTCTTCTCGAAGATCGATTGTTCTAGAGTTTTTCCTTTCCCCTTCTTGTCATGATTAGCTGGAGTTCTCAGAGCAAGACGACAAGACAAAGATGGTGTTCAAATCAACGTTCATTTGAAGTGCAACCTGGATCGTGAAGATTGTGCTAGTTTGCGTTCCCCTTTCACCTTACCCTACGCTTGAATCTCGAGACGAGATTCTTGTTTAGTGGGGTGAGTTGTCACATCCCTAGCTTTACCCTGGCCTTGGGCTAGCTTGGTTGCTGCATCATGTTTAAATTCAAATGAAATTTGAATTGAGGAATATTGGAAGCCTCAAAACCCTAAATAAAAGAGGGGCAAAAACCCTAGAAATCTCATTCATTGCTCCAAAATGCTCCTCTTAAATGTTTGATAATTTTTGGTAAGGGTTCTGGTCCCAACCAAAATATTGAACATTTTTAAGGATTTATTCTTGGGACTTTGAATTTAAATCATTAGCTATTTGAATTTGAATTATATTCATATAATTAGATTATAATTTCAAATATCCCTGAAATATTTTATAAGCTTTTGGAAAAGTCCATTTAGCAATATAAAATATTCAGTGGAGTTTTTGGCATTGTTTGAATTATTTTTAAATTCAAAACAGTGGCAAAAGAATTAAATAAAAACAAAACAGAACAGAAAAATATAACACAGAAATTACCTGGACCTTACCTAGCGGCCACCCACAGCCCAACACTGTGCAGCCCACCTGCGCAGGCCCAGCCCACCTCCTCCCCCTTGTCTTCTTCCTTCCCTCGCACCGAAGCAGCTCGGTGGCGAGCGCCGACGCTGCCTCGGCCACCTCCTGCTTCCTCTCGTCGCCCTGGACTCCGTCCGCAACGCCACGCAGCCCCTGGCCCTTCTCACTCCCTCTGGACCGCTCCCCCTCCCCTGGCTCTCTCCTTCCCTCTCTTCCTGTGATCCCCGAACGCACCTGGGAGCGCCGCTCGCCGTAGCCATGACCACGGCCACCCCCTCCCCTCTCCGACGTGCTCCCGAGCTCCTGCACCTCGTCGCCAACCCCCTCACCGAGCCACGTGACCGGAAGGGCCCCGAGCAGCCGCCATCGTCATCATCTCCGAGCTTCGGCCCCGGTGCCGTCTCCGTCGAATTCGGCCACTCCGGCGCGCCCCCGAGCCCACTGACCCCCCCTACAGCTCCGCGGTGAGCCTCCGTGCAGAACCCCTCTCTCTCCCCTCGCGTTTGCGAGCTCTAGGCCATAGCCCCGTCGCGGCCGAACTCCGGCCGCCGCTGACCGTGTCGCCGCCGTGGCCTGAGCTCGAACGGGTCGCGCCCGTGCATCTCACCGAGCTCGTGGTGACTCCAGGAGGCTGCGCAGTGCCTTACCTCACTCGCCCGTGCTCCACAACGCCGTTTTCGCCGAGGTCCGAACTCCGGCGCCGCCGCGAGCTCCGTTCCGACGAGCTCCGTCGACCCCACGACCTCCCACTCGGTCCTCTGGATGCGCGGGAGCAAGGGCCATCCCCTGGTGCCCTCAGCGCACCAAACTGACGCCTCTAGTGCAAGTCCGGCGTGCCCCGCCGTGTTCTGTGGTCACCGGCGACTCATCGCCGGCGTATCTGACGTGGCGTCGTCATTAGCGCTAATGACCCCACTAACTAACCCCCAGAGCCACTGACAGCCGGGCCCCACGGCCTAACTAACCGGCTAACCTAAATAGATTAAGTTTAATCTAATTGCAGTGGCCCCACGCGTCGGCGTTGACCCCGCTGACGTGGCTTTTGACCGGCCCCACATGTCTGTGACTCCAGCCAGCACTGTATCACTGACGTGTGGCCCCCACACGTCAGGTTTGACCCGAGCCAGCCCAGTTGACCGCTGACGTCACAGTGACGTGGTGCTGACGCCATAATTCATTTTCTGGAATTATTTTAATTCTAAATATTCAGGAAATTTCAGAAAATGCCCTAAACTTCAATAAATCATAGAAAATTAACCGTAACTCCAAATTAAATAATTTATATATGAAAAATTATCAGAAAAATTCAAGGAATCCATCTGTACCATTTTCATGCATGTTAGAACAACTTATAGCTGCTGTTTAGCACAAATCAACTAAATGGCATTTGAATAATCACATATGGAGTTTGAATTTGAATCTTATATTCAAACCAACTTCATTTAATCTGTTGCTAGTTGCATTAGCTCAAAACACATTCATATTGCCATGTCATGAGCATGCATCATATTGTGCATTGCATTGATTGTGTTCCTTTCTGTATTGCCGGTATTTGTCCCCTCTCGATAGACGTGATACTGATGATGTGATCGTTGACACTGATGAAGACTCAATGTTATCTTCAGAAGTGCCAGGCAAGCAAAACCCCCTTGTTCATTCCGATAAAATCCCACTCTCTCGCTCCTGCTCTCTTTTACTGCATTAGGACAACATCGATTCATCTGTTACTTGCTGCGGTAGCTGAACCCCTTTATCCTTTGCATGACCTGTCATTCCACAGTAAATAGATGAAACCCACTAGCATGAGTAGGAGTTGTTTGAGCCCTGTTGTGCCTACTCATTCATGTTTGTTTATCATGCTTGCTACTGCTTAGAGTTGAGTCAGGTCTGATTCATCGGGGATGAATCAGAGGTGTGTGAACATGTCCTACTGTGTGTGAGCTAAGTGTGTGAACACGATTTGGTAAAGGTAGCGGTGAGAGGCCATGTAGGAGTACATGGTGGGTTGTCTCATTGCAGCCGTCCTCAGGAACTGAGTTCTGCGTTTGTGATCCATGATTCAGCTACTACCACGCATTGGGCCCGAAACCAATGGACCCTCTTGGCTTCTTAATCACCCTTGTCCTCTGTCCAGGAGTTGCAAGTAGTTTCTGGTGTTTGTAGTATGCTGGAGGCCGTGGACAGCGCTGACCGTAGGGGTGGGCTGTGATGCGGTAGGCACGTGGCCGGGTAAACCGGGCGCCCATTTGGTGTCACGGAACCCTGTTCACATCGTTTGGGGCTGTGAGCGAAACTCCGGCCGGATCTCCTCATGGATGGAACCCGAATAGGCGATAAACCTGGACTAGAGACTTGAGTGTTTAGGCAGGCCGTGGCCGACACCCACGTTGGGCTTCCGCTTGAAGGTTGCCGAGTACATGTCGTGTAAACGGCGGTAAGTGGTGAGAGCGTGTGTGAAGAAGTACACCCCTGCAGGGTTAATATGATCTATTCGAATAGCCGTGTCCACGGAAAAGGACTTCTGGGTTGCTTATATCAGTTCATAGACAAGTGAAAGTGGATACTCTAAAATACGCAAGATAAGCGTGAGTGCTATGGATGGCGTTCTCGTAGGGAGACGGGAGCGGATCCATAGTGGTGTATTGATATGGTGAATATGTGGACTCGTGTGCGCCACCTCAAAAGAGTTGCTTGCAGTCGTAGTTCAGGATAGCCACCGAGTCAAAGCTGGCTTGCCGCAGTTAAACTCCACCACCCCCTTGTTGATAATGATGCATATGTAGTTAGTTCTGATGTAAGTCTTGTTGGGTACATTTGTACTCACGTTTGCCTATTTTATGTTTTGCAGAGAGACTTCGGTCTCACTAGTAGTTCCGCGTGGACTTCGACGTTTAGCTTGTTACCTCAGCTACGATCTTGTGCCCCCGGCAGGATCTGGTAGATAGTCAGGCTTCTCAGCCTTTTTCATTTATAGATGTCTGTACTCAGACATGATAGCTTCCGCTTGTGCTTTGACTTGTATGCTCTGATTGTTGGGTCATGAGACCCATGTTTGTAATATCTCGCTCCTCGGAGCCTAATGAATAAATTACTTGAGTCATAGAGTCATGTTGTGATGCCATGTTGTATTTGCACATATCGAGCATATTGTGTGTATGTTATTGAAATGCTTGGTATGTGTGGGATCTGACCATCTAGTTGTTTATCTTTAGTAGCCTCTCTTACGGGGAAATGTCTCCTAGTGTTTCCACCGAGCCATGGTAGCTTGCTACTGCTCCGGAACACTTAGGCTGGCCGGCATGTGTCCTTCTTCGTTCCTGTGTCTGTCCCTTCGGGGAAATGTCACGCGATGAATACCGGAGTCCTGTTAGCCCGCTACAGCCCGGTTCACCGGAGTCCTGCTAGCCCAGTGCTACAGCCTGGATTCACTCGCTGATGACTGACACGTTCGATGCTGGGTCATGGATGCCTGTCCCTGTAAGTCTGTGCCACTTTGGGTTTACGACTAGTCATGTCAGCCCGGGCTCCTTATCATATGGATGCTAGCGACACTATCATATACGTGAGCCAAAAGGCGCAAACGGTCCCGGGCAAAGGTAAGGCGACACCCGTGGGGATACCGTGCGTGAGGCCGCAAAGTGATATGAGGTGCTACAGGCTAGATCGATGTGACATCAAGTCGGGGTCCTGACATGGGCAAACAGATATAAAACAAACAGGCTATTTTATCATTGTGTGCGCACATGAACATAACATCTAGATTACAGATCAAGACCAAAAGAATATCCTTCATCTCTTTTAAGACAACTGTGTATAAAAATGAAGAGAGTAACTGACATTGGCTGCAAACCAAGTAGTAAAATGAACACATCACAGTACTAATCAGTTCAAAGGCAGGAGGAGTAAGGACTTACGCGGCTTGAACTGGTGTGCTCATGCCCTTCATCTTGCTGGTGTGGCAATCCTTGAAGATTTGCACTACATTCGGTTCAGGTTCTTTTTTGTCCGTACAGGCTTTCCTCTATATTTGGAACAAGTCAATATAGATACGATAATATGTCACAAAAAAGAAGGAAGTAGCAGCTATTTACAAGAGCCTCGCAGTGTGCAATATAGCTAGGAGATCCTGTTGTCTGTTGGAATTTCACTTTAGAATGGTTGGTCTTGTTCTTCAAATAGTTAGCCTAGAAAAGATACACTTGTAAGCACATACATAAATACAAGTTCAATATTTGGTCTGATCAAATACATATAGCCTACCTAATACTTTGGATCAGACCTGTGTTTAACCAGGGCTGTCCAGTCTTCATCTGTAGTATATTCCACTACAGATGTTTGGGCGATTTCATTGTTAGCCTTGCCTTCAAAGTGAGATTTTCTAAGGTGGTACAGATACTGTCACAGAGCATACTAAAAAACATGAGTGCATGCTTGTTTAGTTGCATCATCTTTCGGATCAAACTTGAACCTCATATATTGAAAAAAGAATGTGAGTCTTATTAGGAGGAAGCTAGAAAGTATGGTACAGAGCAAGACAATATTACTAATTGCGATGAATAACATTACTTACGGATAAATGGTCAAGGAAGGTGTTAAACTGGGTGTTGTCTTTCTCATTCCTGTACTGGATCCATGTTGGGAGGATACATGCATGACACCTAACAGCAATGGATGCCTCTGATACTAACTTGGCTGACTCTGTAGCGTCACATGGCCTTTTTAAACCTGCCTCAAAATGGATCTCCATTCTTCCTCCATTAGATTTTGTTAATCTGTCAAGCATTATCCCTGATGTCTGTTTCCGCTTAAGCCGTGGTGCTAGTTCAACAACGAATATAGAAAGTGTTAGTGTACATCAAACTGTGAGAGTACATATAAAGGAGCATGCAACTGCAACTTGACTCGGTCAGGTACCATCTTGGTGTTGATGCTCATGAGGTTCACCTGATCTTGCCAAGTCCTGTTGTGTGAGCAGTGCTTCGGAAGTAGTGTTAGGTGTGAAGGCAGCTTGGGAACTGGCCAGTTCCGGAGCAAATGAATGAGTAACTCGTTGAGATGCTGGTACAGTTGAAGCGGATGTTGCAGCTGGTGGAGCAGGTGATACTATGTTTGTAGATTTAGCCGGTGGACTTGGACCTTCTACCGCACTATAAGTACCAGCAGAATCTGGATGGCAGATCCTTTTTCGTTTCACCCAACGAGTAACACCACTCCCTACTATATTATTTTCCTTGCTCTTTTTTGACTTTGCCATGTCAAGACGTACCCACAACACAAAAGAATAAAATCGCTCTTCAGAAATCATTGATGCATGATACAGAAAAGCAATACTTTGATGTAAGACAACCATATGTGGATGGAATATGTAAGAAAAATAGGATGTCATGACACATTCACAGCTACGATGTGTAAACTAAGCAGAAGGATTTTCAAGAAAATAGAAGTAATGCAAGCTAGACACCATATGAAAGATGCAACCAATATTACTCTGCCAAGTTAAAAGTGTCTTGTCATAAGTGGCAATTCGAAAAATTAGAAGCAGTACACCGTAGAAATCAATGCAAGATGCAACCACTATCAAACTGCCATGTTAAAAGCGTCCAATCATGAGTGACTGATGCGGGATACACAACAGCAGTACTTTGATGTAAGAACATGGTGTGATAGATAGATGAAGTGTATTCTGGACACAGAATGCCATGTCATATGCACATGTATAACGTATAAACTCGGTAGGTGCAATTTAATCAAAATAGAAGAAATACAGGCTAGACAACATATGCAACATGAAACCAATTATCACACTGTCAACTTAGAGCAAGCATCTGCGATGGTGGAGTACGGGAGATGAACTCATCATGTAGACTTGGGACTTCAAATTCATTAGCAGTAGCAGTGGCAAATCTAGAGAGTCTCTGTTTGCGTCGGTGCGGAGGACCACCAACATCCCCCTAACTTACTCTTTTCCTTCCTATTTTCTGATATTGCCTTATGAAGTCAAAACCACAAGAAGATGAATAAAATTAGCTCTGCATAACTAGTTGATGCATGATACAAACGAACACTACTTTGATGTAAGGCAAGCGCAGGATAGGAGGATGGGATATATACAAAAAAATACAACATTTCATATTCACACATACGATAGGAGGATGGAATATGTATGAAAAAACAGTAAGCGGAAGGCATTTCAACAAAATTAGAAGAAATGAAAGCTAGGCACCATATGAACATCCAACCAATATCACTCTATCTGGTAAAAAGTGTCTCGTCGTAAGTTCCATTTCAAGAAATTAGAAGCAGTACAAGCTAGAAGACAATGCAAGATGCAACCTACATCACAGTCCCAAGTTAAATGTGTCTTATGGGTAACTGATCATTGAAGGTATAAGTTGTAAGCTACGCAGATGCAATTCAACATAATCAGAAGCAATACAAACTAGACATCATACAGGAAACGCAACCACATATAACAGTTCCAAGTCAGAGCAAGCATCTGTGATGGTGGAGTAGGGGAGATGTGCTCATCATGTACACGTATGTTCTAGAAACAGGAACACGTGTCATATTCACAGGCATTATGTGTAAAGTAAGCAGATGCAATTCAACAAAGTTAGAAGCAATAAAAGCTAGACATCATACGCAACATGCAACCACATATAATAGTGCCAAGTTAGAGCAAGAACCCGTGATGGTGGAGTAGGGGAGATGTGCTCATCATCTACACAGCTACGTTGACTGTCTAGCCTTGTGTTGTCTTGCGAATCTTGTTGGGAGGATGGCGGAGTAGAATCTGTAGAGACCCCCTGTTTGGGTTGCTCCAAAGGACCACCATCATCCACTGCTGGACTAATCTCCTTCAGCTATAATGATTTTGCATTGTGAAGTCAAACCGATAAGAAAAAGGAATAAAATTCTCTCTTCAGAACTCATTTATGCATGATACTGACGAACACTACTCGGATGAAAGGCAAACACATGATGCGAGGATGGAATATGTATGAAAAACAGGATGGCATGACATATTCACACCTATGATGTGGTAACTAAGCAAAAGGCATTTCAACAAATTAGAAGCACTCCAAGCTAGACACCATATGAAAGATGCAACCAATATCACTGTGCCAAGTTCAAACTGTATGGTGTTTCAACAAATTAGAAGCAATACATGCTAGAAATCATATGCAAGACACAACCAATATCAGAGTGGCGACTTAAAGGTGCCTTATCATAAGTGACTGATGCGGGATATGCAAGAACAGTAGTCTGATGTAAGAACATCGTGTGATCAGATATAGTATGTTCTAGAAACAAGAAAATATATCATATTCACAGGCATTATGTGTAAAATAAGCAGATGCAATTCAACAAAGTTAGAAGCAATAGAAGCTAGACATCATGCACAACATGCAACCCCATATAATAGTGCCAAGTTAGAGGAAGCACCTGTGATGGTGGTGTAGGAGAGATGTGCTCATCATCTACACAGCTACATTGATTGTCTAGCCTCGCGTTGTATCGCGAATCTTGTTGGGAGGATGGCGGAGTAGAATCTGTAGAGAACCTCCATTTCAGTGGCTCGGAAGGACCACCATCATCCAATGCCTTGCCAATTTCCTTCAGCTTTATTGATTTTGCATTGTGAGGTCAAACCGACAAGAAAAAGAAATATAATTCGCTCTTCCGAACTCATTCATGCATGATACTAACGAGCACTACTCTGATGAAAGGCAAAGTCATGGTACGAGGATGGAATATGTACGAAAAAATGGATGGCTTGACATATTCACACCTATGATGTGGTAACTAAGCAGAAGGCACTTCAACAAATTAGAAGCACTACAAACTAGACACCTTATGAAAGGTGCAATCAATATCACTCTGCCAAGTTAAAACTGTCTCGTCATATGTGGCATTCATCAAACTGTAAGCAATACATGCTAGAAATCATATTTAAGACGCAAACCAATATCACACTGCCAACTTAAAGGTGTCCCATCATAAGTGACTGATGCAGGATACACAAGAAGAGTAGTTTCATGTAAGAACATGGTGTGATTGACAAATATAGTATGTACCAAAAACAGGAAAACGTGTCTTATTCACACGTATCATGTGTAAGCTAAGCAGATGCAGTTTACACTAATTGCAACATGCAACCAGGTATCACACTGCCAAGTTAGAGCAAGCACCTTGGATGGTGGAGTAGGGGAGCGGAGACTTCGACCTTGTAATGCACTATCAGTACAGGGAGAATCGGTACAGATGCTCCGCTTACGTTGCTGGATAGGACCACCATCATCGCCTTCCTTACTCTTTTCCTTCCTCTTTCTTGATTTTGCCTTGTCAAGTCAAACCCACAAGAAAAAGGAATAAAATTTGCTCTTCAGAACTCATTGGTGCATGATATTGACGAACACTACTTTCATGTAAGGCCGCATGATAGGAGGATGGAATATGTATGAAAAACAGGACGGTGTGACATATTGATATGTATGATGTATAAAGTGTAAACTAAGCACAAGGTGCTTGAACTTGTTAGAATCAACACAAGCTAGAAACCATATGAAAGATGAAAGCAATATCACTCTGCCAAATTAAAAGGGTGCCCAAAAAATGTATTTGACCAAATTAGAAGCAATACATGGCAACAGGCTAGAAATAATATGCAATATGGAACGAATAAAGGTGACTCATCGTAAGTGATTGATGTAGGATACAGAAGAGAGGTAGTTTCATGTAAGAACAAGGTTAACACATAGATGTAGTGTGTACCAAAAAAGGAAGGCATGTCATATTCACAGGTATAATGTGTAAACTAAGAAGATGCAATTTACCCTAATTATAAGTATTACAAGCTAGACACCGTATGCAATATGCAACCACATATCACACTGTGAAGTTAGAGAAAGCACCTGTGATGGTGGTGTGGGGGAATTGCGGTCATCAACTAGAGAGCTACGTTGACTATCTTCATTTAGCCTTGCTGTTTCTTGAGAATCATGTGGGGAGGATGACAATGCACTCTTTAAACGAGTATGGTGTCTCATAGTAACCCACTGGGGTGACTGTCTCATCATAAGTGATTGACGAGGGATACAAAAGAGCAATAGTTTGATGTACAAACATGGTTAATAGACATATGTAGTATGTATCGAAAACTGGAAGGCGTGTCATTATCAAAGGTATAATGTGTAAAGTAAGCAGATGCAATTTAACCAAATTGGAAGCAATACAAGATAGACAGCATATACAACATGCAACCACATTTGACAGCGTGAAGTTAAAGCAAGCACCTGGGATGGTTGTGTGTGGCAATTGAGATCATCAACTGCTGAGCTACGTTTACTAACCCCAACTTCTGACACCGCACCCTTTAGAGCGGTGAAACGCTTAGTGCTTATCTTCGAATTACACTGGAGCGACTTCTGTCTTTTCTTTTCTGCATTCATCAACACTGCGTCAGAGTCTAAAATACCCATGCATAAAAAACAATTCTGTAAGTATGGGTGAAGTGTGTGCACAATTAGTATAGTGTAAAGGTAGCATATAGAAGGTCGATGAGAAATAAATGACGGGAGACATATGATAGCTCTACAACATGCATGGCACACTAAATTACTACAGGATTCTATGAAAATAACAGTCGACTGAAAAAATAGGTCAGTCCATTTTGTCTGCACCGTCCGATCTACAAAGAACAGGCAGATTGCCTTCATCTACCTCCAGGCTGTCAGTGTTGATGATCTTCCTCGAAACGCCAGCGACCACCAGCCCAATCCCCTGCCTGCGCCCTCCCCTCGACCTCACCGCACCGCCATGCTTGGCACCGCCCCCGGCCATCCATTCAAGCCCCACCGACCTCCAAATCGGGCGCAAGCAGCTCCTGCGCCCCACACCCCTATGATAGACACCGATGCGCCGCTTCACCGGCAAACAGGCGGACTAGATGCTCTGTGTGCCTAAGCAGGTGCTGCTTCTTGTAATTGCAATTCGACTGACCCTGAATTGAAATGCAGGCGGGCTACTGACCTCTAGCAAAGGTGAAATAGTAAAGGGAGGAAACCTTGTGCATTTAGTATCACGAAGAAGATGCAGTAAGAAGCGCTCAACTAGTTTCTTTCGTGGGATGAATGCGGTGTGAGCAGAGATGTAAGGTTTGCATGAATAAGGGAAGAGGAGTACCTCTTTCTGCTGGCAGTGCTATGTCCTCCTTCTGTTTTTCCAACGATCTTCGTGTGGTTCGCTGGAAATGAGAAGTTGTGGAGGACGGTGGAGCCTTGGACGAACCCATGGCCAATTTGTTGAGTGTGGTACGGTAGCCGTCTGTCGGTGGCGGGGAACCAGATCCGAGGCGGTGAACAACGGCGTAGCGGGAATAGCTCCGGTGCCGTGGACGGTTCCGACAGTGGAGCGGCAGGAGTGATGCGCAGGACGGCGTGGTCAGAGTGGTTCTGGTATGGCGCACGTCGGCGTCAACATCATGGAGGCAGCTCTACCTTGGCTTAAGCTGCTAAGTCCTTGAGGGCGTTGCGGTTGCGGTTGCGTTGGACGACGACGTCGGGGTACCGGCTCCGACTTGATGGAGGAGGGCAGCGGTGGATTGGGCGGTATGGGGTGGAGGACGGAGGAGGCTGGGGTTTCGCGGCTGGTGGAGAGGGCGTTTTGGCACCCACGGAGTATGAATGGGGAAACGGAGGGAGGCGGGGAACTAAGGGGGAACAATGTTTCGGTTTGGGACGTGCTTGTTTGAAATTTGGGGAAAGTTACGAACTTTGCCCCCATCTAAAATTTCAGACATATTGCGGGTTGGCGGTAGGACAGTAATCTCAGGTGTCCCAAATGTGGGCGGGATAGATTTCGGCCGAGTGCATGGGTGTTTAGGCGCCCACGGTGTATGAATGCTTCTCGGAGGCGGTTGAGATGGCGTCTTGGTGAAGTTACAAACCTACCCTGGTTTAAACCTTTGGACATCGGGCCTATAGGCTACACGGGCCAGAGTCAGGACAGTAATTTCCTACCACCAAACATTAGTCTGGCGCGGTTTCGGGTGACCAGAGGCCTATTTGGCGCTTCGTTCACTATTTGGGAGAAGAAGCATTAACGTTTTCGGTTCTCTTGAATTGAACTTTCAAGATTTGTCGAACTTCACAAATCTTTACTCTTGAAAATCCTAAAGCTACGATTATTTTGGAATGGAGGGGGTACATTTGAATATACATTGTACATGAGTATATATTAAAAAATATGCAACTTACCTTAGTTCATGCATGGTTCCAAATATAATCTCCTTGGTCGCAAAAAAAAGTTAGACATGCGTATGAATATATATAGCATGTTCAAATGCACAACAAAGATTGATGTCCCCTTTTACATCTGATTTACAAATGCCATTATCTCGGGTTCAAATAGATGAATGCACTTCCTATGAATTCGAATCTTCAAACCCCCCTTTATGTTGAATTCGACATGTATTCTATTTCATAGCTAGCAATTTGGAATGTATCCATGCAAGTGACAAATGTATAAAGTGCTTCACACTAACAACATGGAGTGCACTAATTATTGTTTATATATGAATTGCAAAAGCATCCATTGCCTGTATTTCAAAGCGCTCTCACTCTATGGATCGATAACATGAAATAAACACATGAACATGCCAGAATTCAATAGAGTATGGGTGTCTGATAGACCGATTTTCATCCATACGCAATTTGCAAAATTCATGATCTCGCCCAAAAATAATAATGCCATTTATATTTTAATTTAATGTGTAGAATCGCCTTTTACACGTAGATGCACTATGCCTCGGCCCGTTCTCACAAACGCGCTATATATCTCTCTATCTACCGCATAAGTGCACACAATTTATATGCATCGGCATTTCTGTTTCACACATGCTCACAATCTCTCCCGGGGTGTCGGGGAGACTCACGCACATGCTCTCTCTGTATCTCTCTCTCTCTCTCTTTCTGACTACTATGTACCACTCTTTTCTCCAATCTCAGTTAGAAAACACTATTTTCTCTCACATGCATATATACACACGCACGGTCTCTACTAGCCCTCTATAAGCACATATATGTGCCTATGTGTCTCCCGCACGCACATTATCTTTAGGCCTCTCTCGCACACATTGCCCCCCAAACACACCTCTCTCTAAGGAAAAAGCCTAATCCTAGTACTATATATTAGTGATAGGGGTGTGTACAAAGTACACGTGAATACCAGGCATTATGCGTGTGTATACTATCGACGAACTAGCCCCCAAGCTTCTATAACATACTAACAGCCTAGGGTTACAAATCATATATAGTCAGCTTATCACCAGTGGGGATAGAGTCCTCCGTGACTCTGGTAGCTAGCTTCGTGTTGTACACCGAGTCCTCCACATGGGTCTTCGTATAACGCGTCTCGTCCAACCTATATGGCGCAGGATGGAACCGACCCATGAGTCCTCATGTTGACCCACCACAACTAGAAATGATGTGCCCACCACACCACACACGCAATCGGCCACTAAGAAAATAAGCATATACAATAGTACAATGTTATACATGAAAGTTAATTGCATGGTGCATCCAAAAATATTTGTTCTACATTGTGAATATTTATATATTTTCCTAAAATATTAGTCACGGGAAAGAGAAACGAAGGGCATATCTCTCCTTGTCTCCATCGGACACCCCCTCTTTCTACACCACTTTCACGTACGCACATAAACTATCTCTCGACCCTCTGAAAGTATGCATGCCCGTGACACATTCACACGTGATGGTCACTGTATTTCAAGCTAAAGCACAATACGGTCACTGGACTTCAGAATATGCTCATTACGGTCACCACATACATTCTCGTGGTGATCATACATTATCTAGCTCACGATACATCTCCGTATTTTCTTGATGACACTGACGGACCTTGCATTTGATGTATGCTCCATATTTTGTTGAAGACACTTGCGGTGATTGTATTTGAAGTGAAAGCATGATATGGTCACTGGACTTCAGAATAAGCTCATCACGGTCACCACATACATTTTGTCATGCTAACCAACATGTGGTTGGATGGTTAGGAGGACAGTGGTTTCTCGAGCCCACCAGGGTTAAAGTCCCAGTGCTCGCATTTGAGCTGGGGCCGCCGTCCGCCATTGTGACCTGATCCTCCTGCGACCCATGGTTAGCGTAAGCTTTCTCCTGAGAGATTAGTGGTACCCTGTAGCTATTGTCGCCGGCATGGTTGGCGAGGCTCCTAGGGGGCTCCTGGAAGGCCTCAGCTTCAAGCGCCTTCTCCTCCCAGCCTGGCTCGAGGAACGAGCCAGGGTCGTCTTCCAGCGCATACTCCTTGTCCATCATGCGGGGCATGTAGGCCTCCGAGGCTGTCGCCCCGAAGACCTCGCTGATTTTACCCACGCTCCATGTTGCCGGGCCCAGCCCGCCGCCTTGAGGATGGTAGGGCGGCACTCCGCTGGGGCTGCGGGTGGCAACGATCATGCTCGCGCTCTTCGGAGGTGGCGCAGGTGCGATCCGGCGTCCGGTGCTGCTGGTCGCACCGGTGTCGATGAAGCCTCCTGGCGCGCCTGGGGGCACGCGGGCGCGGCGAGGCCCGCCATGCAATCCGGGCGCGGCCTGAGGCGTAAGAAGGGAGCAGAAGGGCGGTGCTCCCGAGGCTGAAGCGTCTAGTAGCTCAGCGACGCGCTCCAGCAATGCATACCGGCCACTTTCCATCAGCCGACACCGCAACAGTTCCTGAGCCATCGTGAGTGATGCCCTCATGTTTGCTTGTTCCCGTCGGGTGTGCGGCGCCGTGGCCGCAGCATAGCTTGAGGCCATTGCGGCTGCCCGCGCTTGTCGTGGAGTAAGGGTGGATGGCGTTTGACTGCGCCACCCACACCCCGCAGCGTTTGGCGGTGCGTGTGCCGCCTGGGGCACAGGGTTGAGGTCTTCTTGGGAGGACGGCGCCACCCGGGCCGGCCAAGCTGCCCAGCGGTCAGCGTTGGTCCTCGGGTCACAGGACATCGGAACCGCGGAGTGTCGGTGGATCAACTAGCGGAAGAGAAGCTCCGACGCACCCCTACCTGGCGCGCCAAATGTCGGATTTTGGGTTTCGGCAATACCCTTGAGGTTCGAACAATGGGTGCGCACGAAGATCTCTCCCCCCTCACTAGCTCACGCACATCATGATCACACGGCCTAGCTCGACGAACCCAAAGAACAAGAGACACAGAGTTTATACTGGTTCGGGCCACCGATGTGGTGTAATACCATACTCCAGTGTGGTGTGGTGGATTGCCTCTTGGGAAGAGGATGAATAGTTACAAGGGAAGAATAGCCTCCTGAGGAGAGGTGTTCTTGTGCTTGGCGAACTTGTGTGGTTGAGGATGAACTAAATCTCATACCCCTCTCTACTATTGTGGCTAGTCCTATTTATAGAGGCCCTAGTCATCTCCCCAAATATTGAGCAGGAAGGGATCCCACAATGGCCAAATTCGAAGGGATACAACTAGTACAAGTTATCCTGACGAAAGTAGTCTTCGCCTGCCAAAGGCTCTAGTGGTGATGTCGTCTTGGGCTCCACGATGAACTTTGTCCTGCCGTCCTGCTGGTCTTGGTATTGTTGCACCGATATGGAAACCTTTGCCTGATGCCTCGGGACACCTCGCCTTCACTTGCCTCTTTAGCACCCAAGAGGAAACGAGGACACTGCGCTCGCTGGCACCCGCCTGGCCTTGATCGTCATGGCTTACGTCATAGAAACCTCGTGAAGTGTCCCT
Source organism: Triticum dicoccoides (assembly GCF_002162155.2). NCBI lineage: Eukaryota > Viridiplantae > Streptophyta > Magnoliopsida > Poales > Poaceae > Triticum > Triticum dicoccoides. The sequence continues at coordinate 322,039,702 of NC_041384.1, forward strand.
TGCCTCGATCTCTCCGCCCCTTGCGAGCCAGCCTGGTGAGGACGCCCCTAAGGAGGTCTTGTGTCGTCCACCACGCGAGGCTTGGCCCCTCGCGAGGGTCTTGAATGTTTGCTAGTGAAGATGGGCCGTACATGGCTACTTGTGGAGCCATGCTGTGGGCCGCAGGCAAGGAAGTCTGGGGACCCCTGTTCCTAGGACGCTGACAGTTGCATTAGCCCAAATCACAGCATATTGCCATGTCATCATCATGCATCATATTGTTACATTGCATTGATTGTGTTCCCTCTTGTTTGCCGGTGTTTGTTCCCTCTCAGTGGATGTAGTTCTAACGATGAGTTCAATGACACCGATGAAGAGTTTTACTATCTTCAGAAGTGCCAGGCAAGAAAACCCCCTTTGAGCATTTCGATACAATCCCACACTCTCGCTCCTGCTCTCTATTACTGCACTAGGAGAACAACAATTGAACTGTTACATGTTGCGGTAGTTGAACCCATTCCTCTAAATGACCTGTCTTTACCACAATAACTAGTTGAAACCCACTAACGTGAGTAAGAGTTGTTTGAGCCATTATGTGCCTACTCATCCATGCTTGTTTGTCATGGCTGCTATTGCTTAGAGTTGAGTCAGGTCTGATTCATTGGGGATGAATTGGAATGTGGAGAACATGTCTACTGTTGAGAGCTAAGTGTGTGAACACGATATGATAAAGGTAGCGGTGAGAGGCCATCTAGGAGTACATGGTGGGTTGTCTCATTGAAACTGACCTCAGGAACTGAGTTTTTTGTTTGTGATCCAACACAGTTACTACCATGCATTGGAATGCTTAAGTGGCCCTCTCGACTTATTAATCACCTTGACCTTTGTCCAGGAGTTGCAACTAGTTTCTGGTGTTTGTAGGTAGTGCTAGTACTCTACCAAGTGGCACCCGGTACAGGTGGGCTTGGGACAAACTAGCCACAGTGGCACAGTGTACCAAGTGTCACCTGGATGGTAGGCTTGGGAACCCTGCTCACATCATTTGTGGTCGTGATGGAAACTTCAGCCGGACTTCCTTTGTGGGTTCAGCCTCGGATAGGTGATAAACCTGGACCAGATTCTTGCGTGGTTAGTCAGGTCATGGCCGACACACTCGCCAGGCTTCCGCTTGAAGGTTGCCGAGATACATGACGTGTACTTGGCGGTAAGTGGCGAGAGCATGTGTGAAGAAGTACACCCCTACAGGGTTAACATGATCTATTCGAATAGCCATGTCCGCAAATATGAACTACTTGGAATGCTTATATGGTTCATAGATAACTTGAAGTGGATATTCTAAAATGCGTAAGATAAGCGTGAGTGCTATGGATGGCCTTCTTGTAGGGAGACGGGAGCGGATGCATAGTAGTGTATTGAGATGGTGAATATGTGGACTCATGTGCGCCACCTCAAAGAAGTTACTAGCAATCGTAGTACATGATAGCCACTGAGTCAAAGCTGGCTTGCTGAAGTTAAACTCCACCACCCCTTTGTTGATACAGACGCATATGTAGTTAGTTCTGATGTAAGCCTTGCTGGGTACTTTTGTACTCACGTTTTCTTAATTTATGTTTTTACAGAGAGAATTCAGTCTCACTAGTTTTTCCACGTGGACTTCGACGTTCAGTTTTGTTACCTCATCTATGATCTTGTACCATTGGGAGGGTCCTATATAGGGGTGGAGCCAGAAAATTTGGCCATTGGGATTGCTCATTCACTCTTTATGAGAAATTGACTCCTTTTTCCAACCATTAATTGCAAATGCATCACTCCTAGTTTGTTCTTCGTTGTAGTCTCTAAAAAGGTATCAACACAAACAAAAGGCCTGATGTAATTTTGCCACTATTCTCAAGCCAAAGACCATATTCATCAAACTAATCTGGATTAATTCTACGTTGAGTCTCTCCAACAATCTTCTATGGGTAATCAAAATTAGACGATGGCCTGTAAGGTTTCCTTGCTAAATATCTACGCCTAATCTCATCTTTCATCTTTGGATTTCTTCTGTACTCTGAAATTATATTTCGATTAGCCGGTCCATAAGGCAACTCATCTAAGTTAATATCGTTGTCTATAGTGGGCTTCAGAAGACTAGTTGTGGTAACATTTGATGCAGTTTGCCTGTCTACTGGGTGACATTGATGTGCATGTATCAATCTGGATTTGTGTCCGGGTTCTCTTTGAACAATACCGCTTTATTGCCTTGATCAATCAAAGTCCATGAAGAAAAATAAATAAAAAAACTAGGGCAAAAAATCACTATTATCCTAAGTTATTAGGCCAGATAGATCATACATAAGAGATAGAAGACGAGGAGATGTGGCAATGTATGCTAATTACTTGAAATTTTGGGCTAAGATTGTTGCTGTTGTGGATCTGTAGCGGCCTGCCTGCCATTGGTGTGCGGCCGCCGAGACGTCAAGGAACACAAATAGACGGGAGGAGGAGAGATGCAAATTGGAAAACGAACAGTCGACGACTTGATGAGGTGCATGGTTGTGTGCGTGCGTATACGAATACAAAACGTGAGTACATAGTACTTGACTAATCACGGTTTAGGCCTGGCCAGCTAGGCGCCTAGGCATCGATGTCCTGTTGGCTTTTGGGCCTTGTGCTTACGCTATTCACATGACCACCTCACATTATCGGGGCCAGGCAGGATTTTTTACTAGGTTCACGTCAACCAAACATGTACCTACACGCACATACATAGAAAAAGTCATTGGGTTCACTTGAACCCAATGCTTGTGTGCTGGCTCCGCCGCTGGTCCTGTAGATAGTCAGGCTTCTTAGCCATTTTCTTTTGAAGTTGTTTGCACTCAGACATGTTATGCTTCTGTAGCTTTTATGCTTTGTATGTTGGTGATGAGACCAGCTGCTTGTAAAAAATGCTATGATGGCTCTTCTGGGCCTTTATCTATATGAGTTGTTGAGTTATGTTGTGATGCCATGTTGTATCTACACATATAGTGAATGTTATCCATACATGTGAGGTTTATTGCTATGTGTGGGGTCCGACACCTAGTTGTTTATTCTTGGTAGCCTTCCTTATGGGGAAATGTCTCCTAGTGCTTGCATTGAGCCATGGTAGTCCACTACTACTCCGTAACACTTAGGTTGGCCGGCATGTATCCTTCTTTGTTCCTTGTCTGTCCCTTCGGGGAAATGTCACATGTTGTTCCTTTAAGTCCTTGTAGCTTGCTACGACTTTCATTCATACGTTGATGACCGACACGTTCATTGTTGGGTTACATATGCATGTCCCTGTAAGTTTGTGCCACATTGGGTTTATGACTAGTCATGTCAGCCCGGGTTCTTCATCATATGGATGCTAGAGACACTATCATATACGTGATCCAAAAGGCGCAAATGGTCCCGGCCCAGGTAAGGTGGCAGCCGTGGGTTACCATGCGTGAGGTTGCAAAGTGATATGATGTGTTACATGCTAGATCGGTGTGACTTAGGATCGGGGTCCGGACAGCTTTGGTATCAGAGCCTGACTGCCTGTAGGATTATCAAGCCAAACTGGTCAAAGTAGAGTCTAGAACTTCTTTAGTAATAAAAGGGAATTGATTGTGGAAGGGAACGTAAGGCTCTTTTTACTTCTTTTTGTTATGTCCTTTTGATCTGAGTCATCCATCTTCTCTTCTACTGGGATTAAGAACTAGGCTTCTCATCTTTCTACCAGGATCACGTGTTACTAATCCGTACACTTATAGGATTGATGGATTCAAGCCTCGGTTTAGTTCCTACTACTTTCGTGTGTTGATAGTTGGTTTCGGAACCTTGATATTGTGATGTTGAGTTGTTATGCTACCATTTTACAGGATGTCCCAAAATCCTTTTTGAGCATTTACAACTGTTATGCTACCCGAGTCATCCTAGGTCTCCAAACGATTTGATGCATTTCCAAATCCTTTCCCTCTGTTACCGATGTCCTTTTAGGCCAGATTAACCACACTAATCGGTGCATTGAGGCACTTCATTGCCTCGACATATATGTTTAAGCTATTATTATGACACTATGGTATCTTAGAGAACGACGTAGTAACCCAACCTCGTGTTGTGCTCTTAGTGTGATAATTCTGGCCACCATTCTCGAAAGCATCTCGTGATGTTATTTAGTTAGTAGGTATTTTCATTTCTGGGTTCTTGAACCCAAGATTCACTCTACTTACTTCATGTTGGTAGTGTTTGCTCATTCCTTTAGGATATTAGTAACCTTGTAATAGTCCATGTGGTCCGTGGTATATCGTTCTTCCAATACCATGAACCATCCTTGGTAGAAGTTCTTTTGAACCAAAAGATCACAATAAGAGTGCTCTTGGTGAGTTCTGCATTCGGTAATTGTGACTCTGCCAACCCTACTTTTCTGCATGGGTTACCCGAAAGAAACATTGAGCCTTGCTCGACATGCTAATATATGCATCCACAACTTAGAAAATCATATGTTCCTTTGAGTTGTCCCTCTTTAGTTGTTATCTGACCTCCGTCTATGAGTTGATAGTCAGGCGTATTGTGCATTTGTGATCGATGCATTTTACTCTTGTGGTCCGTCAAGCCATTCTATTTCAGACTGACTAGGAGAAACAAACTCCAGAAACTCATCCATTTCTAGGATAGGGTAAAAGTAGTTGTAGTCCACAAATCAGAATGCCAATCCAACTTCTGTTTTGTTCTACCCTGGAGTGTCAACCCCTTTATGTCGAGAATATCATTGGAATTGCACAACCTCTTATGAATTCTTGACATAATGATACTTCTCTCTATCACTACTAATTCCTCAGTCCCCGTGTTGTTGTAACTAGAACACCAACAAGTGAACCGTGATGAGTGAAATCAATACTCCTGGCAACCATGTTGCTTGGTAGTTAATGGGCGATAATTCCATTCATAGCGTGTTGGTTATTCGATCATCATTCTAAGACTATCGTGCTACCTAGTCCATTTTCCCTGGTGCAATCTTCGTTCAATGAGTTAGGATTGTGTCAATCCCACGCTCTTTGATCATATCGTCTTGCCCTGAAAAGAAAGATTGTTCTTGAGCTTAGTAACATATCAGTGTGGCCCGTGATTTTACGAATATCTTCTTGGAAGTATTACCGGGTTGTCCCCTGACCGTAATGTTGAGCTTGTGATCAAGTTGGTTTTCTTATAAACCACATCTTCTCCAAGAATCTGGGGTGGGTACCCCCGAGCTAGTAGGTTAAGTTAAACAACAACTTGGAGAGTTGGAAGATAAAAGCTTTGCCTGATTTAGCTCATTCTGAAGGGATACCTTGTGCTTGTGTGTGTATGTGTTGAAGAAAGATCATATTTTTATCGATTGATCTTCATGATCAATTGTTGGATCTATCTTCTTGTGCAAACTTTGATTTGAGTATGGGCTATCGCGCAATCAAATCAGAACCAATGATGTTCGTAATGTTGTCTTACTCGTGTTTGTTCCTCGAGCATGCACCATTATATCTTTTGGTCAGACCAATGCTATCACCTTGTTCACATAATTGTGGAATTACAACTATATGGAAATCTCCATAAATTCTTGTTGAGCCCATTGACAACATTTTCATCATCTCCATGATTCATGTTGAACATCAAGCTAGTGTTGGAAACTTTTATAAGCATTATCTTCATGTCTCGTTCATGAAGTATATGTTTGGTGTAAGAAGTGACTTTCTCCAAGTTCATGTGCATTAGGTGCAAGTTGCCGTCGTGAATCCGAGAAAGATTGTTTTTGCTTCCTCTAGAATCATCCCAAGTTAGTCATGCATGTGCGAAGTATTCTATGGTTTGATAGACTGCTCATCTTTATTCCAGATGTATTCCCTAGCACATCAAGCCACTGATTGACTTGTTCAAGGAAAGAAGTTCCCTCTTAAGAGCTAATCCGGACTTATTTAAGGACTTCGATATCCTCGATTATGGTTCCCCACCTGAACTCGGTAGTGTTTTGTTGTAAGACTGTTATGTGGTCATGCTTGTCTAGGACAACGTGTTCACATGTGTGCAGCAGAACCAGCTCATAGTTTGGAGTCTACTACCATAGTTGCAACCTCGTTTTTTAGACATGTTGAGTCTGAAGCATCTTGTCACAAACCATATCTGATTCTCGGGCAGATATGATGGCTGGAACTTTTTCCAAGATATTTGGAGTAGGTTCCGGTAAAGTGGACGCACCTAGCCGGAAGACCTATTATTGTAGTATCTTGATTGAGCAATTTAACCACTTCCCCATGAGGATTTCATATGACCTATTCTAGAAGTTGATTCCTAATGGATTCTTTGTGTTCCCAAAGACTGATCTTTACTTGATGTCCATGTTGTTCCTTTTAATCATGATCGTGGTATTTAGCACTCAAGGAGAATATTAGAAGTGGAGTGCTAAATGTCTCTCGGTCGATCATCCATATTTTGTTCCCTTGGCATAGCTAAGGTGAAATCTGAGAAAGTGTTGTATTCCTTTGCATCTGCATCTGCCATCACTCTTAATCATGGTAGTATGAAGCGTTGCCAAGATCTTGGCATAGATGTTGGCAAAACCCTGATTAGTATGGAAATGCTCAAGTTCTTGAAAGCACATTCAAACACTAGGTTATATTCTCGGAATTAATTAGAATGTGCCCCCCATTTGTCATTTGTTCTATAACCATAGTTTCTGTCTCAGTCTAAGTATGCCATTTCTTTGAACCCCTTAAAATGATCATTTGTGAATTGCCTTAGCTGGTATGAAGATTTTCAATGATCATTGTATCAAAAGTCATTCTTTTTGCAACTTAAGGGAATAATTCAACCAGTCACCTCCTCCATGGTGCCCCATTATGGAATCATGGTAATAAAATCCTCACTACTTTGAAACCCCTTCACCATCTTATCTAAGCGTGGAGTTGTTGCCCACCAATTTGGACCTTCATCATCTGTTTCTTTTCCATCACCCCTAATGTGTGTTTTTTGTCTCAGCTCAAGAGATGTTTCCACATCTCATTCCATGGATTGATCTTGAGTTGCTCGATCTTTAAGAAGATCGATTCCAGTAGAGTTTCTTTCTGTCGCCATCGTGTTTGATGAAGTTCTTGGAGTCAAAGATATCAAGATCAAGATGATGCAATGAATCAACATTCTTATGAACTGCAATCTGGATCGTGAAGTTTTTGTTGGCTTTGTGTCGCCTCTGTCTTCTTACCTCATGTCATGAATCTCGGGACGATATTCTTGTTTAGTAGGGGTGAGTTGTCACAGCCCTAGCTCTAGCCTTGCCTGTCATTGCATAAGCATCCATGCATCATGTTTAAAATTTGTTAAACTTGAAATGGGGTTGGCTAAACCCTAGCACCAAACATAATTCCAAGAGGTTCAACTCAAAACATTTTCAATGAAACCAAGATGTTCTTTAAAAATGTTCATGATCTAGTGAAAAAGGTGAAAACCTTATCTAGTAGTGATGCATATTTTTCATTGGCATTTCTGGTCTTTGAATTAAGTCACTAGGTATTTGAATTGGGGCTATAAATTTCTATAAATAATTCCCTAGCCCCAATAATTCTGAAACTTTGTGTGGGGCACTGGAATAATTATTTTAGCATCCACAAAAGGTTTCAGCATTTACAAAATTGATTTGTCCCAGTAACCAAATTCAAACAAACCTGCAAAATAGAAAAATAGAAAGAAATTAGGAAATAAGAGAGAGAGAGAGAGAGTACCTGGCAGGCCACTGGCCGGCCCATCACTATGCTAGCCCAGTGCCAGTTAGCTGCTACCTCCCGCCGGGCAGGCAGGGAGGTGTGTGCCGCGCGCGCTTGCCTTGGCCACCTCCAGCTTGCCCCTCAATTACTTGGGAAAACCCTAGCAGTAGCGCGGGTATTTTTCCTATTTGTAGCGCGGGACGACGCGCTACTGATAAGGCGCTACAGCTAACGTGTAGCAGTAGCGCCTGTCGTCCCATGCTACTACCATACAAGGCTAGCAGTAGCGCGCTTTAGTGGAGAGCACTGCTGGTAATACCTGCAGTGCTCTTTAGCAGGAAGTGCTACTGGTAAGGCAGCGCTACTGCTAACTTTGTTCCCCTCATACTGCTAGTTTTATTATTTTTTTCTGCATATTTGTTTTGTATTTGAATAGGATTTATACAATAATCTTTACCATATCATACACATACAAATGTAATCATAGCATATACATACAAATAGTCTCATCAAATCATGTCATCATCATAATCATCATCCAACACAAAGTGGTCTCTCGTCATCATCTCGAAAATAGCGATACAAGTCTCGATTACTTGCAACTACATCGTTATCCATCTAAACTATGATATATGCGAGAAGATCTATCACTTTGAGTGAGAGCGTAACTATGCAGTACATGAGTTCGTATCCCTCTCTCGCATGAGCGTGAACCTAAACTAACTACTGCCTGTCGCTCGGAAACCGGAAACCAGTACACCTGGGCCTCACACTCCGGCCACTCGTCGTATATGTACTCCTGGCGTAGCACTTCTTCGCCATCGATGATCTATGCACCTGCATCATCACATGAGTCGATGATATGCAACATATATAGTTGAGCAACAGAAAGAGACGGACTTGGCAAAAATAGAAGCAACATATCATAAGCATAAATAACAAAGTTGATCGTACCCAAAATGCCCTAACTAGTGTGATTGTCGCTAATTGAGGAGGACGGTTTAATTACATGTGAGTCTCAGCGCCGGTCTTAGTCTCAGCACTGGTCTCAGTCTCAGCACCGGACTATGTGTTAGTCTCAGTCCGTGATACGACCGGTGGGCCCAGCAACCACATCGGTTGATCATCGGCAAGGCTCAAAAATTTGTCTGCCACCAGGTAGACGTCGTCGCAATAACCAGAACCCTGTCCTTCATCGTTGCTAGCCATGTTTCCTATGATTAAATCTAGTCAATTAATTCTAGACCTAATACAATGATAAAAAGGCCTATGTTTTGCAGGAACGTTGACTCCTTCCCAGTGCGGCAAATCCCGAGCACTTGATATGTCCTAGTTTGTAGCACAAGTCATGCCGAAATTCATAGAAAATTTCGGCATGACCTTTGCTAAAAAGTGGACAAATCGAGAACCTGAAATTTTCCGGAACGGAAATGAATCAACATTCCGGCAAAACATAGGCCACTCATCTTCATTCCCTGGAAACAGTGTTCAAATATCCATCTTCGACACCGCAACACATGTCCAAATATACACGAGCAACCACATGTCCAAATATACATGTCCAAATTTCACAATCTAATTCAAAAACAAAGTGTAGAAGAAAATTCATTTAACTACTAATAGAACAAAATTCAGTTCACTTTAGTTCTCTATAATGATGAAAGGAAAAAAATTAGTTAACTACAAATTTAACTTCACCTAATTAACGTACTATACCACTACTACTAGCAGCACTACTAACCTAATTAACCTAGCAAAACTATACTGCCCTAACTAAAAAACATCTAATTAACATTTACTAGTATCACTACTGCCCTAACCTAACTAACATCTACTAGTATCACTATATACTACAAGCAACATCTACCCTAATTAAACCTACTGCCCTAACTAATTTTTGCTGTAAACCAAATTTTTTGCTCTAAACTAATTTTTGCTCTAACATCTACTACTTAACATCTTTTGCTCTAAACTAATTTTTTTGCTATAAACTAACTTTTGCTCTACTAATTTTTGCTCTAAAATGCAGACAGAGAGGAGTGGGGGAGGGGTGGGGGACTTACAGAGAGGGGAGAGACGGTGGCGGGGAGGTGCTCGGCGACAGAGGCAGGGGCGGAGAGGGCGGGCTTGGGCACGGGCAGCAGCGGTCCTAGGAGGGCTCAGGCGGTGGTGAGGTCGAGGGTGGCCTCGGGCAGCGGCGGTGAGGCTGAGGGCGGCCTCGTGCGGCAGCGCTGAGGATGACGGCGGCCTCGGGGGGAGACGGTGAGGTTGCGGGCATCCACGCCGGCAGGAGACGGCGGCGAAGTGGGGCGACGACGAATTGGGGAGATAGCGGCAAGGGCGAGGGATTTGGGGGAGAATTGGTGGCCAAGGGGAGGGAAACCGCTGTTTAAGTGAAACATAACGGTAGCGCGTTCCTGAAAACGCGCTATAGCTAAGTTAGCTACAACGTGTTTCCTCAAACGCGCTACTACTATTTATTTCTCCTTTTTTCCTTTTTTCATTTATTTTTCTTTACATTTTATTTTTTCCTTTCTTTTTTTTCTATATCTTTCATTTTCATTTACTTTTCTACTTGTTTTTCATTTTATTTTATTTTCGTTAGCAGTAGCGCCTTACACATAAACGTGCTAGTACAACAAAATTAGCGGCAGCGCTGTTTCTAAAAGAGCGCTTCTACTATGTGTAGTTGATTGGCTTAGTGGTGGGAATTTTTGTAGTAGAGCTTTTACAAAGGGACGCGCTACTGTTATATGGGTATCTGCAGCGCGGTTATTTCGCACGCACTACTGCTGTCTAGCAGTAGCGCCCTCTTTTAACATGAGCTACTGCTAAAGTTCTGTGTATAGGATTTTCCCTAGTAGTGCTCCCTCGATCTGAGCTGCGTCTGGAGACGCCCGAGGCCTCCCATCACTTTCCCCTCCTCCCTGAGCCCCCTTTGCCTCACTCCCCTCCACAGTTCGAATTCGAGCACCAGCCGAGAGCACCCATCACTGCCGCGCTGCGTTGACGTGGCCAGCATCGTCACCTAGTCCTTCTGCCATGATTCAGAGCTCTACCGAGCTGTGTTTCATCTTCACGCTAAAGAAAATGATCTAGAAAGCACCACAGCACCGCCAACTTCATCGTCTTCATCCCTTGCCCTGACGAACACCGCCACTCGATTCGCCTCCTGCAGCACGTCCCCGAGCCCGCTGACCGCCCCTGTTGTTTCGCTGTGAGGCCCTACTCCTTCTACCCTTCCCTTGTCGTCGATCTCAACCGTCCCCGCAAGCCCGACCGACACCGGTCGCCATTTCCATGGAGCTCGAGCAATCTGTGCACCCCTGCCCGAACCCACGCGTCCTGCGTGCTCTTGGAGCCACCAGGAGGCTAGTGCCACCTCTAGCCAGCTCCCCTGTCCACGGCGCCTCGCACCGAGTAAGACGTACTCCTGCCGCTGCCGAACCATGTCACCGCCATCTATTGCGGGAAACCGCGGCCACCTATGGGACCCGAAGGCCCCTTGTTGGTTCGGCAGGGGGACGCCGCGTTGCACAAAGAGCGGACCAGCATGGGGGAGATCATGTAGGCAATTTTACCCAGGTTCGGGCCACCATGAGGCGTAAAACCCTACTACTAATTTGGTGGATGCATGGTTGAAGAGTGGTGGTGGAGAGTAGTACGCTTTCCCGGCAGTGGTTGCCTCAGGGCGGCAGTGGCTACGCGCGTATGGGGGTGTGAGTTATCCAATCTTCTAACCCTTTCCTATGGTTGCCACGGGCCTCCTTTTGTAGATCAAGGGGTTACCACAATGGCAAAGTAGTCATTATGCACTGATAAGATAGCAGACAGTGCCATCATACCTAACTCTACGGGCCGACAGGGCGCATTAAATGCACCGCTCAATGTCACATCGTTGGTTGCCCGGCAAGCCATTTTGCCAGCCCCACGCCTACTCGCTTGACACGTCGCAGGACGGGTGTCATCTCTGGGTTTTTCCTATAGGGAGAGCCTACCATGTGGCGAATGGCTGCCACTTAGTCACTCTGCAGCTTGACATCGCGCTGATTGACGACGTGGGTCGTGGCAGAGTAGTTGGTGTTGTGGTTTTGCCTCTGTGTGTCCCCGGCAGGCCCTGCCGAGATGTCTTCTTCGGGGGTGGCCTCGCCCTTTGCTGACCTCGCCTGCCCAGCATAGGAGGCTCTTCTCCTGATGGTGTCTTGCTTCTCTGGCATAATTCCGGTCCTCTTGATCTGCGTTGGTTCCTTGGAGATCTTGGTTTCTTGTACTCTAGCTTGACCATGAGTTGCCCGTGCACGAGTCAGGGGAAAATATATACATCTATATATTTTCCCCAACATAAGCCCCCAGGCCTGAGAAACACGTGTCGCGTGGCACATTGGGTTAGGCCCCAAAAAGTGCACGTACACGTGGCAGCAGAGGGTTGTGCATGCCGGTTTACCTCGATGACTAGTCAATCCAATGTCCACTTTGGGAAATTACTGCGCTTCGTGGGGTTGTGGGACTGTTGCAGTTAAGGTAAAATGGTAACTTTCCGAAGCGTCGCGCCCCTGCCCTGCATCCCCCCTTAAGAGCAGAGAAAAGCGGAGCGGCACGTTTTACCTCTCTCTTGCCCCGTTCCCCCATCTTCTTCCTCCGCAACCCAAGTGATTGTTTCTCCTCTCACCCACCTATTCGCCACCGCCCATCCCACCGAATCCCTTCCCCTTCCGCATCACCGCCGCGGGAATGGAGAAGAAACCCGCAGAGAAGGGAAAGCAGATGGCCGCGGCAAAGGAAGCCGCCACCGAGGGAAGCAAGATGGTGACGGAGCTGAACAAGAAGCGGAGATATGACGTCGTCTTCATCCTATCGACCTTGAGCGGTCCGGTCCTCCAGGTGAGGTATGGGTATCTGTGGGGGAGGCGCGTCCCGAATGGGCATGGGGCGCCCAAAGTCTTCATGGCGGGAAGGAATGTCCGCCGAACTCATATCGATTCTTCTACGCTTACTTCATCTGTGGCCTCTATTCCCCCTTCTCCGAATTCTTGGAGGCGATTATGAACATCTATGGATTCCACCTCCTTGACTTCATGCCAAATGCAATGGCGACCATGGCTATCTTCGCGCGTTTATGCGAAAATTTTGTTGGAGTCAAGCCCAATGTAGATATGTTCCGACATTACTTCATGCAGCGGGTGGAGAATAAGGGCCACCGCTCTGGAAACATCAGCTGGATGCCGCGGGTGGCGAGCAAGATCTGGAATTACATCCCTGGGAACCAGCATGAGAGGTGGGACGAGTGGAGAGGGGATTGGTGTTGGATTCAAGATGAGGAAGCCCCCGAGTTTTGTGAATCACGGAAGGGATGTGTTGAGTGCAGCAAGGATTGCAGCGCCAAAGGCCTCACTGAGGATAGGCTACGCCCGGCAATCAATAGGATTACCCGGTTTGAATGCTGCCGGGCTAACCGTCCAGCATGTGGGGGCATATTTCCTTCTCCGCCGCATCTCGCCGCTGTAGGAGCGGGACAGACCCGCCTGGCTGTACGGGGATGCTACTAACAGGATGAGGTTGCTCCCAGGGTTGGCCCACAACTTGTCCATTAACGGTCATGGTTGGTTGTGTGACCAACTATTTGGTTGTTTCGAATTATTCAAGCTCCTGGCAGCCGTCATCCCCTGGAATATTAATTCTGCCCAGGACCAGATACTGAAGTGGATGTAGGACTGTAACGTCGAAGGGGTAGCGGGCACCTAGCAGCTACCCACCCTAGATGAAGAGCTCTAGTGGTCGAACACCCTGGTGGAGAACGTACCAGGGTTGAGACTGGAATGTATAAACAAACCTCCTCTGTGGAGGTAGCGTACATTTTGAGGAGGGTTGAGGAGCACAAGGCCGCCCGTCTCGCGGAGACGGCGAAAGGCGCAAAGGCCGTGAAGGGCTAAGGGAAGGTTGAGGACGAAAGTTCTTCCCATGGTGGCAGCGAGGCGCAGGCCACGAAAGGGGCTGCCAGGGATGAAATTGCCGGAGATAACCTTGCCGGGCTAGAAACCCTAGCCACGGCAGCAACGGAGCTTTTGGAGGAGGAGGAAGTTGGCGGGGTGGTGGGGCTCAATGAGGAGTGGCTTGCCGCTGGGCCTCAAGCTCCCGAGCTGGTCCTGGACCAGTGTGCCCACAAGTGAGTCACCACCCGAGGGGCGGCGACCTCCAACCCAGCGCTAGGCGCCAAGAGGGTGAAGAAGACAACCACTAAGCCCACTATGGTTGAGGCGGCATGTCGTCAATTTGCTCGCCTTGCTCGGACCAAGGCTCCCTCTACCAAGCAATCGACGGATGTGGAGGTGGATTCCGGCTCCCAGTTTGGCTGGAGCTCCTCATAGAGCTCGTCCTCCCCCCACCTCACCCCCGGAGCCCCCGGCGCCACGCCCGGCACCGAAGCTGCCAGGGAGTGTTGTCCCTCCACCTCCAAATAGAGGAAGAGAGCCCTCACCTCCGATGGAGTTCAACTTGAACTCCATGCTCATCGCAGATGGGTAAGGAAGATTCTCCTTTTGTGGATGTATTTAGGCATACTTGAATGCTCTTGCTGACTAACCTCTTGTTCTTGTTGTTGCCGGAAGGGAAGTGGATGAGGAGGCGGAAACCCTCGTCCACCGTTCCCAGAAGAGGCTCCGGCACCTCGGGTCGTTGAAGGGCGTAGACAGCCCGCCCTTGGCGGGGGGTGATGCAGAGGACCCTGTGCCGAGCCCCTAGTCTAGCCCTCGGCCCGGGAGCGGAGACTTGGTCCCATCCACCGGAGGTGATGGGGACGGTCTCCCTATTCCCCCAGTCGGAGGGGGAGGTGAGATGACGCAGGGCGATCCCCTCCCTGAGGGGCACGCTTCTCCCGCTGCTCGAGCCGAAGAGACCCCCACGGAACATTCCGCGGATGAGGTTGCGCAGAAGGCTGCCGGGAATACCACGGCAGAGCGCGAAATTCATGGCCAGGCAACAGTTATTGCCGGGGAAACAGAGGTTCCCGCCCGGTAAACTTCCCCAGGTACTTTACTTATTTCTTCTTTTATTCGCTGCTCTGATTGCTTCTCCCAATTTCTCCATTCGCTTAAGACTTCCGCTTCCTTGTTATTCACTGGCCTTTTCATGTGCAGCTCCCCAAGCCAAGGAACCAGAGCCCCTGGAGGTGGTGGCTGATATAGGAAGGGCTGCCGTGGATGAGGCCCATGAGATTGCTGCCGCTGAGGGGCAGGACCTTGTTGCCGGGAACGCGTAGGGCTCTCTGGCGGTAGTGGAGCGCTCTTCGCAAGATGTCCCGACAGAGGGAGTGGTCATTGAGGTGAAAATTCCCCTCGATAGTATGGACCCACTCCCCTCCTCTGGGACCGTCACCAAGACTCCGCCACCCTCCTCGGGTGCGCTGTCCATGGTTTTGTCGCCACCTGGAACTGGAGCCCCGGCCTGTCCCTTACGACAGGCGCAGAGCTCGACAAATAGCTTCAACGCCTCCTGGATCCGCTTTATCAGGGAGTTGGAGAGTCCGATGACTCAGCCGCCATCACAATGGATCGGTTCTTCATGGAATCCATGGAGGTGGGCATGAAGGAGATGCAGGCCCGACACAACCAAAAGTGGCAGGCTCTTAAGGAGCGACACGAGTCCGCCAACAAGGTGGACCAGAAGCTGAAAAGCAAGTGCCTAGAGCTGCACGAGTGGAACGACAAGCAGTTCAAGGTGCTCATGAGGCAGCAAGAGATGCTCCTGATTACAAGGGAGGATGTCATGGCTCGGTAGGTGCGCCTGGCAAACCGGAAGGCATCTCTGGACACCAGAGAGCGAGAGATCTCCCTCCGGGAGGAGAAACTAAAGGCCATGCTCTGCGCCAAGGATGAAGGTCTCGAGGCTCTGGTGCAGCAACGCACCAAGGAATTGGAGGATAAGCATGGAGCTGCTCTGAACACCCTCGCTGCTGAGTCTGATACTCAACTGAAGAAGCTTACTGGAGATATGGCTGCCATGTCTGCTGCCAAAACTGACCTCGACCGCCATGTGGCTAAGCTGAATGAGGATCTCGCCGGGAGAACCAAGGAGGTGGAGGCACTCAAAGAGGGGGCACGGCAGGCAGAGATTCACTTGGCTGATTTACAGTCGCGGCTCTCCTCCAAGACCCAGAGCCTTGAGACTGCCGATGGCAACATCTCGGACATGAAGGCAAGGATAGGTGCATTGGAGCATTCGATGAAGTCCCTTGAGTCCCGCCAGCAGATGATGTCCAATGATATGGACGGTTATGTGGATTGAAGCTATGTTGGTATTTCCCCAAAGAGGAAGGGATGATGCAGCACATCAGCGGTAGGTATTTCCCTCAGATGTAAAACCAAGGTTATCGAACCAGTAGGAGAACCAAGCAACAGAACGTAAACAGCCGCTGCACACAAATAACAATCACTCATAACCCGACGTGTTAAAGGGGTTGTTAATCCCTTTCGGGTAATGGCGCCAAAAATTGGTGCGTGGATGGGAGAAAGTTGTAATAGATTGATAGATGAATTCCAAATAAAAAATAAGAATAAATTGCAGCAAGGTTTTTTTGGATTTTTGGTTTAATAGATCTGAAAATAAATTCAATGGAAAAGTAGATCGCAAAGGCAAATATATGAGAAAGAGACCTGGGGGCCGTATGTTTCACTAGTGGCTTCTCTCGAGAAAAATAGAAAACGGTGAGTGAATAAATTACTGTTGTGCAATTGATAGAACTTCAAATACTCATGACGATATCCAGGCAATGATCATTATATAGGCATCACATCCAAGATTAGTAGACCGACTCCTGCCTGCATCTACTACTACTATTCTACACATCGACCGCTATCCAGCATGCATCTAGTGTATTAAGTTCATGGAGAAACGGAGTAATGCAATAAGAACGATGACATGATGTAGACAAGATCTATGTATGTAGGGATAGACCCCATCAATTTATCCTTAGTAGCAATGATACATACGTGTCGGTCCCCCTTCTGTCACTGGGATCAAGCACCGTAAGATCGAACCCACTACAAAGCACCTCTTCCCATTGCAAGATAAATAGATCAAGTTGGCCAAACAAAACCCAAATATCGGAGAAGAAATACGAGGCTATAAGTAACTATGCATATAAGAGATCAAAAAAACACAAATAACTTTAATGGATATAAAAAGATAGATTTGATCATAAACTCAAAGTTCATCGATCCCAACAAACACACCACAAAAGAGTTACATCATATAAAGAACTACGGGCCCGGAGCGAGAGAGAGAGATCGGAAGCCATCTAGCTACTAACTACGGGCCCGGAGGTCTATAAAGAACTACTCATGCATCATCAGACATGCACCAATGGAGGTGGTGAACCACATCCGAGATGGTGTCTAGATTGGATTTGGTGGTTCTGGACTCTGCGGTGGCTGGATCAATATTTCGTCGACTCCCCTAGGGTTTTGGGAATATTGGGGTATTTATAGAGAAAAGAGGTGGTCCGGGGGAACCCGAGGTGGGCATAACCCACCAGGGCGCGCCCTGGTGGGTTGTGCTCTCCTCGGATCACCCCAAGCCATAGCCAGGGCCCATTATGTTCCTTCTGGTCCAAAAAAATCTTCGTAAAGTTTCGTTGCGTTTGGACTCCGTTTGATATTGATTTCCAGTGATGTAAAGAACATGTAGAAAACAGCAACTAGCAACTAGCACTATGTCATTAGGTTAGTACCAAAAATGATATCAAATTACTATAAAATGATTATAAAACATCCAAGATTGATAATATAATAGCATGGAACAATCAAAAATGATAGATACGTTGGAGATGTATTAGCATCCCCAAGCTTAACTCCTACTCGTCCTCGAGTAGGGAAGTGATAAAAGTAGAATTTTTTATGTGGAATACTGCCTATCATGTCATATCATATTTATTTTCTTTATAGCATGGACATTTGGACTTTTATATTTTTCAAAGCAATAGTCTAGTTTTGACATGATAACTTTAATACTCAAGTATATCAACAAGCAACCATGTCTTCCAAAATATCAACGCTAAAATAAGCTATCCCTTGCCCATCATGCTCAACCATTGATCCATTCATGAAACACACTCACATATTAACTACACCCAATACTCAAGTATGGTCATATTGCCTCCTAGTTGGTGCTTTTATAAGAAAAGATGGAGGCTCAAATTGAAACATAAAAAATGCATAAAGTAAAAGAAAGGCCCTTCGCAGGGGGAAGTAGGGATTTTGTAGAGGTGCCTGAGCTCAAAGCGAAAATCTTAGAGATAAAAACATTTTGGGAGATGTATCCATCCCATCAACGAAAACGACTTAGAGTTCCCAACACTTTCCATGCTAGATATATCATAGGCGGTTCCCAAACAGAAAATAAAGTTTATTCCTTTTTCCACCATACTTTCACTTTCCATGGCTAGCCGTATCCGCGGTTGCCCTCCATACCAACACTTTCCAAGGAATTTATTGTTTGACAACATAAAGTAAATTCATTTGTCATTTCTGGACTGGTCATCCCTAATACCTTTGCATTACTCTTGTGCAATGACAAGTGAATAAATACTCATCGTGAGAATAACACATCTACATTGGAAAATATTAGCCACCCCTTACCGCTCCGCTAGCGAAACAAACACACAAAAGAGAAGTTTATTTTGAAAATTGGAGATGGCACATGCAAATTTTTCTTAGAACAACAAAAGAATACCGCATATAGGTAGATATAGTGGACTCATGTGGCAAAACTGGTTTAAAGGATTTTGGATGCACAAGTAGAGACCATACTTAGTGCAAAATGAAGGCTAGCAAAAGATTGAGAAGCGACCATCCAAGAAACGGATAATATCATAAGCAAGCACTAAGCATAATTAACACCGAATAATGCACCACAAGTAGGGTATAATTTCATTGCATGACTATTGACATTCGTGCTTGCATAGGGAATCATAAACATTAACACCTCATCAACATAACTCACATATCACATCATCAGACCTCAAAACTATTACTAAGAATCAAGTTTATTTTGTCCAATGATCTTCATGAATTTTTTTATTATATCCTTCTTGGATATCTATCACTTTGGGACTAATTTTCATGTGTTGTTTTTCATAAGCTCAAACAAATATAAGTGAAGATCACGAGCATAATATTTCTTTCTTTCTCTCAAATTAATTTAAGTGAAGCAAGCGAGAATTTCTCGAAAATTTTACTAACTCCCAAATAAATCTAAGTGAAGCAAGAGAGCATTTCTTCAAAAATACTAAAGCACACCGTGCTAAAAAAGATATAAGTGAAGCACTAGAGCAAGTCCATAGCTCATAAATGATTTAAGTGAAGAATAGAGAGCAATCTAACAAGTCATCACATAATATTGGCTCTTTCAAATAGGTGTGTCCAGCAAGGGATCAAGACTTAAAACACAAAATAAAACAAGCAAAAACTCATATCATACAAGACGCTCCAAGCAAAAAACGTAGTATGTGATGAATAAAAATATAGCTTCAAGTAAAATACTGATGGTCATTAGAACAAAGAGGGGATGCCACTCACGGGCATCCCCAAGCTTAGTTGGTTGCTCATTTCTGGATAATAGCTTGGGATGCCAGGGCATCCTGTCGGGGGTTTGGTGCGACATATGCCAAGGGATGGCTTATCATGGTGGGGCGAGTAGAACGTCGCCGGTGCCTGGAAACGGGATGAGGCGAAGACATGCACGCCGGTGAATCTTACCCAGCTTCAGGGCTCTCCAAGGAGATAATACCCCTACTGCTGCTCTGCGGGGTCTCCGCATGATCACTATGACCAAGTGTTTACACGGTTGCTCCTTGAGCTGTTTCTTGGAGGTAGGAGAGGGCAAGGCTAGCTCTCTCCCTTCTATATGATCTGGTCTGGAGCTAATGGGTTCCAACCCTTTGCATGGGTGCCCTGGGGGGTTTATATAGGCCTACCCCCTAGAGGTACATTGGTAATCCGGCTGGACGCGGGCCCAGCTATCAGTGCCTCTGGCCTCTGTCTTCTCTGCCGACCGCTGGGGCCCGCCGACTGGCGGGCCCTGCCGACTGGCCTGGTACGGAGCCGACAGGCCGCGTCCACCGCGGGCGGGTCTTGCCGGCTGCTGATTACTGTAGTCGTGCTTCTGATGACGCGGGCTTGATCATGAGGTCGTGGCAACAGCCCCGCTGCCTGGTGGGCGATCACTGTTGCCACTCCCCATCACAACTTGATTAAT
This sequence comes from Triticum dicoccoides, assembly GCF_002162155.2. Taxonomy (NCBI): domain Eukaryota; kingdom Viridiplantae; phylum Streptophyta; class Magnoliopsida; order Poales; family Poaceae; genus Triticum; species Triticum dicoccoides. Next base: position 322,059,651 of record NC_041384.1, read on the forward strand.
GGCGCGTGGGCCCCTAGGGAGGGCTCGGCCGACTCCCCCGGGCCGACTCCCGACGGGTCCGACTGGTGGTTCTCCTGCCTCTCCTGAGGTCTCACTGACTGGTGGGGCCTGCTGCCTCTAGGTCGTACAGACAAGCCATCGTGGGTGCAGGATTTGGCCCTGCGGTGCTGATGTCAGGGCCGGCATGGCAATAGTGCCATGCCGCACGGAGATCATCCGGGGTACAGCGTGTTGTGGCCATGCCTGCCCTTGGTGAGGGGCGGGGGTGGGCTTCGCTGTAGCCACGCCCCTTCCTCGTCCCCTTTGATGAGGTCATGGGGTTTGTTGGAGCCGCAGGCCGACTGCCCAAAGTCGACTTCTCTGGAAGTCGCCCGTCAGGAGTCGGCTTTATCCTGAAGTCGTACCTGGGACTCGACCGTGAGCGGGCAGTCGGCCGTCTTGCCGTCGACTCCTCAAAAGGCGGCTCTTCGTCCTGGGGTCTTGAGGGGCACAACCTGCCCCGATGTCTTGAAAGGTTCTGGGGCTCGGGTTGGCCTACCCGTGGCCCATTACTCCGACACATCCCCAAGCTTAGGCTCTTCTACTCTTTGTTCTTTCATCCATCGTAAGATAACCCAAAACATGGAAACTTCAATCACACAAAATTCAACGAAACCTTTGTGAGATCTGTTAGTATAAGAAAATAAATCACTACTGTAAGTGTTGTGTCAAACCAATTCATATTTTGTGCTTGCATTATATCTACTGTATTCCAACTTTTCTATGGCAAAAACACAACAAAGAAAACCATAGAGCCATCAAAACAAAGCACACAACGCAAAGAAAACAGAGTGTGTCAAAACAGAACAGTCTGTAGCAATCTGACTATTTCGAATACTTCTGTAACTCCAAAAATTCTGAAAAAATAGGAAGACCTGAGAAATTTGTATATTGATCTACCGCAAGAGGAATGTGTATTTTATTGCTCTCTGGTTAAAAACGAGAATTATTTTCGCGAGCGAAAAAGTTTTTTTTTAGCAAGATCAAACAACTATCACCCAAGAAGATCCTGAAGGCTTTACTTGGCACAAACACTAATTAAAGCATAAAACACAATCATAATAGTAGCATAAGTGTGCAAACACTCAAAAACAGGAAGCAAAAAGTAAAAATAAAATTTATTCATTGGGTTGCCTCCCAACAAGCGCTATAGTTTTACGCCCTTAGCTAGGCATAAAGCAAGGATCTAAGTTTTGTCTTTCGAAGTTTTGGCAACTTTTGTAAGGGTTTTCTCAAACCCGGGATCTCTTTATGCTTCCCTAAATTCTCCGGGAGAGAAACCATCTGAAGATAAAAAAATATCCAATCGCTTGTTGCAAAGAGTAAGCAGGGTATGCATGCGGTTGATACTACCATTGAGGTGTTTGAGGGGTTCATTATATTTCTGTATTTCAACCATATGTTTATGCAAATCACCAAGTTTGTCCAACATTTGAGCTCCCTTAGGGGTAAAATTGTAACACCCCGGATATGACTTACCCAATATGTACTCCAACTCTTGCCGTTTCCGGCGTTAAGTTATTTTATTTTCTCGTGTTCGGGTTTTTGTCTCTATGTGTTTTTATCATTGTCATGCATCTCATATCATGTCATCATGTGCATTGCATTTGCATACGTGTTCATCTCATGCATCCGAGCATTTTCCCCGTTGTCTGTTTTGCATTCCGGCGCTTCATTCTCCTCCGGTGGTCATTTCTACCTTTCTTTCGTGTGTGGGGGATTAAACATTTCCGGATTGGACCGAGACTTGCCAAGCGGCCTTGGTTTACTACCTGTAGACCGCCTGTCAAGTTTCGTACCATTTGGACTTCGTTTGATACTCCAACGGTTAACCGAGGGACCGAAAAGGCCTCGTGTGTGTTGCAGCCCAACACCCCTCCAATTTGGCCCAAAACCCACCAAAACCATCTCCATCATCTAGAGCGTTCGATCACGATCGCGTGGCCGAAAACCGCACCTCATTTTCACTCTCTTAGCTCCCTCTATGCCTATAAATAGAACCCCCACGAAAAATCTGGATCTCTCCCCCGTCCAAACCCTAAAAGTACCTCGCGCCGGCCGGACAAACCGCCGCCGCCGCCCGCGCCCTATCCGCGCCTACCTCGTGTCGCCGCC
>NC_041384.1:322062032-322071585 GCF_002162155.2 Triticum dicoccoides
CCGGCCGCCGCCCCGACACCTCCGGCGACCGCCGCCCCAGCCGATTCGGAGCTCTGCCGCCCCGCCGCCAAGCCCGGCGAGCTCGGGTTGCAGCCTCCGCGCCGCGTCCGCCACGCCGGCAAGCTCCTCCGCGCCGACGTCCTCCTCCTCCCGGCCGGCGAGCCCCTCCTCCGCGCCAAGTCCGACTCCGGCGAGCTCCAAGTCCGGCCGGTGAACCTCGTAGTCCGCGCGTGAACAGTGCCGGATCTGGATCTAGATCCGAACTCGGTTGACTTTTGCCTCGAAACCCTAATAATTTGCTCATGTTCATCGCATCGTAACTTTGCATCCATAACTCCGTTTTGGGCATATAGCATATAGAAATGTTCGTCTCAGAAAGTACATCATTTCATCTCATTGCATCATTTTCATTTGAGTTCATATTGATGCCCGAAATGCTGTTAGAAGAGTGCTATTGGAGATAATTGTCAGATCTGCTGCTCCAATTAGATATTTGTCATTTTTGCCATGATTATTGTGTGCATGATATGCCCCTGAGCTCTACATATGTTTTGTTAAGGGTTTTGCCATCTTTCCAGAGGTGCAACCCATGTATTTTTGTGATGTGTGCGGTGACTAGCACAAGCTTGCAAAGTGAGGCATTTGTTAATCTTGATTTCAAGGACTTAGCATTTCCACTAAGTCCTTGAGCTGGTTATCTCATATGGCCATATGTTCATGTTGTTTCCTGGTGATGCGTGCCTCTTTTGAGGATGATCACTAAGGATGTTTTGTTAATCTTGTAGTTCTCTATCCATCCATGTCTTTGTTTGCAATTATGGAGCACCCTAGCTTGAGTCAATCGAGCTCTACTTTTGTCATTTCGTGAATCTTGGCAGATTGTCTACTTGTTAGCAATTTTGTCGGGGATGTTGTAGTTGAACCGTGCATGCTATGCTATTGTTCTTGCCATGTCTAGCTTGCATTTTGTGTATTCTTGATGGGTGTATGCTTAGCTCGTTATGACTTTCTCTGTGGTGAGTGCATCGAGCTTGTAAACATGCCTACTTGATATCTGTTTCAGCATGCTCCAGTTTTCACTAAGTCTGAGAACTGATTATGTTTTTGCCATGTTCACATGCTTGCAATTGTATTTTCTGATCCCTTTTGGCCCAAGGTCACTAAGGGACTTTTGTTAAGCTCTTTGAGTAGCTCCATGCCATGCCTTACTTTGCCATGTTCAGGTCCTGTAGCATGTAGTTTTGTTGCTCCGAAGAGTGCTATCTGATCTGAAATTCCAGACAAGTGTTAATTTCACTAAGTCTGAGATTTGTTTGTCAAATGCATTTTTGCCATGCTTGTTTGAACCTGTTAATGGATGAATTGGCCGTAGCTCAGTGCTAGACTTTTGTTAAGCTTCATGTTTGGATTCCTGCCTTGTATTTTTATGCCATGTTTGGGTGCTGTAGCATGTTCATCTTGTTGCATTTAGATGGCTACTTGCTGTAAATCGCAGAACGTGGTCATATTTGAATCGCTTGCCATTTCCAAACCTTAACTCCGATTCCGGCGTTCTTTATATCGTTTTCAAGCGATTTCATCTCATCTTTCCAGTGGCACACTTGGATTTCCATGTTGAGGCCAGGTTCATTCGTTCCTCGTCAAATCTTGCATATGCATCCCGCATCGCATCCCGCATAGCATACCATCCTTGCATCATATTGTTTGAGCTTTGACGTGGTTAATTGTGTTCCGTTTGCTTGTTTGTCTTGTTTGGGTAGAGCCGGGAGACGAGTTCGCTAACGAGGAGCCCGTTGAGTTTGCTTTCGAGGATCCAGTCAACTCTGACAACTTTGCAGGCAAGATGATCATACCCTCGAAATCACTACTAACTTTGCTTTGCTAGATGCTTGCTCTTTTGCTATGCCTATGCTATGATGCCTACCACTTGCTTATCATGCCTCCCAAATTGCCATGTCAAACCTCTAACCCACCATGTCCTAGCAAACTGTTGATTGGCTATGTTACCGCTTTGCTCAGCCCCTCTTATAGTGTTGCTAGTTGCAGGTGAAGATTGGAGACCGTTCCTTGTTGGAACATTTATTTACTTTTGGGGATATCATTATATTGCCTTGTTATCTTAATGCATCTATATACTTGGTAAAGGTTGGAAGGCTCGGCCTCTCGCCTAGTGTTTTGTTCCACTCTTGCCGCCCTAGTTTCCGTCATACCGGTGTTATGTTCCCGGATTTTTGTGTTCCTTACGCGGTTGGGTTATAATGGGAACCCCTTGATAGTTCGCCTTGATTAAAGCTTTTCCAGCAATGCCCAACCTTGGTTTTACCATTTGCCACCTAGCCTCTTTTCCCTTGGGTTTCCAGAGCCCGAGGGTCATCTTATTTAACCCCCCCCCCCCGGCCAGTGCTCCTCTGAGTGTTGGTCCGAACTAGAGCCATGTGCAGCGCCCCCTCGGGGAAACTCGAGGTTTGGTTTTAGTTGTATGGAGAGCTCATCTAAGTGTGCCCTGAGAACGAGATATGTGCAGCTCCTATCGGGATTTGTCGGCACATTCGGGCAGTGTTGCTGGTCTTGTTTTAACCTGTCGAAGTGTCTTGAAGAACCGAGATACCGAGTCTGATCGGAATGTCTCGGGAGGAGGTCTATTCCTTCGTTGACTGTGAGAGCTTGTCATGGGCTAAGTTGGGACTCCCCTACAGGGATTTGAACTTTCGAAAGCCATGCCCGCGGTTATGGGCAGATGGGAATTTGTTAATGTCCGGTTGTAGATAACTTGAACCTTAACCTAATTAAAATGAATCAACCGGGTGAGTTACCGTGATGGTCTCTTCTCGGCGGAGTCCGGGAAGTGAACACGGTGTTGGAGTAATGCTTGCGCAGGGTGTTCTCTAGTTTGTCGTTCGCGCTTTGCCCTCTCTACTCGCTCTCTTATGCTAGTCGCTTGCTGTAGCTCCACATATTTTATCTTGCCTTTCCTATTAAGCTTAAATAGTCTTGATCGTGAGGGTGCGAGATTGCTGAGTCCCTGTGGCTCATAGATTACTTCCAAACCAGATGCAGGGCCTGATGATTCCGCTCCAGGTGACGCGCTTGAGCTCAAGTGGGAGTTCGACGAGGACTCTCAACGATACTACGTGTATTTCCCTGATGATCAGTAGTGGTGCCCAATTGGGGTGATCGGGACCGTGTCGCTTGTTGGGTTATCTTTTATTTTGGCGCCGTAGTCGGGCCATGAGTGTTTGAATGATGTAATGCTATTTTATGTACTTGATTGACGTGGCGAGTGTAAGCCAACTATGTTATCTCCCCTTTTATTATCTATATTACATGGGATGTTGTGATGATTGCCTAACTTGCGACATATGCCTTCATTGCGATTATGTCTCTATGTCGTGCCTCGACACGTGGGAGCTATAGTCGCATCGAGGGTGTTACAAGTTGGTAATCAGAGCCTTCCTGACCTTAGGATCCCCATTTCTTGATCGTTTTTAGCGGCCGAGTTGTGTCTAGAAAAATGTTTTGAGTCATTTAGGAATTATATATCGGAGAGTTTAGGAATTCTTTTTACTTCCCAGTCTCCTCATCGCTCTGGTAAGGCATCCTGACGTAGAGTTTTGACTCTTATCTTCTCAAATTTCACTAAAAAAAATTTAGGATCACGCGGGTATCTTGGAATCGTTCCGATGGTTTTGTGACGAGAACATTGTCTTGGTGCCTCCTGTCAGGGGTTTTGTGGAAGTGTCCTGCGGAGTTGAGCTCCGAGATGTTGTCGTCATAATTTTATCATTGCAATTCTGGAATACCTGAGTTTAGTACGCCGACATCGAAGATCTCTTTTATGCAGTTCGTTGTTGAGATAACCTCGACGCCACCCAGTACTGGGGCGGGAGTTCGGGAGTATCGCCATAACTTGTATAACTGATGCTTTTCGAAGGTTGAGGTAGATGGTTTCCGAAGTTTTTCTCGGTTATGTGTTGAAGGATGGATATAGCTGGATGTAGGATTTGCTAGATTTGGGTGAGATATTATGCTTCCCATGTATCCCCAACACCTGATTGCATAACCGGAAAGGTTCGGGAGTTTCATAGGTGGGAATTCAAGTAGCTCTAGTTCTTCTTCCACGGATATTTGGTTTGAGATTGGGATTTCTTACCGATTATTCATTCTTGATCCATACCTTGTTGATTTATTTCTCTACCTAAATTCTAAGTGGCTTCTCAATTTATGGATATGTGACCATTTCAAGAGGAATGCATTCGTTCATTTTGTTCGGATGTGAAGACTTTATGTTGCAATTTTCATTCCGTTGGATTCAGCTTCAATATTTATCTGTCAATGTGCTAACGGTGGTCAACCTCTTCAGGATGGCTCCCGCTAAGAGCACCAATCAGAATCAGAATAAAGATCCGCCACCACCTCCCCCTCCTCCGGAGGCATGGCAAGCTGTGATGGCCGCAACCAATGCAAACACACAATTGATCATGCAAATTCTTCAAGAGCGTAATCAAGCGAACCAAGGAAACCAAGGCAACAATCAGAATCACTTTGCTACACTCAACCAGTTCCTTGCTAACGGGCCAAAGACTTTCAGCAATTGTGTTGAGGCAACTGATGCTGACGATTGGCTCGTGTATCTGTGCAAGCATTTCGAGTGCAGTAACGTCAGGCCTGAGGACTTTGTCAAGTTTGCTTCTTTCCAACTCAAAGATCAAGCTGCAGAATGGTTCCAGCAGTACAAGGACTCGAGAGGTGGACGTGTTATTACCTGGGACGAGTTCTGTCAAGACTTCAAAGCTCATCATATCCCCCAGAGCGTGGTTGAAAGCAAGCGTGAGGAATTCCGCAACCTGAAGCAAGGCTCTTTGTCTGTATATGACGACAACAAATTGTTTCAGAAGCTCGCCCGCTTTGCCAAGCAGGACGTCCCTGATGAGAAGAGCATGATATACCAGTTCAGGGGTGGTCTCAAAGAAGAAATTCAGCCAGCTCTTGTTCTCTTTGAGCCCTTGAGGTACGATGAGTTCTACAACATGGCATTGAAGCAAGAGGCCTCTCAACTGAGGTGTGATGCTTCCAAGAAGCGAGTCAGAGATGTTACTCCTTCTTCCTCTACTCAAGTGGCCAAGCAGCAGAAGTATTGGCTTCCTCCTCCTCCATTCCGTCAGCCGTATCAGCAGAAGAGAAAAGGTGGCAGTGGATCTTCCCACCCACCCAACCCTGGCTTTCAGTACAAGACTTCGTCTCAAGCTCCAAGATCAAGTGCTCCGTATCACCGTCCGCTTTCAGAGGTCACGTGCAACAAGTGCCAACAGAAGGGTCACTATGCCAACAAGTGCTTCAATCAGAGGCGTCTTCCTCCTCCTCCTCCTGTGAGATCGGCAAGTACAACTGTAGTCAAGCATAACCCCAAGGACGCCAAGGTCAACTTGATGAACGCAGCTCAGGCAAAGGACTCGTCAGATGTCATCATGGGTAACCTTCCTGTTAACGATATCCATGCAAAAGTTCTTTTTGACACTGGTGCACCGCATTGTTTCATTTCCAAACCTTTTGCATCGAAGTATGAGTGCGATTATCAGTATCTGCAAAATTCCTTGCAAATCGTGTCACCGGGCAAGCAAATGACAGCTAATTTCTGCGTCCCGGATATTACTATCACGTTGGGCGACTATAAATTTCTAGCTTCTCCTATTGTTCTGGGTGATTCGGATATAGATCTTATTCTCGGAATGGATTGGTTTCTAAGCACAAGGTGCATCTTGATTGTGCTTCCAGGAAGATTCAATTGACTCATTCGTCTGAGGATGTAATTGTCTTTGCCACTCGTGATGATACCATCCGTTAGTTTTCTCTCAATGAGAAGGGTGAACTGGATGCTATCTTGCAAATTCCAGTCGTTTGCGAATATCAAGACGTCTTTCCAGACGAGCTTCCAGGAATGCCTCCGCACCGGCCAGTTGAATTCGTCATCGATCTTGAGCCTGGCACGGAACCTGTGTGCAAGCGTCCTTACAAGCTCGGACCTGAAGAGTTGAAGGAGCTGAAGAAGCAACTCGATATTCAAGAGAGAATGGGTCTCATCCGGATTAGTTCTTCTCCGTGGGGTTGTGGTGTTCTTTTTGTGAAGAAGAAGGATGGAACGGACCGACTTTGCGTTGATTACCGTCCATTGAACAAGAAGACCATCAAGAACAAATACCCACTTCCCAACATCAATGAGCTGTTCAAACAACTCAAAGGTGCCCAAGTATTCTCCAAGCTTGATCTCCGTATGGGTTATCATCAGATTCGAATCCGTGAGCAAGATATTCCCAAGACGGCTTTTAGGACAAGCTATGGTTCATATGAATACACTGTCATGTCTTTTGGCCTCGTCAACGCTCCTCCGACATTCTCTTGCATGATGAACTTCATCTTCAACGCCTACACCAATGACTTCGTTTTGGTCTATCTCGACGACATTCTGGTTTTCTCGAAGAACAAGGAAGATCATGCGAAGCACTTGCGTTTGGTACTCGATAAGCTGAGGGAACACCAGTTCTATGCCAAGTTCTCCAAGTGCGGATTTTGGCTCGATGAGGTTCTTTATCTTGGTCATATCATCTCTGCCAAGGGCATGGCGGTGAATCCTGAGAAGGTGTCTGCAATTGTGAATTGGGAACCTCCTCGGAACGTGAAGCAACTCCGTAGCTTCCTCGGTCTCGCAAGCTATTGCCGAAGATTCGTTGAAAACTTTTCTAAGATCGCGAAGCCTCTCTCAAATCTTCTCCAGAAACACGTCAAGTATGTTTGGTCTCCGGAGTGTGACATTGCTTTCAACACTTTGAAAGAGAAATTGGTCACTGCTCCAGTTCTGACTCCTCCTGATGAATCCAAGCCGTACGAGGTCTTTTGTGATGCCTCTCTCCAAGGTCTCAGTGCAGTATTGATGCAAGAGAAGAAAGTTGTGGCTTATACCTCTCGTCAGTTGAAGCCCAACGAGAAGAACTACCCCACTCATGATCTCGAGTTGGTGGCAGTTGTGCATGCTCTTTTGACTTGGAGACATCTCTTATTGGGAAGAAAAGTGGACATCTTCACTGATCACAAGAGTCTCAAGTACATCTTCACTCAGCCTAATCTCAACCTCAGGCAAACTCGATGGGTCGAAATGATTCAAGAGTATAATCCGAGTATCGAGTATACTTCAGGCAAGGCCAATGTGATTGCTGACGCATTGAGCAGAAAGGCTTATTGCAATAGTCTGATTCTCAAGCCTTATCAACCCGAGCTTTGTGAAGCTTTCCGCAAACTTAATCTGCAAGTTGTTCCTCAAGGTTTCCTCGCCAACCTTCAAGTCTCTCCCACCTTGGAAGACCATATTCTCCAAGCTCAGCTTCTTGATGCTATGGTGAAAAAGGTGAAGATTGGGATTGCCAAGAGTCAACCCAAGTACAAGTGCTACCGCCTTGATTACAAGGATACTTTCTTCTTCGAGGATCATATTGTTGTGCCCAAAGGTGACCTCTGTAAAGTGATCATGAACGAGGCTCACAATTCTCTCCTCTCCATCCACCCTGGGAGCACGAAGATGTATCAGGACCTCAAACAGGCTTATTGGTGGACTCGAATGAAGCGCGAGATTGCTCAATTCGTGAATGAGTGTGATGTCTGCAGAAGAGTGAAGACAGAACACCAAAGGCCAGCGGGTCTCCTCCAACCTCTTGCCATTCCAGAATGGAAGTTTGACCACATTGAAATGGACTTCGTGACTGGGTTTCCAAAGTCCAAGCGTGGCAATGATGCTATATTCGTTGTCATCGACAAACTCACCAAAGTGGCTCACTTTCTTCCTATCAAAGAGTCAGTCACTGCAACTCAATTGGCGGAACTCTATACCTCTCGAATTGTCTCTCTGCACGATATTCCACAAGTAATCTCTTCAGACCGTGGCATCATCTTTACCTCCAAGTTTTGGGATTCGTTTAAGAAGGCCATGGGCACCAACATCCGCTTCAGCACAGCTTTCCATCCTCAAACTAGCGGTCAAGTCGAGCGTGTCAACCAGATTCTTGAAGATATGCTCAGGGCTTGTGTGATCTCCTTCGGCATGAAGTGGGAGGATTGTCTTCCATATGCTGAATTCTCCTACAACAACAGTTTTCAAGCAAGTTGGGGCAAGGCCCCATTTGAAATTTTTATGGCAGGAAGTGCCGTACCCCTCTCAACTGGTCTGAAACCGGTGAACATCAGCTTTTGGGTAATGACTTAATCACAGAGGCAGAGGAAATGTGCAAAGTCATTCGAGATAACCTCAAAGCAGCCCAATCCCGCCAGAAGAGCTACTATGATAGTAAGCACCATGATTTGGCTTTCGAGATCGGAGATCATGTTTACCTTCGCGTCTCTCCAATGAAAGGTACTCGTCGCTTCGGTATCAAAGGGAAGCTTGCCCCTAGATACGTGGGACCTTTCAAGATTGTCAGCAAGAGAGGCGATCTCGCCTATCAACTCAAGCTTCCTTCAAACTTTGCAAATGTTCATGACGTGTTCCATGTCTCTCAGCTCCGAAAGTGCTTCAAGACTCCTGACCGCACCGTCAACTTCGAGGACATTGAGCTCCAAGAAGATCTCTCTTATCGTGAGCACCCAGTTGCTATTCTTGAAGAGACTGAACGCAAGACTCGCAACAAGTAAATCAAATTCCTCAAAGTCAAGTGGTCACACCATTCCGACCGTGAAGCTACCTGGGAACGCGAGGATCACCTCCGTTCCGAGTACCCGGCGTTCTTTCAGTCCTAGATCTCGGGACGAGATCCTTTTGTAGTGGTGGAGTGTTGTAACACCCCGGATATGACTTACCCAATATGTACTCCAACTCTTGCCGTTTCCGGCGTTAAGTTATTTTATTTTCTCGGGTTCGGGTTTTTGTCTCCGTGTGTTGTTATCGTTGTCATGCATCTCATATCATGTCATCATGTGCATTGCATTTGCATACGTGTTCATCTCATGCATCCGAGCATTTTCCCCGTTGTCCGTTTTGCATTCCGGCGCTTCGTTCTCCTCCGGTGGTCATTTCTACCTTTCTTTCGTGTGTGGGGGATTAAACATTTCCGGATTGGACCAAGACTTGCCAAGCGGCCTTGGTTTACTACCGCTAGACCGCCTGTCAAGTTTCATACCATTTGGACTTCGTTTGATACTCCAACGGTTAACCGAGGGACCGAAAAGGGCTCGTGTGTGTTGCAGCCCAACACCCCTCCAATTTGGCCCAAAACCCACCAAAACCCTCTCCATCATCTAGAGCGTTCGATCACGATCGCGTGGCCGAAAACCGCACCTCATTTGGACTCTCCTAGCTCCCTCTATGCCTATAAATAGAACCCCCACGAAAAATCCGGATCTCTCCCCCGTCCAAACCCTAAAACCACCTTGCGCCGGCCGGACACGTCCGAATCCGACCGGACAAACCGCCGCCGCCGCCCACGCCCTATCCGCACCTGCCATGTGTCTCCACCGCCTCCGCACCCCACATCGCCGCGCCAGGCCCGCCGGGGCCCGAGGCCGGCCCCCGCGG
>NC_041384.1:322072119-322224894 GCF_002162155.2 Triticum dicoccoides
GCCGCCGTCTTCCTCCGAGCCGGCCGCCGCCCCGACGCCTCCGGCGACCGCCGCCCCCACCGATCCGGAGCTCTGCCGCCCCGTCGCCAAGCCCGGCGAGCTCGGGTCGCCGCCTCCGCGCCGCGTCCACCCCGCCAACGAGCTCCTCCGCGTCGACGTCCTCCTCCTCCCGGCCGGCGAGCCCCTCCTCTGCGCCAAGTCCGACTCCGGCGAGCTCCAAGTCCGGCCGGTGAACCTCGTAGTCCACGCGTGAACAGTGCCGGATCTGGATCTAGATCCAAACTCGGTTGACTTTTGCCTCGAAACCCTAATAATTTGCTCTTGTTCATCGCATCGTAACTTTGCATCCGTAACTCCGTTTTGGGCATATAGCATATCGAAATGTTCGTATCAGAAAGTACATCATTTCATCTCATTGCATCATTTTCATTGGAGTTCATCTTGATGCCCGAAATGCTGTTAGAAGAGTGCTATTTGAGATAATTATCGGATCTGCTGCTCCAATTAGATATTTGTCATTTTTGCCATGATTATTGTGTGCATGATATGCCCCTGAGCTCTACATATGTTTTGTTAAGGGTTTTGCCATCTTTCATAGGTGTAACCCATGTATTTTTGTGATGTGTGTGGTGACTAGCACAAGCTTGCAAAGTGAGGCATTTGTTAATGCTGATTTCAGGGACTTAGCATTTCCACCAAGTCCTTGAGCTGGTTATCTCATATGGCCATATGTTCATGTTGTTTCCGGTGATCCATGCCTCTTTTGAGGATGATCAGTAAGGATGTTTTGTTAATCTTGTAGTGCTCTATCCATCCATGTCTTTGTTTGCAATTATGGAGTGCCCTAGCTTGAGTCAATCAAGCTCTACTTTTGTCATTTTGTGAATCTGGGCAGATTGTCTACTTGTTAGTTTGCCGGGGATGTTGTAGTTGAACCGTGCATGCTATGCTATTGTTCTTGCCATGTCTAGCTTGCATTTTTTGTATTCTTGATGGATGTATGCTTAGCTCGTTGTGACTTGCTCTGTGGTGAGTGCATCAAGCTCGTAAACATGCCTACTTGATATCTGTTTCAGCATGCTCCAGTTTTCACTAAGTCTGAGAACTGATTATGTTTTTGCCATGTTCACATGCTTGCAATTGTATTTTCTGATCCCTTTTGGCCCAAGGTCACTAAGGGACTTTTGTTAAGCTCTTTGAGTAGCTCCATGCCATGCTTTACTTTGCCATGTTCAGGTCCTGTAGCATGTAGTTTTGTTCCTCCGAAGAGTGCTATCTGATCTGAAATTCCAGACAAGTGTTAATTTCACTAAGTCTGAGATCTGTTTGTCAAATGCATTTTTGCCATGCTTGTTTGAACCTGTTAATGGATGAATTGGCCGTAGCTCAGTGCTAGACTTTTGTTAAGCTTCATGTTTGGATTCTTGACCTGTATTTTGATGCCATGTTTGGGTGCTGTAGCATGTTCATCTTGTTGCATTTAGATGGCTACTTGCTGTAAATCGCAGAATGTGGTCATATTTGAATCGCTTGCCATTTCCAAACCGTAACTCCGATTTCGGCGTTCTTTATATCGTTTTCAAGCGATTTCATCTCATCTTTCCAGTGGCACACTTGGATTTCCAAGTTGAGGCCAGGTTCATTCGTTCCTCGTCAAATCTTGCATATGCATCCCGCATCGCATCCCGCATAGCATACCATCCTTGCATCATATTGTTTGAGCTTTGCACATGGTTGATTGTGTTCCGTTTGCTTGTTTGTCTTGTTTGGGTAGAGCCGGGAGATGAGTTTGCTAATGAGGAGCCCGTTGAGTTTGCTTTCGAGGATCCAGTCAACTCTGACAACTTTGCAGGCAAGATGATCATACCCTCGAAATCACTACTATCTTTGCTTTGCTAGATGCTCGCTCTTTTGCTATGCCTATGCTACGATGCCTACCACTTGCTTATCATGCCTCCCAAATTGCCATGTCAAACCTCTAACCCACCATGTCCTAGCAAACCGTTGATTGGCTATGTTGCCGCTTTGCTCAACCCCTCTTATAGTGTTGCTAGTTGCAGGTGAAGATTGGAGACCGTTCCTTGTTGGAACATTTATTTACTTGTTGGGATATCATTATATTGCCTTGTTATCTTAATGCATCTATGTACTTGGTAAAGGGTGGAAGGCTCGGCCTCTAGCCTAGTGTTTTGTTCCACTCTTGCCGCCCTAGTTTCCATCATACCGGTGTTATGTTCCCGGATTTTTGTGTTCCTTACGCGGTTGGGTTATAATGGGAACCCCTTGATAGTTCGCCTTGATTAAAGCTTTTCCAGCAATGCCCATCCTTGGTTTTACCATTTGCCACCTAGCTTATTTTCCCTTGGGTTTTCGGAGCCCGAGGGTCATCTTATTTAAACCCCCCCGGGCCAGTGCTCCTCTGAGTGTTGGTCCGAACTAGAGCCCTGTGCAGCGCCCCCTCGTGGAAACTCGAGGTTTGGTTTTAGTTGTATGGAGAGCTCATCTGAGTGTGCCCTGAGAACGAGATATGTGCAGCTCCTATCGGGATTTGTTGGCACATTCGGGCGGTGTTGCTGGTCTTGTTTTAACCTGTCGAAGTGTCTTGAAGAACCGAGATACCGAGTCTGATCGGAACGTCTCGGGAGGAGGTCTATTCCTTCGTTGACCGTGAGAGCTTGTCATGGGCTAAGTTGGGACTCCCCTGCAGGGATTTGAACTTTCGAAAGCCGTGCCCGCGGTTATGGGCAGATGGGAATTTTATAATGTCCGATTGTAGATAATTGAACCTTAACCTAATTAAAATGAATCAACCGTGTGAGTTACCGTGATGGTCTCTTCTCGGCAGTGTCCGGGAAGTGAACACGGTGTTGGAGTAATGCTTGCGCAGGGTGTTCTCTAGTTTCTCGTTCGCGCTTTGCCCTCTCTTCTCGCTCTCTTATGCGAACAGGATATCCACCATATATGCTAGTCGCTTGCTGCAGCTCCACATATTTTACCTTGCCTTTCCTATTAAGCTTAAATAGTCTTGATCGCGAGGGTGCAAGATTGCTGAGTCCCTGTGGCTCACAGATTACTTCCAAACCAGATGCAGGGCCTGATGATTCCGCTCCAGGTGACGCACTTGAGCTCAAGTGGGAGTTCGACGAGGACTCTCAACGATACTACGTGTCTTTCCCTGATGATCAGTAGTGGTGCCCAGTTGGGGTGATCGGGACCGTGTCGCTTGTTGGGTTATCTTTTATTTTGGCGCCGTAGTCGGGCCATGAGTGTTTGAATGATGTAATGCTATTTTATGTACTTGATTGACGTGGTGAGTGTAAGCCAACTATGTTATCTCCCCTTTTATTATCTATATTACATGGGATGTTGTGATGATTGCCTAACTTGCGACATATGCCTTCAATGCGATTATGTCTCTAAGTCGTGCCTCAACACGTGGGAGCTATAGTCGCATCAAGGGTGTTACAAAAATAAAGCCTCTTCTTTTGAGGTAGAATTCCCAAAATTCCTTCTAAAATTCCATAGGCAGCATTGGCATCAAGCTCAATGAAATTTCCTTTAGCGGCAAAATCTAGAAGTTGTCTATGATGCAAAGCCAATCCTATGTAAAAACTACGAAGCAAAACCTTAGCGTCCCCATTTAAATTGGAAATACGATACGATTCCATAAGCCTATACCAAGCATCTTTCAAATTTTCTCCTTGTCTTTATTTGAAGTAAAGAACATCAAAATCTGGTGACAAAGGAGGAGTAGGAACGTTAGCCATCAAGACTGGAAAGAAAGTGAACGGCGAACGAAAAAAAAGGGCGAATAAAATGACAAATTTTTGTGACGTGGGGGAGAGCAAAACGAGAGGCAAATTGCAAATAATGTAAATTGCAAGGAGATGAGATTTGTGATTAGGAACCTGGTATATGTTGAAGATCCTCCCCGGCAACGACGCCAGAAATTCCTTTTGATGCGGCTTGAAGCTACGTCGGTATTTCCACAATGAGGAAGGGATGATGCAGCACAACAGGTATTTCCCTCAGATGTGAAACCAAGGTTATCGAACGAGTAGGAGAACCAAGCAACACAACGTAAACAGCCCCTGCACACAAATAACAACTACTCGCAACTCGATGTGTTAAAGGTTTGTCAATCCCTTCCAGGTAATGGCGTCAGAAATTAGTGCGTGGGCGGGAGAAAGTTGTAATAGATTGATAGATCGAATGCCACATAAAATAAATAAGAATAAATTGTAGCAAGGTATTTTTGGTTTAATAGATCTGGAAATAAATGCAAAGGAAAAGTAGATCGCAAAGGCAAATATATGAGAAAGAGACCGGGGGGGCGTAGGTTTCACTAGTGGCTTCTCTCGAGAAAAATAGCAAACGGTGTGTGAACAAATTATTGTTGGGCAATTGATAGAAATTCAAATACTTATGACGATATCTAGGAAATGATCATTATATAGGCATCACGTCCAAGATTAGTAGACCGAATCCTGCCTGCATCTACTACTATTACTCCACACAACGACCGCTATCCAGCATGCATCTAGTGTATTCAGTTCATGGAGAAACGGAGTAATGCAATAAGAATGATGACATGATGTAGACTAGATCTATCTATGTAGAGATAGACCCCATCGTTTTATCCTTAGTAGCAACGATACATACATGTCGGTTCCCCTTCTGTCACTGGGATCAAGCACCGTAAGATCGAACCCACTACAAAGCACCTCTTCCCATTGCAAGATAAATAGATCAAGTTTGCCAAACAAAACCCAAATATCAGAGAAGAAATACAAGGCTATAAGCAATCATGCATATAAGAGATCAAAGAAACTCAAATAACTTTCATGGGTATAAAAAGATAGATCTGATCATAAACTCAAATCTGATCGATCCCAGCAAACACACCGCAAAAGAGTTACATCATATGGATCTCCAAGACACCATTGTATTGAGTATCAAGAGAGAGAGAGAGGAAGCCCTCTAGCTACTAACTACGGACCCAAAGGTCTACAAAGAACTACTCATGCATCATCGGAGAGGCACCAATGGAGGTGGTGAACTCCAACCGAGATGGTGTCTAGATTGGATCTGATGGTTCTGGACTCTACGATGGATGGATCAATATTTCATCAACTCCCCTAGGGTTTTGGTAATATTGGGGTATTGATAGAGCAAAGAGGGGGTCCGGGGAGCACCCCAGGTGGGCACAACCCACCAGGGCGCACCTGGGCCTCCTGGCGCACCCTGGTGGGTTGTGCACTCCTCGAAGCACCCCCCCAGGCAGAGCCACAGCCCATTATGTTCCTTCTGGTCCAAAAAAATCTCCTTAAAGTTTTGTTGCGTTTGGACTCCGTTTGATATTGATTTCCTGCGATGTAAAAAACATGTAGAAAACAGCAACTGGCACTTGGCACTATGTCAATAGGTTAATACCAAAAAATGATATAAAATGACTATTAAATGATTATAAAACATCCAAGATTAATAATATAACAGCATGGAACTATAAAAAATTATAGATACGTTGGAGACGTATCAGACACCGCCAAGCGTCTCCGGCAGGATGCAGAGGACAAACTAAAGAATCAGGTTGATCAAGTTAATCTCTTGATCAAGAGCCTGATTAATATGGCCGAGCGTCTTGGTGCCCAGGCTGCGGCGATGGGCATGGACGGCCTAGTCTTCTCGGCCAGCAAGCATGAGGTCCCAAGCGTCAAGCTGGGACTCTTCTTCAATGACCTGATCGAGAAGCTGAAGGCGCATGAAGAGGGGACGGCCGAGCATTTTGCGACCGAGTCTCGGAGGATTGGTCGTGATGCCCTCTTCATGGTCTTGGGCAATATCGCCTGCCGCCACCTAGACCTTGACCTTGCCGACGGATTCAAGAAGCCGCCAGCGGGTGCCGACATTGCAGCTGCCAAGGAAAAGGCTGCTCCTCGGACCAACGGGGTTCTCCATGTTTGAGCTATTCCACCTGGACATCGGACTAAGTATCGGGCCGCTACCACCTCTTCGTTTCCCTTTAAAGAAACATGATATATATTTTGCGTTTAGTCATTCTATCTCTAGTGTTTGTGTGAAACTGGATTTTCTAGCTGAATTTTAAATGCGTGTTTATCCCTTTGAGCCCTATATGTTAGTGTTAGTATGATCAATCTCTATGTATGCTCTGGATGCATGTCGATATCATATTTCCGCGATTGTCGTAAGGGTCCGTCCCTTATCAGTCATCTTGGCGTGGATGCGTCCCGATAGGTTTTTCCCATGTAGTTCTCAATGCAGCCTCTCGACCTGCGAGCATTGCTCCGGACAAGATGATGGTGCGATCAAATAAAATAGCCATGGTTCCATCACATGAGGGTTCTCACAATACGAATACTCACTAGGTTTAAGGGATAAACGGCTGCAATAATCTGAGATGTACGACCAAGAAGTGACAATGTAAACTTAGCTTTCATTTTGAGCTTCTTTTTCCTCAGTCGGGCCGTGCGCATCTGGCGCGCTCGCGACACCTGGAGGAGCAGAAGATAATCAGGCGGTTTCTCCGTTCCCGGCAGAGGCCGACACGTATTCCTTGTGGCTGGCAAGCATCAGGGAATAGTGTCGGGCTCCTCTGCCCCCCCTCCCATTTTCTCCCTTCCTTTCGAGTCAGTCCGGCAGCTGCCATTTCATGGGTCGTGCCGTTGCAAGGAGCCTTGCCGAAGTATGCTTGCCGGTGCATCAATCAACAAACTCATACCGGCGCTTCACTTAGGATTGTCCAAAATAGGGGAAATATTGGATCGAGCGTCGCGCGGTAATCGTCGACATCGAAGACGCTAGGGCTAAAGCAGTTCAGCTGCTAACAAAGGGAAAGGCCGGGAAGGAGGGAGCTTGCGCCCGCACATCTTGTGCCATTTCTCCGAATGGCGCCCGATGGTGGGTACGCCATACGGGGCACCGAGACGGGCATATTGCCATAAGCAACGATCTTAGCTGTAACCGTGGCTACGACGAGCCATGGAGACCAATAAAATGGCGCAGGGATGGCCCCGCTTTGTTTCTGTGTCTTCGTGGCCACCGTGAACGCCAAAGGCTTCAAGTGAACATCCATGGGCAAAGCGCACTTCACCCACCTTCAGGTTCGCGCAAGCGAGCCCCCTACCCGGCACACCAAAGATGTCGCGGGAAACAGCGACCACCTATGGGACCAGAAGGCCCTTGCTGGTTCGGCAGGGGGACGTCGCGTTGCACAAAGAGCAGACAAGGATGGTGCAGCACGGCAGAGATCACGCAGGAAATTTTACCCAGGTTCAGGCCGCCGTGAGGCATAAAACCCTACTCCTGCTTTGGTGTTTTCATGGTGGAAGAGTGGTGGTGGAGCGTAGTACACTTGCCCGACAGTGGTTGCCTTGATGACTACTACACAACCTTCTTCTTGACGTTGTTGGGCCTCCAAGTGCAGAGGTTTGTAGGACAGTAGCAAATTTCCCTCAAGTGGATGACCTAAGGTTTATCAATCCGTAGGAGGCGTAGCATGAAGATGGTCTCTCTCAAGCAACCCTGCAACCAAATAACAAAGAGTCTCTTGTGTCCCCAACACACCCAATACAATGATAAATTGTATAGGTGCACTAGTTCGGCGAAGAGATGGTGAAACAAGTGGTATATGGATAGTAGATAAAAGTATTTGTAATCTGAATAATAAAAACAGCAAGGTATCAAGTAATAAAAGTGAGCGTAAACAGTATTGCAATGTGTGGAAACAAGGCCTAGGGTTCATACTTTCGCTAGTGTAAGTTCCCTCAACAATAATAAATTAATTGGATCACATAACCATCCCTTAACATGCAACAAAGAGTCACTCCAAAGTCACTAATAGTGGAGAACGAACGAAGAGATTATGGTAGGGTACGGAACCACCTCAAAGTTATTCTTTCCAATCAGTCCATTGGGCTATTACTATAAGTGTCAGAAACAGCCCTAGAGTTCGTACTACAATAACACCGTAAGACACAAATCAATCAAAAACCTAATGTCACCTAGATACTCCAATGTCACCTCAAGTATCCGTGGGTATGATTATACGATATGCATCACACAATCTCAGATTCATCTATTCAACCAACACAAAGGACCTCGACGAGTGCCCCAAAGTTCCTACCGGAGAATCACAACGAAAACGTGTGCGAACCCCTATGCATAGGTTCCCAATGTCACGAAACCCGCAAGTTGATCACCAAGACATACATCAAAGTCTTTAAAGGGAAAACTCAATTCATTATAAGAGAGAAGAGGGGGAGGAGAAACATAGGATCCAACTATAGTAGCAAAGCTCGCGATACATCAAGATCGTATCACCTCAAGAACACGAGAAAGAGAGAGAGAGATCAAACACATAGCTACTGGTACATACCCTCAGCCCCGAGGGAGAACTAATCCCTCCTCGTCATGGAGAACACCGGGATGATGAAGATGGCCACCAGTCAGGGATCCCCCCTCTGTCAGGGTGCCGGAGCAGGGTCCCGATTGATTTTGGTGGCTACGGAGGCTTCTGGAGGTGGAACTCCCGATCTAATCTCTGTTCTGGAAGTTTTAGGGTGTATGGAGTTATATAGGAAGAAGAAGCACGTCAGGGGAGCCACTGGGGCCCCATGAGGCAGGGGGCGCGCCCTAGGGGGGTGGGCGCGCCCCCCACCCTCGTGGGCAGCTCCCGTATCTTCTGACGTGGGGTCCAAGTCCATCAGGTGTGTTTCCTTCCAAAAATAAATTCTCCAGTTGATTTCGTTCCGTTTCGACTTCGTCTGATATTCCTTTTCTTCAAAACACTGAAATAGGCATAAAACAGCAAATCTGGGCTGGGCCTCCGGTTAATAGGTTAGTCCCAAAAATAATATAAAAGTGGATAATAAAGCCCAATATTGCCCAAAACAGTAGATAATATAGCATGGAGCAATCAAAAATTATAGATACGTTGG
This sequence comes from Triticum dicoccoides, assembly GCF_002162155.2. Classification (NCBI taxonomy): domain Eukaryota; kingdom Viridiplantae; phylum Streptophyta; class Magnoliopsida; order Poales; family Poaceae; genus Triticum; species Triticum dicoccoides. Next base: position 322,081,077 of record NC_041384.1, read on the forward strand.
AGACATATCAAGCATCCCCAAGCTTAATTCCTGCTCGTCCTCGAGTAGGTAAATGATAAAAAAGATAATTTTTGATGTGGAATGCTAGTTGGCATAATTTCAATGTAATTCTTCTTACTTGTGATATGAATATTCAGATTCGAAAGATTCAAAACAAAAGTTCATATTGACATAAAAATAATAATACTTCAAGCATACTAACTAAGCAATTATGTCTTCTCAAAATAACATGGCCAAAGAAAGTTCATCCCTACAAAATCATATAGTTTAGTCATGCTCCATTTTCATCACACAAGAATGCTCTCATCATGCACAACCCCGATGACAAGCCAAGAAATTGTTTCATACTTTAGTAATCTCAAACTTATAAACCTTCATGCAATACATGAGCGTGAGCCATGGATATAACACTATGGGTGGAATAGAATAATGAGGGGGTTATGTGGAGAAGACAAAAAAGGAGAAAGTCTCACATCAACGAGGCTAATCAATGGGCTATGGAGATGCCCACCGATTGATGTTATGCAAGGAGTAGGGATTGCCATGCAACAGATGCACTAGAGCTATAAATGTACGAAATCTCAACAAAAGAAACTAAGTGGGTGTGCATCCAACTTGCTTGCTCATGAAGACCTAGGGCACTTGAGGAGGCACATTGTCGGAATATACAAGCCAAGTTCTATAATGAAAAATTCCCACTAGTATATGAAAGTGACAGAACAAGAGACTCTCCATCATAAAGATCATGGTGCTACTTTGAAGCACAAGTGTAGAAAAAGGATAGTAGCATTGTCCCTTTTATTTTTTTTATTTTTTTATTTGGCCTTTATTTCGGCCTTTCTCTTTTTTGGGGACAATGCTCTATTGAATGATGATCATCACACTTCTATTTATTTACAACTCTATAAGAATGCCTCCGGCGGTGTACCGGGATTGCGATGAATCAAGTGTGACATGTATGAAAAATTATGAACGGTGGCTTTGCCACAAATACGATGTCAACTACATGATCATGCAAAGCAATATGACAATGATGAATGTGTCATGATGAACGGAATGATGGAAAGTTGCATGGCAATATATCTCAGAATAGCTATGGAAATGCCATAATAGGTAGGTATGGTGGCTGTTTTGAGGAAGATATAAGGAGGTTTATGTGTGACAGAGCATATCATATCACGGGGTTTGGATGCACCGGCGAAGTTTGCGCCAACTCTCAATGTGAGAAAGGGCAATGCACGGTACCGAAGAGGCTAGCAAGGATGGAAGGGTGAGAGTGTGTATAATCCATGGACTTAACATTAGTCATAAAGAACTCACATACTTATTGCAAAAATCTACAAGTCATCAAAAACCTCGGCACTACGCGCATGCTCCTAGGGGGATAGATTGGTAGGAAAAGACCATCGCTCATCCCCGACCGCCACTCATAAGGAGGACAATCAAATAACACCTCATGTTTGAAATTTGTTGCATAACGTTTACCATACGTGCATGCTACGGGACTTGCAAACTTCAACACAAGCATTTCTCAAATTCACAACTACTCAACTAGCATGACTCTAATATCACCATCTCCATATCTCAAAACAATCATCAAGTATCAAACTTCTCTTAGTATTCAACACACTCATAAGAGAATTTTATTATTAATCTTGTATACCTAGCATATTAGTATTTTAAGCAAATTACCATGCTATTTAAGACTCTCAAAATAATATAAGTGAAGCACTAAAGCAAACGACAAACTACTCCAAAAGATATAAGTGAAGATCAATGAGTAGTCGGATAATTATGCAACTATGTGAAGACTCTCTAACATTTAATAATTTCAGATCTTGGTATTCTATTCAAATAGCAAGCAAAGCAAAATAAAATGACATCTAAGAATAGCAAACATCATGTTAAGAAGCAAAAACTTAGGATCAACCGAAACTAACCGATAGTTGTTGAAGAAGAAAGGTGGGATGACAACCGGGGCATCCCCAAGCTTAGAAGCTTGAGACTTACTGAAATATTATCTTGGGGTGCCTTGGGCATCCCCAAGCTTGAGCTTTTGTATCTCCTTAATTCCTCTCATATCACGGCCTCCCTAAATCTCAAAAGCTTCATCCACACAAAACTCAACAAGGACTCGTGAGGTAAGTTAGTATAAACCATTGCCAAAACCTTATCATACTCTACTGTAGCAAATCACTAAAATTATTATTCAACATTGCATACTAAATGCCTCTGCATATTTAATAGTCCTATCCTCAAATAGAATCATTAAAGAAGCAAACATATGCAAACAATGCAAACATAACAGCAATCTGCCTAAACAGGATAGTCTATAAAGAATGCAGCAACATCCATACTTCCCTAGCTCCAAAAATTACGAAAGAAAATTCCCACTGTAGCAAATCTATAAGAGCTTCATATGCAATAGGTTTCAATATTTTATCACATTCTGAATTTTCTAGGGAATTATTGCAACAGCGGTAAACTTTTTTGTTTTCAAACAGCAACATGTGGACTTCTAAAATAGGCATAGTAAAGGCTATCAATGCCACTTTTATTGAAATAAAAGATGCAAAACATTGTTCTAAATGACAGCAAGAAAATCCTAACAAAATAAATTGACGCTCCAAGCAAAACACATATCATGTGGTGAATAAAAATATAGCTCCAAGTAAAGTTACCGATAGAAGTAGACGAGAGAGGGGATGCCTTCTGGGGCATCCCCAAGCTTAGGCTATTGGCTATCCTTGAATATTACCTTTGGGTGCCTTGGGCATCCCCAAGCTTAGGATCTTGCCACTCCTTATTCCATAGTCCATCGAATCCTTACCCAAAACTTGAAAACTTCACAACACAAAACTTAACAGAAAACTCGTAAGCTCCGTTAGTATAAGAAAATAAATCACCACTTCAAGGTACTGTAATGAACTCATTATTTATTTATATTGGTGTTAAACCTACTGTATTCCAACTTCTCTATGGTTTATAAACTATTTTACTAGCCATAGATTCATCAAAATAAGCAAACAACACAATGAAAACAGAATCTGTCAAAAACAGAACAGTCTGTAGTAATCTGAATCAAAAGTATACTTATGGAACTCATAAAATTATGAAATAAATTTCTGGACCTTAGGAATTTATCTATTAATCATCTGCAAAAATAATTAAATAAATAGCACTCTCCAAATAAAAATGGCAGCAATTCTCGTGAGTGCTAAAGTTTCAGTTTTTTCCAGCAAGATCAACAAGACTTTCCCCAAGTCTTCCCAAAGGTTCTACTTGGCACAAACACTAATTAAAACCATAAAACCACATCTAAACAGAGGCTAGATAAATTATTTATTACTAAACAGGAGAAAAAAGCAAGGAACAAAAATAAAGTTGGGTTGCCTCCCAACAAGCGCTATCGTTTAACGCCCCTAGCTAGGCATGATGATTTCAATGATGCTCATATGTCTTCGTGAAGAGCGTGGGGTCGAGGGAACCAGGTGTGAACCCTTTGCTCTTCAGGAAGTATTTGAGTGTGTCATACCAAGCCCGAGGGGCTTGTTTGAGGCCATACAGTGCCTTGTTGAGCTTGTATACCATGTCAGGATGTTTTGGATCTTCAAAGCCAGGCGGTTGTGCAACATACACTTCTTCTTCAATCTTGCCATTGAGAAAAGTGCTCTTCACATACATTTGATATAGAAGTATGTTATGATGATTTGCATAGGCTAGCAGTATGCGTATGGCTTCAAGTCGAGCCACAGGAGCAAATGTTTCATCGAAGTCAATCCCTTCAACTTGAGTATATCCTTGAGCAACGAGACGAGCTTTGTTTCTGACAACTTGACCATGCTCATCTTGCTTGTTGCGGTATATCCATTTGGTGCCTATTATATTGTGATTCCGAGGATCAGGACGCTTAACCAGTTCCCATACATTATTCAACTCAAACTGTTGAAGCTCTTCTTGCATAGCTTGAATCCATTCAGGTTCCATGAAGGCTTCTTCAACTTTCTTGGGTTCTGTTATTGAGACAAATGCATAGTGCCCACAGAAATTTGCTAGCTGTGTTGCCCTTGAACGAGTGAGTGGACTGGGTGCATTGATGCTATCAATTATTCTCTCAATCTGCACTTCATTGGCAACACGAGGATGTACAGGGCGAAGATTTTGCTATTGCTGATCATTGTCATTGTTAGAGGGATTGTCTTCAGGCTGAGCATTGTCTTCAGGTTGATCAGGTGCAGAGATGATAAGTTCCTTTCCAGGTTGAGCTTCAGAGGGTATGATTTCTCTAGTTCCCATAAGTTTGATTGATTCACTGGATGGAACTTCATCTAGCACATTTGGCAGGTGCTCTATTTGTGAACCTTAGTCTCATCGAACCGCACATCCACTGTTTCAACCACTTTATAATGAAAGAGATTGAAGACTCTGTAGGAGTGCGAATCCTTTCCATATCCAAGCATAAAACCCTCATGTGCTTTTGGTGCAAATTTTGAAGTGTGATGTGGATCCTTGATCCAACACATGGCGCCAAATACTCTGAAGTAACTGACATTTGGCTTCTTGCCAGTAAGGAGCTCATAAGATGTCTTGTTCAGAAGCTTGTGAAGATAAACACGATTGATTGTATGGCATGCAGTATCAATGGCTTCAGGCCAGAATTTTCTTGGAGTCTTGTATTCATCAAGCATCATTCTGGCCATCTCAATGAGTGTTCTGTTCTTGCGTTCGACGACGCCATTCTGCTGTGGTGTGTGCGGAGCTGAGAATTCATGTGTGATGCCCAAAGTATCAAGATATGTATCAAGGTCAGTGTTTTTGAATTCAGTGCCATTGTCACATCTGATGTGCTTTATCTTGGCGCCATAGTTGTTCATTGCTCGATTGGCGAAGCGTCTGAAGACATCATGCACTTCAGTCTTGTAGAGGATTATGTGCACCCAAGTATATCTAGTATAATCATCAACAATGACAAAGCCATAGAGACAAGCAGTAGTAGTAAGAGTTGAGTAATGAGTGGGACCGAAAAGATCCATGTGGAGCAGTTCGAAGGGTCGAGTTGTTGTCATGATTGTCTTCGAGGGATGCTTGGCCCTCGTCATCTTTCCTGCTTCACAGGCACCGCATAAGTGATCTTTCTTGAACTTGATGCCCTCGATGCCTATGACATGCTTCTTCTTTGCAAGGGTGTGGAGGTTCCTTATGCCAGCATGCCATTGCCTTCGATGCTAGAGCCAGCATTCTGAAGCTTCTGCCAGAAGACAAACGGCAAGTTGTGGTCCTGCTGAGAAATCTACCACGTACAAATCATCTTTCCTATACCCTTCAAACACTAGAGACTTGTCAGATTCCATTAGAACAAGGCAACGATATTTTCCAAACATCACGATCATGTTTAAAACGCAAAGCATTGAGACAGACATTAAGTTGAAACCAAGGGATTCAACAAGCATGACTTTATCCATGTGTTGATCCTTTGAGATTGCAACTCTACCTAGACCCAATACCTTACTTTTACCAGTGTCAGAAAATGTGATGTGACTCTTGTCGGATGGACGTAAGGTTGAGTCCATAAGAAGGCTTCTCTTGCCAGTCATGTGATTGGTACACCCACTATCAATAATCCATTCTGAAGCTGCTGGTGTCGTACCCTACAGTGCAGTTAGGGGGATAGGCTTCACGAAGAGAATTGTGAAGCAAAAACATTTGACGAACCAGTGGGTTATGAAAGCTTAGATCGAGATTTGGACTTATAGGGCAAATAGCAAGCGATTCAGGAACGAAGTACGTAATAAGACCATTTGGGCATTTGATCTTGCGGCCTACAAGATTTTTAAGGTCCCCAGCAATAGCGTCAGACGATTTTGGTTTTCTGCTGGAGACCCTTCCCAGCAAAAGAGAGTTAAGCTTTCTTAGCCACCCACATCTTCAAGGGTGGCTTAGAAGCAATAAGTCTAAGTGCAGCATCTGAGAACTTTGGCTTTGGAGCCCTAGCAAAAAGTCTTGCAGGTGGACAATAGTACTCATAAGAATAAGCAGAATAGTTCTTGGTCTTATGAACATGGCGGTTTGATGAACCGCGCTCATATTCATAGGCCTGAGTATGGCTTCCCTGCAAAACATTTGTGTTAGTGCGAATCATGTGAGTCCTCTGTCTGTATGAAGCCTTTGGACCCTATGAAGACTGTGGTCTGGGGTTTGTCTTCTTCACCTGTGGTGTCATGATGACATTCACAGGAAGATTCTCCAAACACCTTTTCAGCACCCAGATCTTCTTCATAGGCAGTCCATTCCTGCAGTTAGTACCAATATACCTGGCAAACACTTCACCATTCTGATTCTTAAACAGTTTGTAGTTTGCATCAAAGGATACATAAATAACAATGGGGTTAGCACAAGTGAAGCCAGATAGAGTGGATGGATCTGTTGAAGGTTCCTTTGCAGCAACCCATGTGGTTTTGGGGTACTGCTCAGGTTTCTAGTAAGAGCCATCGGCATTCATTTTCCTTTCGAACCCAACACCCTCTTTCCTAGGGTTTCGGTTCAGGATCTGCCTTTTGAGGACATCACATAGTGTCTGATGCCCTTTGAGAGTTTTGTACATCCCTGTTTCAAGCAATGTCTTCAACCTAGCATTCTCATCAGCAATAGCAGTGGTATCCTCATCAGAGGGGTTAGTTCCCACATCAACAGTTGAAGATATTGCACCAGTAGCAGCAGCAGAACATTCAGCAACAGAAGTAGCATTATCACGCTCAATGCATTTAAGACATGGTGGTTCAAATCCTTCCTGAGCTGAACTGATCTGTTCGGCGCGAAGCGACTCGTTTTCTTTTTGAAGATCTTCATGAGCCGCTCTCAATTTCTCAAGATCTTGCTTCCTTTGAAGATAATCATAGGAAAGTCTTTCATGAGCTGTTGAGAGCGTTTCATGACGACTTTCAAGTTCCTCATACTTAACGTGAAGATTTTTTATGTCTTCAATTAAGGACTGAGATCGAGTCATTTCAGCGTCTAACAGATCATCACTTTTGTCTAACAGTTTTTGAATGTGTTCAATGGTTTTCTGTTGTTCAGTTGCAATTTTAGCGAGTGTTTTGTAGCTGGGTTTGGAACCACAATCAGAGTCATCGTCACTAGATGTTTGATAGTGAGTAGTGCGTGTGTTTACCTTGGCACCGCGTGCCATGAAGCAGTTGGTAGGAGCGGAGTAGTCCTTGTCATTTGCATCGGTGTCGGTGATGGAGTCATTGTCTTCAGTGTTGAAGATGGACTTGGCAACGTATGCTGTAGCCAGACTCGCAACGCCAGAATCGGACTCCTCCTCAGACTCCACCTCCGCCTCCTCAGAAGCGGACTCCTCCTCTGAATCCATTTCCTTGCCAACAAACGCACGTGCCTTGCCAGATGAGCTCTTCTTGTGTTATGAAGACTTTGAGGAGGACTTGGAAGAAGACTTGGAGTATTTCTTCTTCTTCTTGTCATCAGAATCATACTCCTTGCTCTTCTTTTTCTTCTTGTTCTCAATGTCCCACTGCGGACACTCAGAGATGTAGTGGCCAGGTTTCTTGCACTTGTGGCATGTTTTCTTCTTGTAGTCATGAGCAGAAGCTTCATCATTCCTTGAGCTTGATCGTGAAGACTTTCTAAAGCCTTTCTTCTTGGTGAATTTTTGGAACTTCTTCACAAGCATAGCAAGCTCCTTTCCAATGTCTTTAGGATCATCAGAACTGTTGTCAGATTCTTCTTCAGATGAGGAGACAACTTTTGCCTTCAAGGCACGAGTTCGCCCATAGTTGGGACGGTAGATACCTCTTTTCTCAGAAAGCTGAAACTCATGTGTGTTGAGTCTCTCAAGTATGTCAGACGGATCGAGTGTCTTGAAATCAGGACGTTCTTGAATCATCAGGGCTAGGGTGTCAAACGAACTGTCAAGTGATCTCAGGAGTGTCTTGACGACTTCATGCTTGGTGATCTCAGTAGCGCCGAGGGCTTGAAGTTCATTTGTGATGTCAGTGAGTCGATCAAACGTGAGCCGGACATTCTCATTGTCATTTCTCTTGAAGCGGTTGAAGAGGTTGTGAAGGACACTGATTCTCTAATCTCTCTGGGTTGAGACGCCTTCGTTGACCTTGGAGAGCCAGTCCCAGACTAGCTTAGATGTTTCCAAAGCACTCACGCGGCCATACTGTCCTTTGGTCAGATGACCACAGATGATATTCTTGGCAGTAGAGTCCAGTTGAACGAACTTCTTGACGTCAGCTGCAGTGACACCTTCTCCAGCCTTGGGAACGCCGTTCTTGATGACATACCATAGGTCGACGTCAATGGCTTCAAGATGCATGCGCATCTTATTCTTCCAGTAGGGATATTCAGTTCCATCGAAGACGGGGCACACAACAGATACTTTAATTATCCCTGCAGTCGACATAGCTAAAACTCCAGGTGGTTAAATCGAATCACACAGAACAAGGGAGTACCTTGCTCTGATACCAATTGAAAGTGCGTTATATCGACTAGAGGGGGTGAATAGGCGATTTTTATGAAAGTCTTCAAAACATGGAAGTTTTGAAGACAAACGATAGAAATAAACCTATTACCATGCAGCGGAAGGTAGACTACACTAGGCAAACCATAGTCAAGTATTCAATGAAGTGAAAGCACAATGACTATAGCATCTAGGTAGTAAGGATCGGGTAGGAAGATATTATGAAGCCAATCAGAACAAGCAGTCACTCAGTGAAGAGCAAAGATAGTGCAATCATACAATGACTTCACAAGGACCAATAGTAAGTAAAGGGAAGGGAAGGATGAAACCAGTGACACGTTGAAGACAATGATTTGTTGGACCAGTTCCAGTTGCTGTGACAACTGTACGTCTGGTTAGGGCGGCTAGGTATTTAAACCTGAGGACACATAGTCCCGGACACCCAGTCCTGAACACGCAGCTCAGGACACCCAGTCCTCATCGTATTCCCCTTGAGCTAAGGTCACACAGACCTCGCCCATTCACTCTGGTAAGTCTTCAAGGTAGACTCCCAAACCTTCACAGACTTCGTTCACTAGCGATCCACAATGACTCTTGGATGCTCAGAACACGACGCCTAACCGGCTGGAGGATTCACAGTCCTCAAGTGTAATAAGTCTTCAGATCACACAGACAGGAAGACTAAGTGATGCCTAACACTCTTTGGCTCTGGGTGGTTAGGGCTTTATCCTCGCAAGGAATTCTCTCTCAAAGGCTTCGAGGTGGGTTGCTCTCAAACGACAAAAGCTGTACTCTAACTCTGAGCAACCAACCATTTATGGTTGTAGGGGTGGGCTATTTATAGCCACTAGGCAACCCGACCTGATTTGTTTGAAATGACCCTGGGTCACTAAGGAACTGACACGTGTTCCAACGGTCAGATTTCAAACACACACGGCAACTTTACTTGGGCTACAAGCAAAGCTGACTTGTCCGACTCTGGAGAAGATTTGCTCTCATAGTCGTCACTCGAAGACATAGGTTTTGGTTAAGCATCACTTCAGTCATTCTGACCGGTTCTCTTGGACCCCACTTAACAGTACGGTGGTTCCTATGACTCAATAAAGAAGAAAAGAACTACGAAAGATCTGAGTCTTTGAGCTCCATTGGCTTCATGCGATGCCTTCTCTTGTCATAGTCTTCAATGTGAATATCTTCACATACCACCTTTGACATCAATGTCTTCATACATTTTTAGGGGTCATCTCTGGTAGGAAAACCGAATCAATGAGGGACTTCTACCTGTGTTATCCTGCAATTCTCACAAACACATTAGTCCCTCAACTAGGTTTGTCGTCAATACTCCAAAACCAACTAGGGGTGGCACTAGATGCACTTACAATCTCCCCCTTTTTGGTGATTGATGACAAACTAGTTGAAGTTTTCAACGGGGAATATAATATGTGAAATTGTAAAGGATAAGGAATTGTCTTCATAAGTTGCAAGGGCTCCCCCTGAAGATGTGCATATAAGTAATTTGCTTTTGGAATGCAAATGCACATGGCAGGTTGTACTCGTGGAGATCCTCTTCAACTTATGATGATAATTCATTATGCATGTGAAGGTATGTGAAGATAATGACATGCATAATGGAAAATGGACGTCTGCAAAATGATCTAAGTGCGGAATTTATCGTCGCCCATGCGGAATTTATCATCGCATCACAAAGTAGCAAATAAGGCAGACGACCATCGAGTTTAAATGTTACGACTCAAAGAACCAAATGTATCAAACGAGAGTTGTAAACACTAGGCAAAATATAAAGAAACCGCCCCTATGGACCCGCTTGAAGACTATCAAACTCATATGCTTCTCCCCCTTTTGTCAGTGATGACCAAAAAGGTTTGAAGACTTAGAGCATCTACTCGTCCCCATGATGAGTAGGTGAAGCAGCAGGGTCGTCGGTGGTGTTCGGCGGTGCAGAAGAACTTGGAGCAGTGTCGAAGCGTGCTGAAGGAGGGGGCGGTGAAGTAGCATCGTCTTCGTCCTCGATCACTCTGGCATTCACAGTTGCCGCAAAGGAAGAGAACTCAGAGTCTTCAAGAGATGGAGTTCGTCGCAGCACTGCCCTTCAAGGAGGTTTGAAGTCAAACTTGAATCGTTCAGAGAAGCCATCCTCTTGAAGATCATCTTCAGAGCACATAAGCGTCAGCCCTTTCCATGTGCGTCGAGAGGTTTCATGGGCAACAAAGGCATTCTTGGTGGCAAGATTGCGAATGCGGTTGACATCCACCAAGAGGCTTTGCATTTGGCGCTTCAGCCAGTCATGATGCCTATCCTGTTTCTGATGAAGAGCCACCAGAAGCTCTCGGTCGTTGAGAACACGAGATCGCTTCTTCGGTCATTGGGCTATAGTGCTTTCAGTGGCTTCAGTAAGGGCACAATGAGGTGCACGTGTAGTTCTAGCCAGAGGATAAACACGGGTGACTGCTTCAACTCCTTCAATGTTCTGAGAGAAACTTTGATGCTCCGCATTCTGAAGACTAAGAGGCTCCTTGGCAGGCTCAGGATAAATAGCTTCAATGGACATATCCACATCAGGCAGAAAGATCCGATGATTGCGAGAAGATGGCTGATATGAGATAGCGGAGTGGAGTTTAATCGGCCGCATTATCCATGGAGCATAGAACTTCAAGCCAAAAAGATCAGAGCCTGATGCAGCAAGTTGGCGGATGAAGAAGTCTTGTGCATTGAAGCATTTGCCATGAAGAATATAGAAGACCAAATTCTTCATTGCACCTTCCAGCTTGGCATGCGGAGAATGTCCTTTGATGGGCCAGAGAGTTCGCCTTATGATGTGATAGATAGTCCTTGGCAGATACTCAAGGTCTTCAACAAAGAACTCCTTAGGATATGCAGCATCTTGTGGCAAGGGCTTCATCATACTGAGCATCTGACTCATGTTTGGTTCAGGCTTCTGAAAGATGCTCTCCATAGCTTCAGTGTGAAGCTGACAGCCAGGTTAGTAGAGATCGCCAGGAGTGGGAAGACCAGTGAGATCAATGATATCAAAGGCTTTGGCTTCGTGATGAACATTTCCTGTCATCCACTCCAGGACCCAAGTCTTCGGATCTCTGTTGTACCCACGGATGTGAAGGGTGGCATAGAATTGGAGCAGCAACTCTTCATTCCAGTGCTCTTGGTCGGTGACAAACGGCAACAATCCAACCTCTTTGAAGCAATCCAGAGCTTCTTCCAGACAGGGCAGGCCAGCTATTGCTTCGGTATCAAGACGCTTATGTGGGAAGATGCGACCTTGATTGTATAGAATGCAGGAGTAATAGCTTCGTTGCGGATAGCTCCAGAACCGATCAGAAGATATTCTTTCCCTTGAGTAGGGGTTCTTGGAGCTATTGAATAAAGTGTTGTCTGCTTTGAAGCCGTTGACATTGAAGGATCCAGGTGCTGATGCAAGACTTGGAAACCTGGGCAGCCTTGGAATTGGCTTCTGTACCTGAGGCCTATGCTCAACATGATAGTCAAACTGAGGACCAGTAGTAGGCGCAGGAATAGAAGCAGTAGCATCATTGGCTTCGCTGACTTCTAGTGCTTGGGTTGGTGTAGGCTCCACATTTGCTTCAGCCATGACAGCGTCAGTGGCTTCATTTGTTTTGGTGGTGGCAGCCTCAAGATTCTCAACCTCCACTTGATGATCTGGAGGGTCGGTCACAGTCACGTTCTCCTCGAGAATAGCTTCTTGGTGAGACGGGGGTGTAGCAACTCTTGGGGTTTCTTCTTCATCGGCTGATGCAGCCGGAATGTCTTCAGTAGCTTTAGCTTCAGACTCGAAGACTGGAGGCCTTGGTCCTTTGCGAAGCCTGCGTAACGCTGGCGACGCCTGTGGAGTTGGAGTTGGCTGGGCCTCAAAGTCATCTTCCTCTTGTGCTTGTGGGTGATCAGCCCATGATGCATCCTGAGCAATTGGCGTCAGAGGACGACCAATGCTGATGAGTTCGCTGTGCGTAAGCATAGGCGATGATACCTGTTGGTGCTCGATCTGAGGAAGAACTGCATCATCTTCAACATGGTCATGGTGACCAATGTCTTCAGTAGCGGTGGGATCAGCTGCTGGAAAGTCTTCAGCTTCATGAGCCTCTGTGAAAGCAGGCTCATGGACAGTCAGTTGGCGCTCTTGATGTTCAGCGTCAGGGCGAACCATGGAGATGGGTTCAACAATTAAGGGCTCTGTGGGAGCAGCCCGTTCCTTCTTGATCTTCCTCTTCTTCTTGGAGGGAGCAGCATCAGAGGCTTCAGAATGTTTCCTATTTCTGGCTTCAGCCTCAGCAGTCCTTGTCTTCTTCAGTTCTGAAGCGGTAGACCTGGATTTTGGCTTTGAGCCAGTCATGCTAGTTGGGAAGACAATGGGATCTGCTTCCTGCCTTGATGCGTTGGGTTCGGCCACAGTGGGCTTCTTCTTCCTCTTAGCAGCCATCCTGGGCTCAATGCCCGGACGCCCAAGGGCCTTGCGCTTCTCAGCCTCATTGTAGCCTTGCACACACTTGTCAGCCAGGCTCTTCATGTGCTCACGAGAACCCTGAGCTTCTGCACGTTTCTTGAGAAAGGCTTCTTTGAGCTCATGCAGCATAATCTTGAAGTTTTTCACCTCTTGCACGCTGAGCTTGGCCATATGCTTCTTGAACTGAGCTTTCTCAAAGTCAATCTTTTGCTTCAGTTCGACGATGCGCTGAGCTAGAGCTAGCTCTGAAGCAATGGCGCCATGGAAGGCGACACTGAGGCCAATTGGAAGTTGCAGATCTTCGAAGCTGAGGTTGGGTGTGTCAAACCACTCATCAATGAAGTTGTGGGTGATTGCCATGTCAAAGAGAGGCAGATCATTGAAGATTTCTGCTTCTTCTTTGCTCTTGATCAGTTGCTCAAGAGCGTCATCTGCAAGATCTTCATCACTGGACAGATCAATGGCATCGTTGCACAGAATAGCAGCAGCAGTCAGTTCTTGGCTAGTGCGTGGCAGAGGCATCTTGACTTTCTGGGGCTTGGATATGCGTGACAGATCTTCAGACTGCACACTGTCTTCAGGAGGTGCAGTAGCCAGTGGCTTTGCCCGTGAGATTTTTGGTGCTGAGGCAGGCTTTGAAGCTTTAGGCTGCTTCTTTGGCTTCGGCGCTCCAGGCGCTTCATCTGATTCGGCATCATCTGCAGGCTCATCCACGACTGTCCCTTGAACCACGATATGAGTGATGAGACCTTCCAGGTTGTAGAAGGGCCCAACAAGATTGGGTTCAGATTCGCGGGTCCCATCGGCACGGGGAGCAGAGGGACCAGGGTTGAAGTCTAATCCCAAAGACTTCTTGTTCTGCTTCGCAGAATTCTGAGCAAACTGGAAGTTGCGCTTGAACAGATTGTCGTCACGACACCATAGCAGTGACGATGGGTCAGCATCCGCAGGCTGTGGTCCACGGACCATGCAGGGATAGAAACCTTGTTCAATGGCTTCATCTCTGGACCTGGGTTGAAGATTTTTGTAGAGGATGTCTCCCCATGGTCGCTTGATGGCATTCTTCTCAGCATATTCCTTTGTCACAAACCTGTACTTGAACCACTGTTCTGCCCAATATCGTCGAATCCATTGGATTCGTGTCTTGCGCTGATTGTAATCCTTTTCAGGATCTGTCTTGTACAGCTCTGAGAGGTCATCGGGCAGATCTCTTGATGTTTCTCCTCGACGCTTTCTGCCACCCTTCCTTGCTGATTTCTCTGTAGCCATGAACTTTAAACTGAATGGCTTCAATACATTCAAAGGCTTCAAAGGCTTTTACTTGCTGGACAAACAGGAACTGGCTTCGGGAGAATTTATATGATGCTGTAAGAATTCTGCAAATGAATGCAGACTATGAGAACCAAGGGATTCTCCCACGGACATGTACCTGTAACAGCATTGAGGTTCGAGGGAAGGGGAAGAGGTCATATGCATTCTCAGAAGATTTCGAAGATAAATCAGTTTAGAAGACATTGACCTCATCGTGCGAAGACATTCACTCATAGATAAGGAGTTGGTTCCAGATTTGTACGAATCCACGGATCAGTACAAGTGAGGAATCTAACTACTTATTGAAGCATAAGTGAATATACTAGGCATATTATGAGATGCAGTATGAAGTGGATCCATCATGTGTGAACAAAAACCACTTGTGGTAGAAAGTGACGAATCTGTAGGATCAAAGGGGCCGTAAAAAGGAAGTTTTATTTACCACACGTAGAACTGCTAGACGGAGTGGAAGAGGAGGCCGAGCAGTTCGATCGTTCGTGCCCTAACTTGGTGATGGAGGACACCTACGGCGACGGCGGAGAAGACGATGTCCGCGGTCGGCATGAAGACGGCGTCGGAGAGGTTGCGGCAGCTAAGCGCTTCATCGCCGGCGTCGTCGAGGGCTAGCAGTGGCGCTAGGGGTGCGAGAGTGGAAGAAGAGATAATGACTGTGGTGAGGCATGTATTTATAGGGATAGGGGCGGCTCAGTGTAATTACACAGGTGCCCTGGCGATTCACATCTAAGGAACACGTGGCCATCATGCAGCATATCGGAGGTTGTTCCACGTCCCACGCACGCCTGGATTGTCGGGTGGTCGTTCCCACTTCTCCGGGTTTCAGGTGAAGGAATTAGCATTGAAAGCGGACTTAATGTTTGTCTCTGTATCTTCTGCTGACAAGGACGCAGAGAAGACATTTGACAGTTTCAAAAGAATGCATATGATTTGGAGAGATAGAGTGTGAGATAGAAAGCATAGAGAGGTTAGGGTCCGATCACATTCACTTAGTTCAAAAGATTCAACAAGAAGACATACCTATAAGTGAATGCTGTAGAGGACAGAACACTAGTATATATATATAATCAACATAGTGAAGATAATCATGAAGACATGTTGAGATTGAAGCCAGACCAAATGTGAAGACATAGCAAATGTAACGCCATGAGTGAAACACTTCAAACAGAACATTTGGTGGTGGCGTTACCCACCGTATAGGAAGTATTAGACCCAGACACGGCGCACAATTATCGTGGCGCTCCGAAGTTAAATTCCTCATTAATGTATTCACACTTAGAATGCATGTCTTCATTGATTGAAGATATACTTTACTTCGTGTGTTGCACATCTAAGTCATCAATATGCATAAGTGTTAGGATGTGTGCCTGATCACAGGACATTTGAGGATTCCAAGATATTTAGCTCGCACTGTAACTTGCAAAATCTCTTCTCATCCAAGGCCTTGGTGAAGATATCTGCCAATTGCTCTTCAGTGTTGACGTGTATGATATCAGTATCTTCCTTCACAACATGATATCTCAGAAAGTGATGACGAATCTCAATGTGCTTTGTCTTCGAGTGCTAAACTGGGTTGTTGGCAATCTTGATGGCGCTTTCGTTGTCGCAGTAGAGTGGCACTTGCTTCAGATGATGCCATAGTCTTTGAGTGTTTGCTTCATCCACAGAAGCTGAGCGCAGCAAGATCCAGCAGCAATGTATTCAGATTTAGCAGTGGAGAGAGATACACAGTTCTACTTCTTTGAAGACCAACATACAAGTGATCGTCCCAGAAAATGACATGTGCCTGATGTAGACTTGCGATCCACATTGTCACCAGCATAATCAGCATCCGAGAATCCAACCAGATCAAACTCTGAGCCCTTAGGATACCATAATCCTAGAGTTGGGGTGTAAGCCAAATATCGAAGAATTCGCTTCACAGCTAAGTGATGCGATTCCTTTGGTGCCGCTTGGAATCGAGCACACATGCAAACACTAAGCATAATATCTGGCCTAGATGCACATAAATAAAGTAAGAACCAATCATGGAGCGGTATACCTTTTGATCGAATTCTTTACCATTGTCGTCGGGACCCAGATGATGTTTGGCTGGCATTGGCGTCGTGAAGCCTTTGCAGTCTTGCATACTGAACTTCTTCAGGCAATCTTTGAGATACTTCTCTTGAGATATAAAGATGCCGTTGCGTTGCTGTCGTATTTGAAGACCAAGGAAGAACTTCAGCTCTCCCGTCATGGACATCTGGTATTCACTATATTTCTGATTGGTGCAGCCGAAGATAATGGCATCCACATATATTTGGCACACAAACAGTTCACCATCATATGTCTTCGTGAAGAGCGTGGGGTCGAGGGAACCAGGTGTGAAGCCTTTGCTCTTCAGGAAGTATTTGAGTGTGTCATACCAAGGCCGAGGGGCTTGTTTGAGGCCATACAGTGCCTTGTTGAGCTTGTATACCATGTCATGATGTTTTGGATCTTCAAAGCCAGGCGGTTGTGCAACATACACTTCTTCTTCAATCTTGCCATTGAGAAAAGTCCTCTTCACATCCATTTGATATAGAAGTATGTTATGATGATTTGCATAGGCTAGCAGTATGCGTATGGCTTCAAGTCGAGCCACAGGAGCAAATGTTTCATCGAAGTCAATCCCTTCAACTTGAGTATATCCTTGAGCAACGAGACGAGCTTTGTTTCTGACAACTTGACCATGCTCATCTTGCTTGTTGCGGTATATCCATTTGGTGCCTATTATATTGTGCTTCCGAGGATCAGGACGCTTAACCAGTTCCCATACATTATTCAGCTCAAACTGTTGAAGCTCTTCTTGCATAGCTTGAATCCATTCAGGTTCCATGAAGGCTTCTTCAACTTTCTTGGGTTCTGTTATTGAGACAAATGCATAGTGCCCACAGAAATTTGCTAGCTGTGTTGCCCTTGAACGAGTGAGTGGACCGGGTGCATTGATGCTATCAATTATTCTCTCAATCTGCACTTCATTGGCAACACGAGGATGTACAGGGCGAAGATTTTGCTGTTGCTGATCATTATCATTGTTAGAGGGATTGTCTTCAGGCTGAGCATTGTCTTCAGGTTGATCAGGTGCAGAGATGATAAGTTCCTCTTCAGGTTGAGCTTCAGAGGGTATGATTTCTCCAGTTCCCATAAGTTTGATTGATTCACTGGATGGAACTTCATCTAGCACATTTGGCAGGTGCTCTCTTTGTGAACCGTTAGTCTCATCGAACCGCACATCCACTGTTTCAACCACTTTATAATGAAAGAGATTGAAGACTTTGTAGGAGTGCGAATCCTTTCCATATCCAAGCATAAAACCCTCATGTGCTTTTGGTGCAAATTTTGAAGTGTGATGTGGATCCTTGATCCAGCACCTGGCGCCAAATACTCTGAAGTAACTGACATTTGGCTTCTTGCCTGTAAGGAGCTCATAAGATGTCTTGTTCAGAAGCTTGTGAAGATAAACACGATTGATTGTATGGCATGCAGTATCAATGGCTTCAGGCCAGAATTTTCTTGGAGTCTTGTATTCATCAAGCATCGTTCGGGCCATCTCAATGAGTGTTCTGTTCTTGCGTTCGACGACGCCATTCTGCTGTGGCGTGTGCGGAGCTGAGAATTCATGTGTGATGCCCAGATTATCAAGATATGTATCAAGGCCAGTGTTCTTGAATTCAGTGCCATTGTCATTTCTGATGTGCTTTATCTTGGCGCCATAGTTGTTCATTGCTCGATTGGCGAAGCGTCTGAAGACATCCTGCACGTCAGTCTTGTAGAGGATTATGTGCACCCAAGTATATCTAGTATAATAATCAACAATGACAAAGCCATAGAGACAAGCAGTAGTAGTAAGAGTTGAGTAATGAGCGGGACCAAAAAGATCCATGTGGAGCAGTTCGAGGGGTCTAGTTGTTGTCATGATTGTGTTCGAGGGATGCTTGGCCCTCGTCATCTTTCCTGCTTCACAGGCACCGCATAAGTGATCTTTCTTGAACTTGACGCCCTCGATGCCTATGACATGCTTCTTCTTTGCAAGGGTGTGGAGGTTCCTCATGCCAGCATGCCCTAGCCTCCGATGCCAGAGCCAGCATTTTGAAGCTTTTGCCAGAAGACATACGGCAAGTTGTGGTCCTGCTGAGAAATCTACCACGTACAGATCATCTTTCCTATACCCTTCAAACACTAGAGACTTGTCAGATTCCATTAGAACAAGGCAACGATATTTCCCAAACATCACGATCATGTTTAAATCACAAAGCATTGAGACAGACATTAAGTTGAAACCAAGGGATTCAACAAGCATGACTTTATCCATGTGTTGATCCTTTGAGATTGCAACTCTACCTAGACCCAATACCTTACTTTTACAAGTGTCAGCAAATGTGATGTGACTCTTGTCGGATGGACGTAAGGTTGAGTCCATAAGAAGGCTTCTCTTGCTAGTCATGTGATTGGTACACCCACTATCAATAATCCATTCTGAAGCTGCTGGTGTCGTACCCTACAGTGCAGTTAGGGGGATAGGCTTCAGGAAGAGAATTGTGTAGCAAAAACATTTGACGAACCAGTGGGTTATGAAAGCTTAGATCGAGATTTGGACTGATAGGGCAAGTAGCAAGCGATTCTGGAACGAAGTACATAATAAGACCATTTGGGCATTTGATCTTGCGCCCTACAAGATGTTTAAGGTCCCCAGCAATAGCGTCAGATGATTTTGGTTTTCTGCTGGAGACCCTTCCCTGCAAAAGAGAGTTAAGCTTTCTTAGCCACCCACATCATCAAGGGTGGCTTAGAAGCAATAAGTCTAAGTGCAGCATCTGAGAACTTTGGCTTTGGAGCCCTAGCAAAAAGTCTTGCAGGTGGACAATAGTACTCACAAGAATAAGCAGAATAGTTCTTGGTCTTATGAACATGGCGGTTTGATGAACCGCGCTCATATTCATAGGCCTGAGTATGGCTTCCCTGCAAAACATTTGTGTTAGTGCGACTCATGTGAGTCCTCTGTCTGTATGAAGCCTTTGGACCCTATGAAGACTGTGGTCTGGGGTTTGTCTTCTTCACCTGTGGTGTCATGATGACATTCACAGGAAGATTCTCCAAACACCTTTTCGGCACCCAGATCTTCTTCATAGACGGTCCATTCCTGCAGTTAGTGCCAATATACCTGACAAACACTTCACCATTCTGATTCTTAAACAGTTTGTAGTTTGCATCAAAGGATTCATCAATAACAATGGGGTTAGCACAAGTGAAGCCAGATAGAGTGGATGGATCTGCTGAAGGTTCCTTTGCAGCAACCCATGTGGTTTTGCGGTACTGCTCAGGTTTCTAGTAAGAGCCATCAGCATTCATTTTCCTTTCGAACCCAACACCCTCTTTCCTAGGGTTTCGGTTCAGGATCTGCCTTTTGAGGACATCACATAGTGTCTGATGCCCTTTGAGAGTTTTGTACATCCCTATTTCAAGCAATGTCTTCAACCTAGCATTCTCATCAGCAATAGCAGTGGTATCCTCATCAGAGGGGTTAGTTCCCACATCAACAGTTGAAGATATTGCACCAATAGCAGCAGCAGAACATTCAGCAACAGAAGTAGCATTATCACGCTCAATGCATTTAAGACATGGTGGTTCAAATCCTTCCTGAGCTGAACTGATCTGTTCGGCGCGAAGCGACTCGTTTTCTTTTTGAAGATCTTCATGAGCCGCTCTCAATTTCTCAAGATCTTGCTTCCTTTGAAGATAATCATAGGAAAGTCTTTCATGAGCTGTTGAGAGCGTTTCATGACGACTTTCAAGTTCCTCATACTTAACGTGAAGATTTTTTATGTCTTCAATTAAGGACTGAGATCGAGTCATTTCAGTGTCCAACAGATCATCGCTTTTTATGTCTTCAATTAAGGACTTAGTTTTTGAATGTGTTCAATGGTTTTCTGTTGTTCATTTGCAATTTTAGCGAGTGTTTTGTAGCTGGGTTTGGAACCACAATCAGAGTCATCGTCACTAGATGTTTGATAGTGAGTAGTGCGTGTGTTTACCTTGGCACCGCGTGCCATGAAGCAGTAGGTAGGAGCGGAGTAGTCCTTGTCATTTGCATCAGTGTCGGTGATGGAGTCATTGTCTTCAGTGTTGAAGATGGACTTGGCAACGTATGCTGTAGCCAGACTCGCAACGCCAGAATCGGACTCCTCCTCAGACTCCACCTCCGCCTCCTCAGAAGCGGACTCCTCCTCTGAATCCATTTCCTTGCCAACAAACGGACGTGCCTTGCCAGATGAGCTCTTCTTGTGTGATGAAGACTTTGAGGAGGACTTGGAAGAAGACTTTGAGTATTTCTTCTTCTTCTTGTCGTCAGAATCATACTCCTTGCTCTTCTTTTTCTTCTTGTTCTCAATGTCCCACTGCGGACACTCAGAGATGTAGTGGCCAGGTTTCTTGCACTTGTGGCATGTTTTCTTCTTGTAGTCATGAGCAGAAGCTTCATCATTCCTTGAGCTTGATCGTGAAGACTTTCTGAAGCCTTTCTTCTTGGTGAATTTTTGGAACATCTTCACAAGCATAGCAAGCTCCTTTCCAATGTCTTCAGGATCATCAGAACTGCTGTCAGATTCTTCTTCAGATGAGGAGACAGCTTTTGCCTTCAAGGCACGAGTTCGCCCATAGTTGGGACGGTAGATATCTCTTTTCTCAGAAAGCTGAAACTCATGTGTGTTGAGTCTCTCAAGTAGGTCAGACGGATTGAGTGTCTTGAAATCAGGACGTTCTTGAATCATCAGGGCTAGGGTGTCAAACGAACTGTCAAGTGATCTCAGGAGTGTCTTGACGACTTCATGCTTGGTGATCTGTAGTGCCGAGGGCTTGAAGTTCATTTGTGATGTCAGTGAGTCGCTCAAACGTGAGCTGGACATTCTCATTGTCATTTCTCTTGAAGCGGTTGAAGAGGTTGCGAAGGACACTGATTCTCTGATCTCTCTGGGTTGAGACGCCTTCGTTGACCTTGGAGAGCCAGTCCCAGACTAGCTTAGATGTTTCCAAAGCACTGACGCGGACATATTGTCCTTTGGTCAGATGAGCACAGATGATATTCTTGGCAGTAGAGTCCAGTTGAACGAACTACTTGACGTCAGCTGCAGTGACACCTTCTCCAGCCTTGGGAATGCCGTTCTTGACAACATACCATAGGTCGACGTCAATGGCTTCAAGATGCATGCGCATCTTATTCTTCCATTAGGGATATTCAGTTCCATTGAAGACGGGGCACGCAGCGGAGACTTTAATTATCCCTGCAGTCGACATAGCTAAAACTCCTGGTGGTTAAACCGAATCACACAGAACAAGGGAGTACCTTGCTCTGATACCAATTGAAAGTGCGTTATATCGACTAGAGGGGGGGGGGTGAATAGGCGATTTTTATGAAAGTCTTCAAAACGTGGAAGTTTTGAAGACAAACGATAGAAATAAACCTATTACCATGCAGCGGAAGGTAGACTAGACTAGGCAAACCATAGTCAAGTATTCAATGAAGTGAAAGCACAATGACTAATAACATCTAGGTAGTAAGGATCGGGTAGGAAGATATTATGAAGCCAATCAGAACAAGCAGTCACTCAGTGAAGACAAAAGATAGTGCAATCATACAATGACTTCACAAGGACCAACAGTAAGTAAAGGGAAGGGAAGGATGAAACCAGTGACACGTTGAAGACAATGATTTGTTGGACCAGTTCCAGTTGCTGTGACAACTGTACGTCTGGTTAGGGCGGCTAGGTATTTAAACCTGAGGACACACAGTCCCGGACACCCAGTCCTGAACATGCAGCTCAGGACACCCAGTGCTCACCATATTCCCCTTGAGCTAAGGTCACACAGACCTCGCCCAATCACTCTGGTAAGTCTTCAAGGTAGACTCCCAAACCTTCACAGACTTCGTTCACTGGCGATCCACAATGACTCTTGGATGCTCAGAACGCGACGCCTAACCGGCTGGAGGATTCACAGTCCTCAAGTGTAATAAGTCTTCAGATCACACAGATAGGAAGACTTAAGTGATGCCTAACACTCTTTGGCTCTGGGTGGTTAGGGCTTTATCCTCGCAAGGAATTCTCTCTTAAAGGCTTCGAGGTGGGTTACTCTCAAACGACAAAAGCCGTACTCTAACTCTAAGCAGCCAACCGTTTATGGTTGTAGGGGTGGGCTATTTATAGCCACTAGGCAACCCGACCTGATTTGTCCGAAATGACCCTGGGTCACTAAGGAACTGACACGTGTTCCAACGGTCAGATTTCAAACACACACGACAACTTTACTTTGGCTACAAGCAAAGCTGACTTGTCCGGCTCTGGACAAGATTTGCTCTCATAGTCTTCACTCAAAGACATAGGTTTTGGTTAAGCATCACTTCAGTCATTCTGACCGGTTCTCTTGGACCCCACTTAACAGTACGGTGGTTCCTATGACTCAATAAAGAAGAAAAAGAACTACGAAAGATCTGAGTCTTCGAGCTCCATAGGCTTCATGCGATGTCTTCTCTTGTCATAGTCTTCAATGTGAATATCTTTACATACCACCTTTGACATCAATGTCTTCATACACTTTTAGGGGTCATCTCTGGTAGGAAAACCGAATCAATGAGGGACTTCTACCTATGTTATCCTGCAATTCTCACAAACACATTAGTCCCTCAACTAGGTTTGTCGTCAATACTCCAAAACCAACTAGGGGTGGCACTAGATGCACTTACATGCAATAAAGAGTCACTCCAGAGTCACTAATAGTGGAGAACGAACGAAGAGATTATGGTAGGGTACGAAACCACCTCAAAGTTATTCTTTCCAATCAATCCGTTGGGCTATTCCTATAAGTGTCACAAACAGCCCTAGAGTTCGTACTAGAATAACACCTTAAGACACAAATCAATCAAAACCTTAATGTCACCTTGATACTCCAATGTCACCTCAAGTATCCGTGGGTATGATTATACGATATGCATCACACAATCTCAGATTCATCTGTTCAACCAACACAAAGGACCTCGAAGAGTGCCCCAAAGTTCCTACCGGATCACGATGAAAACGTGTGTCAACCCCTATGCATAGGTTCCCAATCTCACGAAACCCGCAAGTTGATCACCAAGTCATACCTCAAGTTTTCTCAAGTCCTTAAAGACTCAATCCGATAATATAACTCGAAAGGGAAAACTCAATTCATTACAAGAGAGAAGAGGGGGAGGAGAAACATAGGATCCAACTATAATAGCAAAGCTCGCGATACATCAAGATCGTATCACATCAAGAACATGAGAGAGAGAGAGAGAGATCAAACACATAGCTACTGGTACATACCCTCAGCCCCGAGGGAGAACTACTCCCTCCTCGTCATGGAGAGCGTCGGGATGGTGAAGATGGCCACCGGTGAGGGATCCCCCCTCCGGCAGGGTGCCGGAACAGGGTCCCGATTGACTTTTGGTGGATACGGAGGCTTCTGGAGGCGGAACTCCCGATCTAATCTCTGTTTTGGAAGTTTTACGGTATATGGAGTTATATAGGCAGAAGAAGCACATCAGGGGAGCCACGGGGGCCCCATGAGGCAGGGGGCGCACCCTAGGGGGGTGGGCGCTCCCCCCACCCTCGTGGGCAGCTCCCGTATCTTCTGACGTGGGGTCCAAGTCCATCAGGTGTGTTTCCTTCCAAAATTAACTTCTCCAGTTGATTTCGTTCCGTTTCGACTCCCTCTGATATTCCTTTTCTTCAAAACACTAAAATAGGCATAAAACAGCAAATCTGGGCTGGGCCTCCGGTTAATAGGTTAGTCCCAAAAATAATATAAAAGTGGATAATAAAGCCCAATATTGCCCAAAATAGTAGATAATATAGCATGGAGCAATCAAAAATTATAGATACGTTGGAGACGTATCATGCCTCGGGGCGGCAGTGGCTACGCGCGTATGGGGTGTGAGTTATCCAATCTTCTAACCCTTTCCTATGGTTGCCACGGGCCTCCTTTTATAGATCAAGGGGTTACCACAATGCCAAATTAGTCATTATGCAGTGATAAGATAGCAGACAGTGCTATCATACCTAACTTTGTGGGCCGACAGGGCGCATTAAATGCGTCGCTCCACGTCACGTCGTTGGTTGCCCGACAAGGCTTGCCAGGCCATCTTGCCAGCCCCACACCTACTTGCTTGACACGTCGCATGACGGGTGTCATCTGTGGGTTTTTCCTGTAGGGAGAGGCTCCCATGTGGCAAATGGATGTCACTTAGTCACTCTGCGGCTTGACACCGCACTGATTGATGA
The DNA here is from genome assembly GCF_002162155.2 of Triticum dicoccoides. NCBI lineage: Eukaryota > Viridiplantae > Streptophyta > Magnoliopsida > Poales > Poaceae > Triticum > Triticum dicoccoides. The sequence continues at coordinate 322,105,696 of NC_041384.1, forward strand.
CGTGGGCCGTGGCAGAGTAGTTGATGAGGTGATTTTGCCTTCATGTGTCCCCGACAGGCCCTACCGGGACGTCTTGGACATCTTCTTCATGGGTGACCTCGCCCTTTGCCAAGCTCGCCTGCCCGGCAAAGGAGGCTCTTCTCCTGATGGTGTCTTGCTTCTCTGGCTTAACTCCGGTCCTCTCGATCTGCATGATGGTTCTTTGGAGATCTTGGTTTCTTGTACTCCGGCTTGATCTTGACTTGCCCGTGCACGAGGTAGGAGAGTATACATACCCCTGTATATTTTCCCCGGTACCGTTGCTACACTCCACCCCAGCATCTGCCGCTGCCTCTTTTCGAAGCACCGCAGCGCGCTGGTTCAGAAGAGCCGATCCACCGCTCAAATGGTCATCGGAGGAGCGTTTCCGGCGCCCTCTGGCATCCCTGGTTACCGCCGGTGACTAAACACCGGTTAACCTCGGTCTAGTTAGTGCCTAACCACCCCTCCGTGTCAATGACAGGTGGGCCCCGCTTTTAATTAGCTAGCTAAAATAATAGTTAGTTTAGGTTAATTAACTCTGTTTAGCCACTATGTCAATGCGGCATGGGTCCCGCATGTCAGGTCTGACTGCGGTTGACTGATGACCCACTGTTGAGTTTGCTGACGCAGAAATGATTTTCTGGATTTAAAGTAAATCATAAATGATTTATTTAATTCATAAAATACTTAAAACTTCTAAAATCATAGAAAATAATCTATAAATCCAATGAAAAAGATTTATATGTATATATATAATTATCAGACAAAATCCAAATAATCTATTTATGGCATTTTCATGCATGTTTGAACAACTTACAACCATTGTATGTGACAATTTGAATAAATGGCATTTTAAATGTCTGATGTGGAGTTTGAATCTGAACCTTGGGTTCAAAACCAACTTCATTTAAATTGTTGCTAGTTGCATTAGCCCAAATCATAGCATATTGCCATGTCATGATCATGCATCATATTGTTGCATTGCATTGATTGTGTTCCCTCTTGTTTGCCGGTGTTTGTTCCCTCTTAGTGGACGTAGTTACAATGATGAGTTCGATCACACCGATGAAGAGTTTTACTATCTTCAGAAGTGCCATGCAAGCAAACCCCCTTTGAGAATTTCGATACAATCCCACTCTCTCGCTCCTGCACTCTTTTACTGCACTAGGGCAACAATGATTCAACTGTTACATGTTGTGGTAGTTGAACCCATTCCTCTGCATGACCCGTCTTTGCCATAGTAAATAGTTGAAACCCACTAGCATGAGTAGGAGTTGTTTGAGCCATTATGTGCCTACTCATCCATGCTTGTTTGCCATGCCTGCTATTGCTTAGAGTTGAGTCAGGTCTAATTCATTGGGGATGAATTAGAATGTGGTGAACATGTCCTACTGTTGAGAGCTAAGTGCGTGAACATGATTTGGTAAAGGTAGCGGTGAGAGGCCATGTAGGAGTACATGGTGGGTTGTCTCATTGGAACCGACCACAGGAACTGAGTTCTGTGTTTGTGATCCAAGACGGTTACTACCACACATTGGAATGCTTAAGTGCCCCTCTTGACTTATTAATCGCCTTGACCTCTGCCTAGGAGTTGCAACTAGTTTCTGGTGTATGTAGGTAGTGCTAGTAGTCTACCAAGTGGCACCCGATACAGCTGGGCTTGGGACAGACTAGGCCCAGTGGCACGGTGTACCAAGTGGCCCCCGGATGGTGGGCTTGGGAACCCTGCTCATGTCATTTGGGGCCGTGATGGAAACTTCAGCTGGACTTTCTTTGCGGGTTCAGCCTCGGATGGGTGATAAACCTAGACTAGAGTCTTGTGTGCACTGGTAGAGCGAGGTGCTATGCAAACGGTTTTTAACCCCTTTCAGCGACGACATTTGGAACTGCCGCCAAGTGATTTTGCGCGATAGGGGTGGTCCTTCCCACGCGACCCAGAGACCGTCGGGGATAGGGGGCCTTGGTGCATACAGTTGTCCCTATATAACCGTTTCCGATATCTCGAATATCCCAAACGCTTCATCCTTGCTACTCGTTTCTGCTCGCATTGCCATCACAATCAGAGTTTTGTGGTTTTACCTAAAACTAGGCATGCACCAAACTGGCTCTAAGTTTATGATGCCTACCACATCACAAACATTTCATGATTATAAACTGTGTACATACGGAGACGATCACACACATTTTGTTTTCCCACACCGTACGTGAGAGTGTCTGACATCACACACACACTTTGCAAACGGCAACTGTGTGCATTGTTACACACGTTTCCTCCCCGTGATCCGTGTCGGATTATGATGCTTATCGCACACGCTATGCTTTATTAACTGTGTGTGCCGTAATGACCTACACACCATAATTTCGCCCTAATTTAATTGATGCTATTTAAAATTGTACCTAATTTAAACTTGAAAGTAGGCTATAGCTTTATTCATATCCATCAGGTTCAAACAACCAATGCATTATTCATTCATAGGTAGATATGTTTAACAATTACATAAGAACCAAATAAAGAATGATGAACCAAGGTTCTATACTTGTACTATTATAGATGGTAAAGAAAGAGGCGACAGACATTCTGGTTGCTGAACAAGGTGAAGCGGAATGGCCCTATTGTGCTCTCCTGGATGCAGAAGGCATGCACGGCTCCAGTCCAACCCCTTGTGATGGCCAACCACCAATCATGTAGTTTGAGGGGTAATCTTGAGTAAACTGCTTCAGGATCCACTGCAAATGAAAAAATATTTAGACATTGTCATCTAACACAACTCATTACGGGCAGTAAAAACAAGGCTACATGATTCTTACTTACCATCATGCAGTTCACCGTTGTCTTGCATAAAGTGTAAACAAATAGTTCGATTGACACCTTTTGACCCATTTTAATAACAATCTTTATTATTTTACTCACTTGATGCTGGTTCATGAATATCTCATTGCCCCATACACAGAAAGGGACAAAGTGTGGATCTTTGGCAATGTCATATGTACCTAAAAGCACCAAGTTAATATTAGAAGCTAAACAACAATTGGAAAATGATGTAGTACAACGCTCCCTTGATCACTTTAAATAGGATTTTATTACATGTATATCTAGACATCATCAGAACATTGAGGTAACACTCTTCCTTGTTGCTATGTAGCTTGGGATTGCATATTTAGTCATTCAGTACAATGCATGTTGCTATGTAGCCTCAGATGTATTAAATATGGCCCTAGTTAACCTACTGATAAATGGGTTATAGATATATTCAGTGAAATGTCTGATTCGACGATTAATCCCTTATCAGCCCCCAGGCTATATGGTACCAGCTACCGAGATCCTGAACAGTGAGTACATATAAGCAATGCGATGAAACTAACCTCGATGGAAAACAACACTGTTCTCAATATTGTCCTGTATAACTACATATAAAGGCATCTTAAGCACAACAGGCTAAACATCAACCAAATATATCCATGGTAGACAACATAATCTACAAATGATAGCTTCAGTGTGCAGGCTTAAGCATGCTAGTTAAGCAAAACAAGAAGTGGAAAGGTGTGTTAACTGCATCCCGCATAACATTTAAAAACAAGCAAATAGTCATTCAAACTGCCATTGTGCAGGTCTAAAGTACACTAGTTATTGTTAGAAAAACGAAAAGGCATGTTAACTGCAATATCCTTAACATCAACAAATATCATAATTCATAGTGGTATTGTTGAATCTATTATTGATGAAATTGAACTGCATGGCAAGTAGGTGCACATATAGAGCATTACATTGTCAAGAACTAAAATAAACAAGGCATAAGGCCATCTCTAGCCAATCCTTTAGAAGTTAAAGGAGTAAACCCTTAGTGCAAATATATACACTCCAGCAATTTTTGGCCGTTTCTAGTCAATCCCCTAAACTTAATGTTGTAAACTTCAATTTGATCAAGTTCAAAGCAGGTTCAACTGAAAGTAGCATGCATTCAAACATAAATATATATAGTTTTGCATAACCAAACATAAAACATAAATTTAAATTAAGCTAAACTACTTTCGGTCGAAGTAGAGGTCGAGCCAATCCTTCCTCGTCAAGCACGGTGTGCCGCGAGCCGGGTCCGGGCCGGTGCTGTTGTCGGGGTCATTGGGGAAGACACTCCTCCACTCGTCGATGTCGATCTCCTCGTCCACACCACCCACCTCGACGCCCTCCGTGCCACCAGCCTCGCCGCCTTCTACCTCATCATTGGAGTAGACCGCGATAACCTTGCCGCCCTCCACCCGGCAAAGATAGCACGCTCCGCCTCCATGAGCTCCGGGTGCTGCTGTGGAGCTCTTGCATGTAGGCCTCGTCAGCGGCCTCGGCCTCGAGGCGCTCCCATGCCTTGCGGTCCTCCCGCACCATAGCCAAGCTCACCACCCTGGCTCTGGCGGAACGAGGTCGACCGGACGTGTGCCAAACGGGAAATTTAGCCTAGCCATTGTGTCGTGGTAGCGAACCAGCCAGCAGTCGTACTCCATGGCCACGAGCTCGGCCGTGTGGAAGCTACCGAGCCACCGGCATGTGTGCATCTCCCGATCTGTAATCTCGGCGACCCATGTCCCCCACCACTGCTGCCAGACCCCGGGGTAGGACCTCTTCGGCTGCCGGGTCTGAGGGAGGATGGGGAAGTCCTTGAACCGGCAACAGCGGATAGATAAAGAGCCCACGGAGGACGATGGGGACACCTCGGCGGCCACCTCGCCGGCGTCGGGCGAAGAGGCCGTGATAAACCTCTTTTTGGCCATTGGCTCCTGGAGCTGCCCGCATACATGCAGAGGTTGAGGATGGAGGCAGCAACGATGGCGGTGACCTACCAATGGTTTCGGGGGTGGTGTGTGTCTGTGTGAGCGAAGGTTTGGGGGGTGTGGATGGGGGCATGGTGGTGTTTGAGGAAAGACCACGGCAACTGGAAATTTTACTAGGCGGGAGTGACAAGGCGGGGCCACTAAAAATTTGGATCAAGGGTGAACAAATATTTTTGAGATGGCGAGGGATGCAGAGGCGGGAGTAAAATGCTGGGGCTATGTTACCTCGTGAGCATGCGTTGGTTTTCCCTTGAAGAGGAAAGGGTGATGCAACAAAGTAGCATAAGTATTTCCCTCAGTTTTGAGAACCAAGGTGTCAATCCAGTAGGAGACAATGCACAAGTCACCTAGTACCTGCACAAACAATCAAGAACCTTGCAACCAATGCAATAAATGGTTGTCAATCCCTTCACGGTCACTCGCAAAAGTGAGATATAATAAAGATAGTAAAGTAAATATTTTTGGTATTTTTTTGTATAGATTGGAAAGTAAAGATTGGAAATAGTAAATGAGATGCGGCGTAAATAAAAGAGATGTAATATAATAAGAAAGAGATCGGGGGGCGATAGCTTTCACTAGTGGCTTCTCTCAAGATTGCGTGTATTACGGTGTGTGAACAAATTACTCTCGAGCAATTGATAGAAAAGTAAATAGTTATGAATATATCTAAGGCAATGATCACGAATATAGGCATCACCTCCGTGTCAAGTAAATAGAAACGATTCTGCATCTACTACTATTACTCCACACATCGACCGCTATCTAGCATGCATCTAGAGTATTAACTTCATAAGAACAGAGTAACACATTAAGCAAGATGACATGATGTAGAGTGATAAACTCAAGCAATATGATATAAACCCCATCTTTTTATCCTCGATGGCAACAATACAATACGTGCCTTGATGCCCATACTGTCACTGGGTAAGGACACCGCAAGATTGAAACCAAAGCTAAGCACTTCTCCCATTGCAAGAAAAATCAATCTAGTAGGCCAAACGAAACCGATAATTCGAAGAGACTTGCAAAGATATCAAATCATGCATATAATAATTCAAAGAAGAACCAAATAATATTCATAGATAATCTTGTTCATAAATCCACAATTCATCAGATCTCGGCAAACACACCGCAAAATAGTATTACATCGAATAGATCTCCAAGAACACCGAGGAGAACTTTGTATTCAGATTCAAACAGAGAGAAGAAGCCATCTAGCTAATAACTATGGACCTGAAGGTCTGTGGTAAACTACTCATGCTTTATCGGAGAGGCAATGGTGTTGATGTAGAAGCCCTCCGTGATCGATTCCCCCTCCGGCAGATCGCCGGAAAAGGCCCCAAGATTGGATCTCACGGGTACAGAAGGTTGCGGCGGTGGAAAAGTGGTTTCGTGGCTCTCTGTGATGTTTCTTGGTTATAAGAGTATATATAGGCGAGAGAAGTACATCGGTGGAGCTACGAGGGGCCCATGAGGGTGGAGGCGCGGCCTCCTACCTTGTGGCCGCCTCGTGGAGTTCCAGACTTCGACTCCAAGTCTTCTGGATTGCTTTTGGTCCAAGAAAGATCATCACGAAGGTTTCATTCCGTTTGGACTCCATTTGGTATTCCTTTTCGGTGAAACTCTAAAATAGGCAAAAAATCAGAAATTGGCACTGGGCCTTCGATTAATAGGTTAGTCCCCAAAATAATATAAAAGAGCATATTAAAGCCCATTAAACATCCAAAACAGATAATATAATAGCATGGAACAATCAAAAATTATAGATACGTTGGAGACGTATAAGGATACTGAAAATTTGAATCAAGGGACTGAAGCAGAGCGGGAGTAACAGACATCGCACATGGTCCGCCCTTACTAATCGTGTGCTATCAAACATTAAAACCTTCTAGGCAGTAGATATTTTTGAGATCACAAGGCAGTAGATATTTTCGACATCGGGAGGCAAGCCTCATGGAGCCCAATATACTGTGCTGATGTGAGGGACTGCAGGGCATGGGCGTGGCACACAGGTAGTCTGACCAAACTGTGTCTGTTGCGTACCCAATCACAGACGGTTTCTACATCCAAGTTGTGCGCTGTTTATAAATTTGGCAAAAAGAATAATGTGGGAGAGGGTCAGAACATGAATACACTTGCACGTGGACCAAATATATGTACGAAAAGGGTGGTTTCATGTTCTAATACCCAATGCACAACTTTGATGTGGCACCTGTCGCACAAAAGCACAGTATTGCTAGTCAGCCACCCCCCTACGAACCCCACTTCGTGTTGGCGATAAGGGAATCCTATATACGAATGCATGCCCCCAAAATAGCTAGGTCTGAAATCTCGCTCTACCGCAATACAAAACCTATAGGAGTCCATCATATATATACTCACGGGAGTATGTACTCCCATCTTCAATATACCATGTAGACGCATTAATTATACCTCTTTATCATTCTCAATATACTTCATTAAATATTCTAGGATACCCCAATACGAGTTTTGTGGAAAAAATATCATTTTTGACGTACTTTTTGCAATATACCTTTTTCACATACGAACAAATCAGTATATATGTAAACCTTTAAAAATATGTAGACTCATATAATTTTTTTCATGAAAATCATTTTAAGGTATCTAGTAGTTAATAATGAAGTATATTAAAAATAATAAAGAGGTATAAAAGATTCATCTATGTGGTATATGAGGAGCGGGAGTACGTACTCTCAGGAGTATACAACCATTTTCCTACATATATATATATATATATATATATATATATATATATATATATATATATATGGTCAAACTTCCACTTTCGCTTCCCGAGAAAGGTGGACTGCGTGCCAACCCACAAATGTGTGCTTGTGGCGCGAGAAGGGTCAGACCACATACGAACCCCATGCGGGTGGCCCTCCTATATGTATGAAAAGGGTGTGGTGTGTGATATTTAAATACCATTCATAACTTTTGATGTGCCATGTGTGCCTCACAAATTAACCGGACTTCCCCGACCCCACGGAGGTTGCGGGTAGCGCGAAGTAGCCCCCCCCCCACACACACACACGTCGCGGGGAGGGCATTCACCAAGACGTACTGTAACACGGACCAAGCAGAATCCAACTTGGTCGTACAACCTCTCCCCGCTCGTTGTTGGTCAAAGTGATAAACGTCCACATGGCCCCGCAAAATGGGCTAGCTTGTCACCGATAACCTCGCGAGGGAGTATTGTATGAAGACAAACCCACTATGTGCATGTGGCCCAAGTATGTATATGGAAGTGGTCTGTGTGGTGTTTGAATACCCAATGCGCAAATTTGATGTGGCACCATGCTTTGGAATGGTAAAATCCCCACACCGAGCGAGGGTTCACGACGCATGGCATGCGCTCAAACATAATTAGGCTTAGAATGGGTGGACCTACTATACGGTAACTCGAAGCAAAGAAGAAGAATATATCCACCCCTGTAACCTTTCTCATTGTTGGTCGAAATGATGGACTTCCACGCGGGCCCACAAATATATATATATAGGCTTGCCGCCCATAATCAAGCGATTGAGAGTGTGTCCAAAGACAACCATTATTGCATGAGTGTGTCCCGAACATATTGATGGAGATGTGTGATGCATGCATATCTGTTGAATACCTGACCCAATGCACAACATTGATGTGTTGCATGCGTTGGAAATCGCAGAGGTCCCCACACAGAGCAAGAGGTTGTTCATGACGTGTCCTGTGCTCCCTCCTTCGATCCAGCGGGATGGATTCATGTGTACAGATGCGCTATTATATATATGTATTCTCGCATCATGATCTATATCAAGACAAAGCAAAAAATAAATCCCCTCCTAAGTCAAATTAGTTAGCCTCTCTCACGCTGTCGGTGAAAGTGATGGACCAAGCTGGTCACCCCCTCGACACATACTATATATACACCTAGTAACATAGGCCTAAAATAATTAATCCTCCTTGTCCGTGAAACGCGTACCTCTCTCTCGCTGCGTCAAAGTGATGGATGATGAACTCTTAGGCCCAACATAGAAGTTAAGCGTATGTCGCACGCGAGTGATCATCCTATATAGGACTATGTACCACCGTCTGCATGCATGTGGCCCAAAGAGCTGTTTGTGTGATTTTTGAATACGCAATGCACAATTTTGATGTGGCACCACGTATATAGGAAACCAAAATGTCCCCAAAGAGAGGGCGAGGTTAATGACGCATGGCATGTGCTATATGTACGCCCCCATTTGACGCATGGTATATATGTACTTCTACTGTATAGCACAAACCAAAAAAGAATCATTCCATGATGATCAAATTAACCTCTCTCTCATTGGGTCAAAGTGATGGAGGACAAGCTCGCATCCCCATAGATGGAAGTGCCACACGCGAGTGAGTTCCAATATATAGTGCAACCACCGCCTGCATGGTGTTATTGCGTGATGTTTGAATACCAATATAATGTACAACTTTGATGTGGAACCTACCTTGGTAACCAAAAAGTCCCCAGATGGAGCGAGGTTATGACACGCATATATATAGAGTATTCTTGTTGCCCCACTTTGACATGTACATACTCCTATACCATGCATATACGTAACACAAACCAAAAAAGAACCATCCTTGTTGGTAAAATTAGCCTCCCTCTCGTTGTAAGTTGAACTGGTCGACGACGACCTCGTGGGCCCATAGAAAGAGGCACACACGAGTGATGTCATAGGGCAAAACCACCGCATGCATGCGCCGGTGTGTTATGTGATGTTTGAATACCCAATGCATAACTTTGACATGGCACATGCTTCGCAAACCGGAAACGCACTACACCACAATGTGTGTAGCCCCCTCACTTCAAGCCGGCGGGAGTGTGTATGCACATGCTCGAACTTTGATATGGAATCCCACCATGATCCACACCACACACATGCCAAGATGAATCCACCTTTTGGTCAAATTAATGCCTCTCATTGTCGGTGGAAACTAAAAACCTTTGCGGGCTAACGAATGGGCACGTCGCTGATAACCGCACGAGGGAGAGTGTCTGAGAGGACCACTAAGCCATGCATGTGGCCAGAACATTATGTATGAAAGGGCTATGTAATGCTTTAAATAACCAATTCACGACTTTGATGTGGCATGTATGACTCACAAAATGAACAATAATCCCACATGAAGGTTCACGACTCGTAGTGTACTGCCGGACCCCTCCCCCACCCCCCGCACAGACACACACACATGTGCACCACCACAGCCACTCTGAGGCATGCCAAACTTTTTCTGAAGTGAACATGTGACGAAAGGCAGACTGTAGTGTTAATTTTTAAAAGAAAACAGACATCATTCGACCGTTTTTATACATTGATTGATTTCCTAGGGATTTAATACGCAAAAATCAAATTTGAGCTACGTGTGCACCGAAATGGGTTGCAAAATCATATGTGTCCCTAGGTGCATATTTACCCATGCAAGATATTTCAAAATATTGAGAATATAGATTTTTTAAATTTAATAAATCAAAACTTAGTTGGAATTCATGAAACTTATCGTGGTGTCATATATGCACACCAGTAGACTGTGATATTGTATTTTTTCGTGAACGAGACCCGTTTTGATATAATCTTCTTACAAACGGGAGATTATTAAAATCTGGCAACCAATATCTCATTTGGATTATTTATTCGGATCGTGTGCATTAGACAATGCCATGCTTTAGTTAAGTAGTAAAGTGGCAGAAAATAAACCAAAAAATATATGGGCTGCCACATGCCCCGTGTGCCATGCGAGCAGGCGTGAGTTGACGGGATGCATGCGAGCAGTCCACCACGCAGGCATACCGGGAGGTGTGCATGCATGTGTGCGTATTGAGGGAGGCGTGCGAGTAGCTATGTGAAATGATGGTAGGAATGGCAAAAGTCCACCACGCACGCTCACCGGGACGCGGGAAAACTTTTGACCGTAGCATGCCTCGCTCCCACTTGTACGTATTAATTGCACTCCTGAGCCGCCGGCCATAATAGGCGGCCGCACCCCCGGTCCACAGTGGTCACCAATGTCCAGACTCTGGAGTGTATGAGGATGCTGCCAAAGCACACCATCGGAGGGCCAGGAGTGGCGAAGCCGGGGCTGGTGAAGCACCTATACAACGCGCGAAGCTGGGCACAGAGGTTGCCATCGCCACCGACGAGGTCTCGCGCGGGCAGCAGCACGACCTTGACTTCTTCGGCGCCGTCGTGCCCCCCTGCTAGAGCCGGAGGTCAACAGCAACTCCGGCAACTACTGCAACTCCGATTGAAAACCAGTTAGTCATCTATATACCCATTTGTGCGGCAAACATATCATGTGTTTTCTCTGGTTACCCCCCCCCCCCTTCTATAATTTTTCTAGAATACAAATCATATGGTTATGTTCTCCCAGTCCATGAAATCAGAGTAATTAAGATCTGTTAGATGCACGTAGTGTATTGATTGTTTGAATGTTATCCGTATAGAGTTAGTGATTAACTGTTTGTTCTGTACAAATGACTTTTGCCAATAATCCGACTAGGGTTAGCTTGCGTGCTAATAATTCATGACCATTTCTTGAGAATTGATTTTGAATGTCCTACATATATGTTTGTGCCTTTTTTCTTCCTAATCTTAAGAATTGATTTTTAATGTCCTACATGTTATGCCATTTTTTCTTTCAGATTGGTATGTACACAGATGAGCCTCCGGCCAGCGCCGCCGCCAGATGTAGATCTTGGACCTGGCTATGCGGCCAAAAGCGCACCCCTGGACCTGAGGAACTAGTAGAATCTCCGACGGAACGCATCAGCGATCTCCCGGATGTCATCCTTGGGGAGATCATCTCCCATCTCCCCACCAAGGATGGCTGCCGCACACAAGTCCTCGCATCTCGGTGGTCCACTCCGTGGCGCACCGTGCCTCTTAATCTCGACTGTCGTCAGCTATCTGTCGATGATGATTCTCAACTCCCCGGAGCCTTCATCTCCTCCCACGAGGGCTCCGTTCAATGCATCTACATTCTGGCATGCTACATGCTGGACATACGCTGCACGGTGGCCGCCAAGTTAACATCCCGTCAATTCGATAAACTCCAGCAGCTTGAGTTCTACCATGACTATGTATGTAACGTACCACGAACCGATGTATCTGTCCCCTCACCACCGATGTCCATCTCGTGGTTTTCCTCCTCTCTTCACACCGCCACCTTCGCCTGGTGCCATCTAGTAGACAATCGGGTACAAATGCTTTGACTGCCACTACTAAAAAAACTTGCCCTTGCGGTGGTTGATCTGTCAAAGGCCGCACTGCACAGCATCCTGGAGCGCTTGCTGCTTGTTTTTGGAATGGAAATTTGTATCCATTGTCTCAAAATAATGTCGCCCCACCTTGTAAGCATGGGAATTTGTTTTTTGGGACAAGATCTCATCATCGAAGATGCCCCTTCACTTCAAAGGTTGCTCCTTGATTCTGTTATAGTACCTTCGCAAATAATTGTAGTCTCTGGGCCTAAACTGGAGACCTTGGGTGCAATTTGTGATCCTTTTAGATGGTTCAAGATGGTGTTTGGCTCCACACCTATTGAGGTACTGTATATTATTCAAGTAAACTTGCGTAATCTGGTTTTTTCATTTGTGCGCATAAATTAAGTATCATCTTGGAGTACAATTTTGGTACTAATATTATGTTCTATGCTCAATGAAGAGCTTTTCCATCCTATCAGTGGTGGTGGATTCTGTCAAGACCTTTCATATCAACATGTGGTGCTTTGATGTGAACATGATTATTAGCTTGTTTCAATGCTTTCCATGTCTGGAAAATTTGTATATAAAGGTGATGATTTCACGGACATTGAAAGCCCATACATAATGTACTATAATTAATCGTTCAGCTATCACTCTTTCAACATAATCTTTTTTAGAGATTAACTATTTTCAATCTTCATCTCTATTTAGGCACTAACACATGAACGAGAAGATATAACCAATCGATGGTTCAAGAATCACCAAGATTTTCTCATATCTCGTGACATTCGTTTGAAGACAGTAACGCTTGAAGGATATGCATCCAACAATGCAAACACTAACTTTGTCACATTCTTCGTATTGAATGTGAGGGCACTGTTGTCCGTGAGGATTAAGTTTTTCGACAAGAAATTCTTACGGCTGCAAGTGTTGAGCATCATAAAAAGAAGTTTTAGGTGGACCTAAGGGCTTTTGATCGTGCTCTACTTCTATTTACAACAGCTTGTCATCATGGACCAGTAGAATTTCTAGGCTGGGATCTTGATTTTATGGATAAGACCGACCCATTTGATTGTGACTGCTGAAAACTTTTGTTGAGTTAGATGTCATTGTCCTGTTCAGTCTAGATTTTGTCTAAACCTGATGAGCAATTAATCCTCATGATTTTGTACTGTTTGTTAGTTGGAGTTAGATATTGTTGCCCTTTTCAACTCGGATTTGACCCATATTTTCTTTCCTACTAGGCCAATGGCTTGCCATTTCTTTAATTAAGACATAAATATTAGAAGCATTCACAACATAGGGAAAGAACATCACTCTCGCGGGATCCTTGAGATCTTTGTTCATTACAGAACCACAAGTTCTTAGCACCCACAAACTTATTTTCAGCTTGCACACCAAATGGGCTATAATTCTTAATAAGAAAAGCTGCATGGTAGTGACAAATTTGGATTTATCATTTGGGACCCACGAGGAAAAAGCCTATCTAGGGCGGTGCCGACTTGATAGTAAACATTGAGAAACCTGGTTTTAAAATTACTGTACATCAAAAACTCGCCTCAAAATCATGAAACTTCGCATGGTGTTATCTCATAGCACCAACCTGCTGTGGTAAAAAATTAGTCCAATTTGGGACAAGTTTTGGTACAAACTTCTTACAAACCAGAGCTTCTCTCAAAAAGGCTCATGGTTCCGAGAGGGACCTTGTCACCTATGTGTGCGAAACGACATACGCTGTCTCTTCCCACCTTGATTTATTTTATAGAGGCAGCATGCAACTATAGTAGCGTCGTCCTAAAATATGAAATTATTCATGGTTTGTTTTACCTTTTTATACATTATTTGAGTATCCTAGGCATTTTGGAACGTACTTTGGTGTGTGCAAAGGTCATGTGTGTACTATCCACATATTTAATTGGATGTTCAATCTGTTTATGGAATCAAGTCCTTATAAGTTATAAGTACATACGCTGTTGTTCTGTGTGCAATGATGTTGCACACGGACCATATTGGGGAACCCGTCGGTGATGATTTCATCAATCTTTGACAATTGTATACCACCAAGCATTTGGCCACAACACACATGGCTTATTAGCATCAATCGTCTGTGTTATTATCGGTCTTTGCACACATTTCTGATTACATACCTGTTTGTCGCTATCACACACATCTTGTTATTTTGAGCCATTTATGTTGTATTGGTTCAAAGCAAATAGTTCACCCAATTGAACCGCATGCCCTATATTGCACACACCTTGATCTGGCTGACCGTTTCTTTTGTGTTTCCTAATCACAAACAGTTCATCCAAGTGAACCGTACGATGTATATCGCACACACCTTCATCTGGCTGCCCGATTCTTTTGTTCCTCCTCATCGCAAATAGTTAATTGAACTAAACTGTATGCCCTGCATCGCCCACGCAACTAAAAACTGGACCGTTTTTTATGTATCCGCCATCGCAAACGTTTTGCACCTTTTTGACATTTTTTTACACCACCGTTTGCGATTATTGCATTGCACACAATTTTGTCAAAGGTTCCCTAATCATAGTGTCGCGTTAGTAGCATCCTGAAGTAGTGGTGGTTAGTCAATTCGTGGTCGACACCCTCACCAGGCTTCCGCTTGAAGGTTGCCGAGATACATGACGTGTACCTGGTAGTAAATGGCGAGAGCGTGTGTGAAGAAGTACACCCCTGCAGGGTTAACATGATCTATTCAAATAGCTGCGTCCGTGGAAATTGACTAATTGGAACGCTTATATGGTTCATAGATAACTTGAAGTGTATACTCTAAAATGCACAAGATAAGCGTTAGTGCTATGGATGGCCTTATGGTAGGGAGACGTGAGTGGATCCATAGTGGTGTATTGATATGGTGAATATGTGGACTCGTGTGCGCCACCTCAAAGAAGTTACTGGCTATCGTAGTACAAGATAGCCACTGAGTCAAAGCTGGCTTGCTGTAGTTAAAATCTAGCACCCCTTTTGTTGATACTGATGCATATGTAGTTAGTTCTGATGCAAGTCTTGCTGGGTACATTTGTACTCACATTTGCTTAATTTATGTTTTTGTAGAGAGACTTTGGTCTCACTAGTTTTTGCATGTGGACTTCGACGACTAGTTTGTTACCTCAACAACGATCTTGTACCATTGGGAGGGTCCTGTAGATAGTCAGGCTTCTCAGCCCTTTTCTTTTGTAGTTGTTTGCATTCAGACATATTATGCTTTTGTTGGTTGTATGGTTTGTATGTTGGTCATGAGACCCGCTGCTTGTAATAAATGCTATGATGGCTCTTCTGGGCCTTTATCTATATGAGTTGTTGAGTTATGTTGTGATGCCATGTTGTATCGATGCATATCGTGCATATTATGTGTATGCGTGACGCGTATTGCTATGTGTGGGATCCGACACCTAGTTGTTTATTCTTGGTCGCCTTCCTTATGGGGAAATGTCTCCTAGTGCATCCATTGAGCCATGGTTGTTCACTACTGCTCCTGAACACAAAGGTTGGCCGGAATGTATCATTATTTGTTCATGTGTCTGTCCCTTCAGGGAAATGTCACGTGTTGTTCCTTTAAGTCCTTGTAGCTTGCTACGACTTGGGTTCATACGTTGATGACCGACACGTTCATTGCTGGGTTACGTATGCCTGTCCCTGTAAGTTTGTGCCACCTTTGGTTTACGACTGGTCATGTCAGCCCAGGTTCTTTGTCATATGGATGCTAGCGACACTATCATATATGTGAGCCAAAAGGCGCAAATGGTCCCGGCCCAGGTAAGGTGGCAGCCATGGGTTACCGTGCATGAGGCTGCAGAGTGATATGATGTGTTACATGCTAGATCGGTGTGACTTAGGACCGGGTCCCGACACTACACTCGCCAAATTATCATGTGAGTTGCCTCTTCATACAGAAATGAGCTCACCGTGTACCCATGCTTGAGTATCAAGGAAAGAGGCAAAGAGTACCTGCGTCGGTGCCTCCACCTCTTCTCTTCATGCTCGTATTCCATTTTTGGGTGATTCATGCTCGTACTCCACCTATGTTCGTGACCTTTGGTGAGTCTCTTCTACTACTTAACTCCATTTTCTTGCATGACATGTGGACTTGGATGCTGGATGTCCAACGTGTCGGCTTAATGACCGAGAAGGAGCAAGGAACCTCACGGTGGAGAGTCTGGACTCTTAATATTTATATTCAGCGATATAAAATCAACCCAATCTTCTCCACCTCCTAGTAGACCAAAAGAGTCTGAAACACGACAGCCTAGTGTAGTTACATCATACATGGCCCACCTCACGCTATCACCATATTTCTTGGCCTTCGTGCGACACCTAGCTCTAGTAATCCACCAGCCCATATCGCTTCTCGCTCCTCTTATCTCTCAAAGTGTGGCGGGTTGACGATTTTGCCGTTTATTGAGGTTGGTTAACTCACACTCACTCCCGCATGTTAACTCTATTGTTATGCCAAGAAGAGGAAGCGCTTCGACCGACGGACCAAACGAGACAGGTGTGTCGTGCCGTGAGTGGGTCTAGTTTCTTTTTTCTAACTTGTTTGGTGTACTAGTAACACTTGGTTTTGCACCTTCATAGAATGATGCAAATCCCCACAAAAGGCGCTTTGCTTTCTGCTAATCCCATCAACCGTTCTTGTTTTGTGCATTAAATTGTTAAGTGCCATGATTAAGATATCATTAACCAATGCATGTAAAATGTTCTTGTTTACTGTAGTACTCCTCACGCATGGATGCGTTGCGATTAGTACTACTCCCTTCATCCATGCGTATATATATAGGGCCTAATGTATTCTTCGAGGTTGCCTTTTACTATTAACAAGATTTTATATAATTTGTAAATTATATCATTCAAAGATCCTTTCGCGTACGAAATTAACGTATGCCTTAAAGAAACTTGCATGTCCTATACTGCTCGAACATGTGGTCAAAGTTACTCTCAAAAAACACATTAGGCCCTATATACATGGACAGAGGGAGTACATGGTACTAGCAAACCCTAACCATCTAGTAGTTCATTGGTTAGTCTCAAAAAACGCATTAGGCCATATATACATGGATTGTGAGACATCCTTGTTGGTCTCCAACAAAGCTGATAAAACAATTAAGGAAAACTATCTTGAAGACAGCGAGGCAACCCTGAAGTCTTGTCTTGATGTAGTGTTCGAGTTATTGGCCACTACCGCTGGCACAAGCTCTTCGAACTCACTGTCTGAATCATTTCTGTTTCTTGAGTCTCAACTACAAGCTGAAAGACATCAATCAATTGTGTTGTGACAAGAAGCTGAATGACTATGGAAGTCCCTAGAGAATTCAGATGCATACATTGTGGTGCAACAACAAGCGTGAGAGGATTTTAGTGCCAAACAGGAGAGAGCTAATAAGCTTGCTATGCTTATTGCCAGCATGGTTGATACCCAGGATAACATTTCTTGAGCTCGTCTGAAGTTGTTTCAGTTATGGACTTCTTTATGCCACGTTTATTTGTACTGGTGGCCAATTTAGATGGCCAATGTATGTAATATACTACCTTGTTACCTATATTTGCACTGGTGGTGAACTTTGATGCCCGGTGGATGTAATATGTGTAATAGCCGTAATAGCCTAGCGTTAGTTGCTTGCTTATTTATTTCCTTATTGTCTTGTTTAGTTGTTTGCTTGTAGTCACTGTAGTTCTTTTTCCGTGTTTTCTAGTGGCCACATAACCTATTTTTTGAAAACTAGGCTACAATAACCATGGGCAATATACGGACTGTTGTAACCATGGTCCTGCTACCTGAGGTAGTGACCATGGGCCTCCTACGGGCCGAAGGATCCATGGGCCTTCCACGGGCTGTAGAATCAATGGGCCTTCTATGGGCCGTATAATCGATTGGCAAAATATGGGTCGTATTATTCGTGGACCAGTAATAGACCGCAATATGGGTCGTAAATGGGCTACAATGGGAATTGTCTATTTATGGGCCAACAATAACGGGCCGTTAAGAGGCCGATATGTTTAACGGTCTTCATTCTATCGACATGAAAACGGCCCAACGGATTAATGGGCCACAAACGAGCCGAATGTAGCCACTGGCTGAATTTGCCCCACAAGCGGAACATGCCAGTGATGGAACATAAGTATTCGAATGCTGGAAATAAGACTGAGAATAAAAGGCCCCTTAGAAGGTTGAAAGATTACATAGGCTGGAAACGGACCAATGGAATAACGGGCCGTTAATGGGTATAAAGAGATATACTGTTCATTATGGGCCAGTTTCACCACAGACCATTAATGGGCCCTGGGTTATGATACGTCTCCAACGTATCTAAATTTTTTTATTGTTCCATGCTATTATATTATTTGTTTTGGATGTTTTATATGCATTATTATGGTATTTTATATTATTTTTGGGACTAATTAACCTAGAGCCCAATGCTAGTTTCTGGTTTTCGTTATTTTTGAGTTTGTTAGAAAAAGGAATATCAAACGGAGTCCAAACGGAATAAAACTTTATGATGATTTTTCCTGGACCAGAAGACATCCATGGAGCTTGGAGAGGGGGTCAGAAGAGCCCCGAGGACTCCATAAGCCCGTACGGCGTGCCCAAGGGGGGCACCCCCTGGCTTGTGGGCCCGACGAGACTCAGCCAACCCTAACTTTTGCTCTATAAATTCCCAAATATTCCCAAACTAATAGAAGCGTCCACCAAAATACTTTCCCGCCGCCGCAAACCACTGTTTCTAAGAGATACCATCTTGGGGCCCTTTCCGCCACCCTGACGGAGGGGGATTGATCATGGAGGGCATCTACATGAACTCTATTACCCTACCAATGAAGCGCGCGAGTAGTTTACCACAGACCTACGGGTCCATAGCTAGTAGCTAGATGGCTTCTTCTCTCTCTTTGATCTTCAATACAATGTTCTCCTCGATGTTCTTGGAGTTCTATCCAATGTAATATTGTTTTGCAGTGTGTTTGTCAAGATCCGATGAATTGTGGATTTGTGATTAGATTATCTATGAATATTATTTGAGTCTTTACCAAATTCCTATATGCATGATTTGGTATCTTTGTATTTCCCGTCGAATTATTGGTTTGGTTTGGCCAACTAGATTGGTTCTTCTTTCAATAGGAGAGTGCTTAGTTTTGGGTTCAATCTTGTAGTGCCCTCACGCGGTGACAAAGTAGGGGTAGAGAGGCACTTATTGTAATGTTGCCATCAAGGGTAAAAAGATGGGTTTTTCATCATATTGCTTCAGTTTATCGCTCTACATCATGTCATCTCACTTAAGGCGTTACTCCGTTCTTATGAACTAAATACTCTAGACGCATGTTGGATAGCGTTCGGTGTGTGGAGTAATAGTAGTAGATGCAGGCAGGAGTCGGTCTACTTGACACGGACAGGATACCTATATTCATAATCATTGCCTTGGATATCGTCATAACTTTGCGCTTTTCTATCAATTGCTCGATAGTAATTTGTTCACTCACCGTATTATTTTCCTCCAGGGGAGAAGCCTCTAGTGAAAACTCTGGCCCCCGGGTCTATTTTCCATCATATATTTTCAGATCTATAAACCAAAAAACATAAAAATACCTTGCTGCAATTTATTTACTTTTATTTTGTTTTACATTTTAGTAATATTTTATATCTATCTCTGTCAGATCTCATCCTTGCAAGTGACCGTGAAGGGATTGACAACCCCTTTATCGCGTTGGGTGCAAGTTTTTGATTGTTTGTGCAGGTGCATACATTGGAGACTTGCGTGTACCTCCTAGTAGATTGATACCTTGGTTCTCAAACTGAGAAAAATACTTAACTCAACTTTGCTGCATCACCCTTTCCTCTTCAAGGGAAAAACCAATGCAAGCTCAAGAAGTAGTAGGAAGAATTTCTGGCGCCGTTGCCGGGGAGGTTCTACATCAAGCCTACCTATTACCCACCATAAATTTTCATCTCTTGCATTACATTATAGGCCATTTGCGTCTCGTTTTCCTCTACCCACTTCTAAAATGTTTTCAAAAAACCACAAAAAGATTTTCCTTTTTTTCGCCCTCTTTTCGTCCGATCTTTTGTTCTATTGAACTCATCATCATTAGCGACTTCGGTATGGTAGAAACAGATGATGGCCTAACTCCTAAAATAGGATGAACCGGCAATCTGGATGCCAAAACTTTTGTTTTGGGTCAAGGGAATTTCATGGGAAAAGAACATGTCGGTGTACTAGAATAGGGGTACCCTAGTACCCCGAACTTGTGCACGGGCAGTTGCAGCACCCCACGGCAAGGCTTACCGGGCGAACGCCAAGATCCTCCATGGTTCCCTTGGAGCCATTCAAGAACAAAGTATTTAAGCTCAGGAGACAAGGCCCCGGCAAGAGGAGCTTGCCGGGAAGGCCAACCAAGGCACTCCAAGGAACTTGCCGCGACGCGCCACGCGCTCCGGCAAGGCAACAAGGCCCCGGCAAGAGGAGTTTGCCGGGAAGACCAACCAAGGTACCTCGAGGCCCGGAGAGCGACAAGCTTCCGGACCTGACAAGATAACAACAGCAGCAAGGCGCTTGCCGCGGCAGGCGGCCACTCTGTGCCCGTGCTCCAGCGCATCCACCAACATGTCGCTCTGGGGGCCTCTCCAGGCGCGCGTGGCGGGAGGCTGTGCAGCCAGCGGTGCGCAGTGGCATCCGAAGCTGACAAGATCACCATCGTGGCGAACAGTGGCGCCCCTAACGGTCCTTTTCTGCATTGTTTGGGCGACTCAGACGGGCCTTTAATGCCCTTGTCCCCTGCCGTCAGGGTTAGGTAGGGTGCACTGTACAAGCAACTGTACGAACCACCTCACTTTTTACGTTTATACCCTCCTCTGCGTTGCCACCTGTCGGTGACCCCTTTAGCGTATAAAAGGAGGCCCATGCGCAATGTAGAGGGGGTTCGGACAGTTCGCTTCGATTCATTCGTAGCCCAGAAAACACCACGCTCTCTCTCGAGAGCAAGAACACAAGATAATACAACCAGACAAGCAACAGTAGGAGTGTTATCTCTCCGGAGAGCTCCAAAGCTGGGTAAACTGCTCGTGTGCTTCGCCTCGATCCACTCTTCGTGCTATCTCCGCCCCCCACCGAACCGAAAGGGGCCCGGTCCGCCGGCCCCATAGGTGTTCGTGGATCAGTTTCCCCCGACATCTTTGGCGCGCCAGGTAGGGGCGTCAAGATTGTGTGAACCTGATCCGGCGTTCACACGAGCTAGATCTTCATTCCCTTCATCAACATGCCACCGAAGAAGAAGACTTCGGCGGCAGCCGCTCCGTCCACGTCACTTCCGCCACCGTTGGAGCAAACGGGTGGTGGAATGGACGCCGGCGGAAGAATGGACGTCGACGAGGAAGCTCATGATGCCGCCAGGTCCAAGAACAAGGCTGCACAAACCTCGGCGACTGTACATGTTCCACGCCACTCTCAGGAGGCGCAAGATCAACAGCGTCATGGCACTAGCAGTGCCATACGCATGATAGGCCAAGACCAAGCTGGTGGATCTCGGGGCGCTCAAGACCAGCATGCACGCCAGCGTGCTAGCACGAGCGGGGCACGGTCGCCTGGACGGGATACTGCTCCTTCTAACATAGTTAGAAGTTCGAGCACGTCCCGCTCCTCGCGCCGTCCACCACTGCCACCCACCACTCCAGCAGAAGCTTTGGCACGAGCTCAACTTCTCCTAGATTACCCTCCGACGTCGGACAAGATCGACGAATGGAGGGCCACCATTCAGAGTCTCATCGGCTACGCCAACGGCGACACTCCACGGCGGCCGAGCGCGTCGCCGCCGCGACAGGGTTGCCGGACGCGAGCCGGTGGCGACGAAACGGGCGGAGGTGCAACTACCATGCAATCACCGCCCCGAAGGCCAAGATCGCCGACTCGCCGGATCCACCTCGACAGCGACTCCACTGCATCGTCGGATCCACGAGCTCGTCGCGATCAGCGCCAAGTTCTTCATGATCGACAAGAAGAAGACGCTCGAACCCACATCGAGCGCCGAAGAGAAGCTCCAAATCCCTGACAGCAAGCTTGAAGAGACTGGTACATTTCAAGGAATCAACCCGGGAAGGAGCAAGCCGAAGGGAAAGATCACGTTGCCGGTAACATTTGGCAGCGAGCTGAACTTCAGGACTGAGAGGGTCACGTTTGATGTTGCCGACTTTCCATTACCTTACAATGGAATCCTTGGCCGACCGGCACTCACCAAGTTCATGGAAGCCTCTCACTATGCGTACAACGTACTGAAAATGCCAGGCCCGATAAGTGTCATCTCTTTTCCTAGCGACAAGAAGGATGCTCTTATCTATGCCGACAAGATCTACCGGGAAGCAGCAGCCGCAGCAGAACGCAGGACACTTGCCGCTGAAGCTCCCGGGGGGAAGAAGAAGACCAAGTCCTGCAAGAGCTCTGATGCCCACTCCGGCAAGCGCACCTCTTCGGAGTGCTGCGCTACTGTCGAGGACGCACCATCGAGCTCCACCGGCAAGCGTAAGAAGGCAATGGCAGCTCCACCTGAGACCAAGAAGGTGTCCGCCAAGGAGGGCGGCACTGGTGGTACCTTCACCATCAGCGCCACTCTTGACCCCAAATAGGAAAGCGCGCTCGTTGCTTTCCTGCAGGCGAATGTCGACGTGTTTGCGTGGCAACCGTCTGATATCCCCGGTGTTCCCAGGAAAGTAATTGAGCACCACCTTGCCGTCCGTCCTCATGCGCGGCCCATCAAGCAGAGAGTCAGGAAGCAGGCAGTAGAGCGCCAAGAATTCATCGCAGAAGAAATCAAGAAGTTGGAAGCAGCAGGCCTTGTCAGAGGAGTGCTCCATCCCACGTGGTTGGCCAATCCTGTTGTTGTGCGCAAGGCTAACGGGAAATGGAGACTTTGTATTGACTTCACTGATGTTAATAAAGCTTGTCCCAAAGACCCATTTCCCTTGCCGCGTATTGACCAGATTGTTGACTCCACAGCCGGATGTGATTTGCTTTCATTTCTTGATGCATACTCAGGATACCATCAAATCTTCATGGCAGAAGAAGATGAAGAGAAAACCGCATTTATCACCCCGTGTGGCACGTACTGCTTCGTACGGATGCCTTTCAGTTTGAAGAATGCCGGTTCAACATTCGCAAGGGTAGTCCACCACGCTTTTGAGCTGCAGATGCACAGAAATGTGGAAGCCTACATGGATGACATAGTGGTCAAGAGCAAGAACAGGGCGACCCTAATTCAAGATTTAGACGAGACATTTGCAAATCTGCGCAAGATCAACCTCAAGCTTAACCCCGAGAAGTGCGTGTTTGGGGTCCCCTCCGGCAAGCTTCTCGGGTTCTTCGTGTCTCAGCAGGGAATTGAAGCCAATCCCGACAAGATCAAGGCCATTGAGCAGATCGAAGCACCAAAGCGCGTCAAGGATGTACGAAGGCTTGCCGGTTGCGTGGCTGCTCTCAGCAGGTTTATCTCTAGATCTGCTGAGCGCGCCCTGCCATTTTTCAAAATTTTGAAAAAGGCAGGTCCAGTAAAATGGACTCCGGAAGCGGAGGCTGCGCTGAAGGACTTGAAGAGATACATGTCCTCCACTCCAACGCTTGTCGCACCTAAGCCGCAAGAGAAGTTGCTGCTGTATATAGCGGCAACCAATCAAGTGGTTAGTGCTGCGTTAGTGGCGGAGAGGGAGGCGGATGATGAGCCAGCAACCACGGCAGATCCATCCAGCGACAAGCAGGGGGCTTCGCCGACAAGCTCTGGTCCCGACAAACATGGGTTTGCGCAGGAGCATGATAAGATGCCGAAGAGAATGGTGCAGCGCCCAGTTTACTTTGTCAGTTCTCTTCTGCAGGGGGCTAGATCAAGGTACTCTGGGTGTGTAGAAGTTGCTTTTCGGCCTCCTCATGGCCTCGAGAAAGCTACGCCATTACTTCCAAGCACATGAGATCACAGTCGTCACTCGCTTTCCGTTGAAGAGGATACTGCAAAATCCAGAAGCAACAGGCAGGATTGTCGAGTGGGCGCTGGAACTGTCAAGCTTTGGCCTCAAGTTTGAGAGCACTTCAACTATCCAAAGTAGAGCATTGGCAGAGTTCATAGCAGAGTGGACGCCAACCCCAGATGAAGAAATTCCAGAAACGAGCATCCCCGTCAAAGAGGCAAGCAAAGAGTGGCTGATGTACTTTGATGGTGCCTTCTCGCTGCAAGGCGCCGGTGCAAGCGTGCTGCTTGTCGCACCCACCGGAGAGCACCTCAAGTACGTAGTCCAGATGCACTTTCCCAAAGAGCAAGCAACCAACAATACTGCAGAGTATGAAGGATTGCTTGCCGGTCTCAGAATCGCAGCAGACCTTGGGATCAAGAAGCTCATTGTCAGGGGTGACTCATAGCTTGTCATCCGACAAGTGAACAAGAACTACCAGAGTCCGTTGATGGAAGCATATGTTGATGAAGTGAGGAAGCTAGAAGAGCACTTTGACGGCCTACAAATGGAGCATATCCCAAGAGCTCAGAATGACATTGCTGATGGCCTGTCAAAGTGCGCCGCACTAAAGTTACCTGTGGAACCAGGGATCTTTGTGCTTAAGTTGACTCAACCATCCGTAACACCATCAACTGGACAAAGCAAGAAGAGGAAGTTGGTTTCTGGTGACTACTTTCCGGCAGAGCTCCCCGAAGCCGCGGCCAAGAAAGTCCCCAAGATCAACACCAAGGAGGCTGAGGGGCAGTCTGCTCCGGCAAGCCTTATGGTTTGTTCCGTTGAAGCAGACGCTCCCGACAAGTTTTGCTCCGGCAAGCTTGCCGGGGAACATCAAGCTCCGGCAGGACCACAAGTCCTTGCCGTGGAAGCAGATGTTCCCGCAGCAGCAGATGTGCGTTTAGTCCTTGTTGTCGAGCCACAAGCTCCAGCATGGGCACAACAGATTGTCCACTTCCTTCAGACAGGAGAACTTCCCGAAGAACAAGAAGAAGCGGAAAGAGTAGCCCGACAGTCAAGTATGTACCAGTTTGTCGATAGCATACTGTACAGAAGAAGACTCAACGGTGTGAAATTGAAGTGTATTCGCCGGGAAGATGGACAAAAGCTGTTGGCAGAGATACATGGAGGCATATGTGGCCACCACAGTGGCGCAAGAGCACTTGCCGGCAAAGCTTTCCGGCAAGGTTTCTTTTGGCCGACAGCCCTCGAGGATGCAACTGCACAAGTAACCAAGTGTGAAGCATGCCAGTTCCACTCCAAACAGATACACCAGCCAGCTCAAGCTCTCCAGACGATCCCTTTATCCTGGCCATTTTCGGTCTGGGGGCTCGATATCCTCGGCCCCTTCCCCCGAGCTGTCGGGGGCTTTGAGTACTTGTACGTCGCAATCGACAAGTTCACAAAGTGGCCGGAAGTGCAGCCAGTGAGGAAGGTGACAACACAGTCAGCAGTCAAGTTCTTCAGGTCAATTGTTTGCCGTTTCGGGATCCCTAACAGGATCATCACCGACAACGGCACGCAATTCACGAGCCGCACCTTCATGCAGTATGTCCAAGACCTTGGCGCCAAGGTCTGCTTCACTTCTGTTGCTCATCCGAGAAGCAACGGTCAAGCAGAGAGGGCAAATGCTGAAGTGCTGCGCGGGCTCAAGACCAGAACTTTCGACAGGCTGCACAAGTGCGGAAGGAACTGGATCGAGGAGCTGCCGGTGGTTCTTTGGTCGATCAGAACGACGCCAAATCGAGCCACTGGCCAGACACCTTTCGCTCTAGTCTATGGAGCAGAGGCAGTTCTCCCCACGGAACTCGTATACGGATCACGTCGAGTGCTCGCTTATGATGAGCTTGAGCAAGAACAGCTGCGACAAGACGACGCGCTGCTCCTTGAGGAAGATCATCTTCAGGCTGCTGTACGAGCTGCTCGATACCAGCAAGCTTTGCGCCGCTATCATAGCCGCAAAGTTAAAGACAGAAGCTTCGAGGAAGGCGACCTTGTTCTTCGGCACGTTCAGTCCGCCAAGAATTCTAGCAAGTTGACGCCGAAGTGGGAAGGCCCTTATCGGGTGAAACGAGTCACAAGGCCCGGCGCTGTCCGCCTTGAGATCGAAGATGGCATTCCGGTGAGCAACTCCTGGAACATAGAACATCTTCGTAAGTTTTTCCCGTAGGGCGCGGTTGCCGGAACCCGTTCCGGCAACCACCTTTTGTACAAGTCTTACCGCTGTTGCATGTAATACTTTGTACAAAGCCGGGCGCAGATCCCGTGCATAAGTAAAACCCCATGTGCTCCGCACAACTTGTCCATTTCATGCATTAGTTTCTTTCTTGCATGCGATTATCTGACACTTTGTGCAGCACCTACATCCGGTAAGTACTAACGAGCCGAAGGGCTCCATATCATTATTTTCTCTTCTTTCTTCTTTTTAACAAAGGAAAAGAAGGTTCCCCCGCACACATGTTTGCCGGGGGAGGATTAGAGAAGATTGTGGTATGGACCAGGCGTCGTTCAAGCGAAGTCCTGCCTTGCCGGGAAGCAAACGATAGAAAAGCTAAGTTGCCAAAGTTTGAGCAATCACTTTTTAAATTTTTGAGTTATCTTCCTCGAACGACCCTGCTTTGTATGGAAAACCTGTGCGCGGAGGAACCAACTCGTGGCTAGTTGCGCCCTTACTTTGTTTCGAGTCCGCTCAACAGCTTAAGCATGCTGCATCTAGTCGTGACAAGGTTTCTTGTCGGAAGCAGCGCCGCCAGCAGGCTGCTGAAGTTCCGCACTCAGCGCTCGCGGCTCGGGCGCCTGCGCCGACAAGTTCCCTAGAAGCGTAGGGTAAAAACATACAAAGGAAGGAATCTAGTAGAGGAACTAACATAGCAATTGATAACAAAAATAAAGTTATATTACAAGATAACTTGTCGCAGCTCTAACAGACTGTTTTCATAACATGATTAGCAGCGACAAGGGAAAAGAAGAAATGGGCGGCCTAGTCTACGCGTCCGCCCTGGACCCTCTTGATCTCGCTCACCTTGTCCATAGTGGGTGCGACAAGGGCCTTGAGTGCATCCAGATCGGCGTCAGGCGGCAAGGACCTGAGGACGTTGGTGAAGCTGAGGCCTGGATTGCGGAAGGCTACCTTCATCAGCACCTTCTGGAGAACCCGGGCGCAGATTTTGCACGACTCGTCGGCCAACTGCTTTGGGATCCTCTCTCGGAGCCGCTGGAGTGCCGTCGCCACGCCCTTGAAGAACAGGCTGAGCTTGGCGCTGGGTTGAAGACTCTCGTCGGAAGGATACCCAAAGTCCTCCATCCCCAGCTGTGCCAGCTCCTCGTTGATGACTGCGGCAATGTTCACCAGACCCTCGGTCCAGTGCTCCACAGTGTCTCTGAACGAGTTCTGGGTAACTGCAATGCTCTCCAGCAGCGCCGCGTCAGCCTTGACCTTCTCCGACAAGGTCTTCTCCCGCTCCTTGGCGGCCTCCAGCGTCTGCGTCAGCGTGGCCAGCTTCAGCTCCAGGTCTGCTTTGGAATCCTTGGCGGCGCTGAGCTCCTTGCCCCTCTCAGCGAGAAGACCTTGCAGCTCACCGTGGGCGGCAGCATCCTTCTCACGCTCACGCTTGAGCGCGGCAAGCTCCTCGCCGCTCTTCCCAATGTTGGCCTCCAGCTGCGCCACATTCTCCTCCAGCTCTTTCTTGGCGGCCTCTGTAATTGCCGCAGCGTCCTTTGCCTCCTTGAGCACCCCGCCAAGTGCTTGCTCGCGCTCGGCGAGCTCTTCCTCGTAGCTGTCGAGGTGGGCCTTCTGCTGCACTAGTTCACCTTCCCGCGCGGACTGCTTCCCGGCGGCCAGCCTTTGCTCCTCCTTAGCCTCGGCCTTCTCGAGAAGGAAGGCCGTGCGCTCCTCGTCGAGTCGCTCCCACTCCTGCGCCAGGGACCGGAGAGCTTCTTGATTTTGGCCCCAGAGCTCCTCCGCACGCTTCTCCATGTCAACTCCCGCCTTCGCGACAAGCACTTCCCGGGAAGCTAGTTTGGCTTGCCGGGCGCGATAGAGTGACAGCAGCTTCCGCAGCAGCTGCTCCTCCTCAGGCTCGCCGCTACTGCTGCTGGGCGCGTCGACCAACAACAGTCCAATAGAGGCGAGCACCTCCCCATCGAAAGTTTCCCCCTCGACCGGCGCCTTGGAGCTCGACGCCCAGGGTAGCTTGATGAAGATACCATCGCCGGCCTTCAAGTAGGCGCCGGGCTGGGGCTCCTCGGAGCCCGGCTCCGTAGAAGCAGCAGAGGGATCGGTGGTCGGTGCAGCGCCTGGCACTCCTGCGGCCTCAGGGTCGTCAGTGCGATCGCCCGACCCCTCGCCGGCTTCTGCGGCGGCAGCCCTGGCGGCCTCCTCGCCGGCGGCCTCGTCAGCACCGGCCCCTTCCTCGCCGACGCCCTCTGTCTCCATTGGCTCAGCCGCAGATGGGTCTGAAGAACGAAGAAGGGAGAAAAATCAATCCAAAATCCAAGAGAAGAAAATCAGAAGAAGAAGAACCCAAGGGAAAGTTTCTGGGCAAGTGGATTACCTGTACCAAGATCTGCAGTTGCGGCCTCGGTCGCCGCAGGATCAACGGTGCCGTCCCTTGCCGGAGAGCTGCCCCTTGCCAGAGAGTTCTCCCTTGCCGGAGAGCGCTCCCTTATCGGGAACCCCTCCCTTGGCGGCATAGTCAAAGCAGATGGCACCTCGGGACCAGCTTCCGGGCGCTCTTGATGTGGCTGCTCTGCTCCTACACAAATCAACAAGCAAGATATCAACAAAGGAAGAAGCACTCAAGCGCGCCCGGCAGCAGAAGGCTAAACTATGAACTTACACTGAGGGCTGCGCTGGGGGCTGCTTTGAGGAGTGATTGCCGGGTCCGTCAAGGTGGCCTCGAACCCACCACCTACTGACACGGTGGGGTCATCCTCGATGACAATCACCGCGGCCTTGGCCCTCTTCGCCGCTCTCTGGGCCAGCGTCCTGAAAAGAAAGGAGTCCAGATTGAAGCAAATCAGATACAAGATAAAAACAGCAAGATTGAAGAACTATAAGAGCACCAAAGAAGCTTACTCTTCTTCCTCCTCGTCGGAGCTGAGCGTGGAAAGATCGAAGTACGGCTCCCCTCTGGTGCGGCGAGGCGGAAGAGTAGGATCCCTTGCCCGCTTGGCGGGGGCGGTGGCGGTGGCCCGGGAAGATCCCGCTCCAGTTGCCGCTGCTGCGTGAGGCGCTCCCGCGGCAACATGACTTGCCACGGTAGAGCGTGTCGCACGGCTTGGCGGCTGTTGAGCCGGCTGCCGCCCCGCTACGTCCGCGGCCCTGTGAAGACGCCTTCTTGGCGGGGCCGGGGGCTCCGCCTGCGGCAAGCCTTCTGAAGGCTCGGGCTCTTCCTCGCCGGCCTCGCTCGGCTTGGCTTCAGAACCGGCAAGCTCTTCCTCACCAATGAACTCCGCGCGCTCGGCAAGGTTTGCCGCCTCTGCAGCCTCCGCCTCCTCCATAGTGAACCCGAGCGCGCCCGCGGCAGCTGCGGCCGCAACCTCTTCCGCCCTAGTGGTGATGCGCTGCAGTTCCTCGTCGGTGGTGTCACGGGTGAGGCTCTTATGCTCGTCAGCGTGGACCGGCACTTCCTCCAAGGTGTCGAAGAACGCTCGCACAACGTCATCCGCAGGCTCTTGCCAAGTTGGGACGATTCCGTGTGAATCGCACAACGGCATCATGGCGCGGATCCGGTCAAGCGAAGAGTTATTGCACAAAGGAACTACGCCCCTCGGCAGTGTGAATGGGTGCTGGGGGTCGCGTTTGAACAACTCCAGAAGCATCGCATCCAGCTCCAGGACGGTGAAGTTGTAGTTGAGGCCCGGCCGCAGCCTCATGATGTCCGCCGAATTCTTGAATTCCCAGGCGGGCCTCCCCCTCTCCTGCAGGGGGGCAATGCGGCGGCAGAGGAAATCTGCCCCGACAGCACCTACAGTGAGCCCGGCAAGCCTGAGGCGAAGAATCCTAGTGATGGCGATCTTCAGCCTCTCATCTTCCGGGGCCACGTTGCTCCAGTCATTGCCGCGCACTATTGGAGCTTGGCGCACGACGGTGAAGGGCTGCGGATTCTCCTCAACGATCCAGCACCACTCCGCTCACCACTCCTCCCACTTACTGCGGAGCTCACCCTCCAAGTACGCCTCTTTCTTGCCGACACTCGAGATCCAGGCAATCCCTCCGGCAAGCGGCTCTCCTCTCTCTACCCGAGGTATGAAGAAGTGGCGGAAAAGGGCAACACTAGGGTGGACTCCGACAAAGTTTTCGCACAAATGTGCGAAAACTGCCATGGTCAGGACAGCGTTGGGGGTGAAGTCAAGGAGGCGGAAGCCATATGTGTTCATAATATCACAGAAGAACTCCGATAAGGGCGGGCAGAGCCCGCAGTAGAAGAATAGCGCGAAGAACGGGTACCCGTTTGGAGCCAGCTCCGAAGCAGCGGCCGGGAGTACCCTCGTGCGAGGATGCACCCGCGTCTCCGTCGCCCAAAAGAGGAAGAAGTACTCCCTCAGCTCCTTCGCGCCGAGCTGGGGGGTGAAGATCGCCCGCTCCTTCCGCAGCGCCGCGAGCCGCTGCGCCTCGGCCGACTTCACGCCCTTTCCCTTGTCGGCTTTCGGAGCCATGGCGGAGGTGGTGGGGAAGGTCGATGGCGTTGGTGATGCTGGTGGCAATGGGGGGCGGAGCGCTGCTCTCTCGGCTTCGAGAAGAAGGGGGGAGCGGCGGAGTTTCTTGAAGATGAAGTAGCAGCAACCAGCGAGGGGGAACGAACTGCTCCTGTTCCCTCTGCTTATAAAGAGGGACGGGGCGGACGTTTCACCCTTCCGAATAAACAACCACCCACGATCTCTCCCACGATGCCGCATTCAACGCGTGCCGTTATGGGAGAGCGCGGTGGATACAGAGCGAGATCCGGCGTGGCCCAGCCCGCGTGTGCCCGTGCCCTGTCTTGGGCCTGGCCCAACAGCGCTCGGCACCGTGTCTGGCCCAGGCCCGGGGGCTCCTGTCGGTGTACTAGAATAGGGGTACCCTAGTACCCCGAACTTGTGCACGGGCAGTTGCAGCACCCCGCGACAAGGCTTACCGGGCGAACGCCAAGATCCTCCATGGTTCCCTTGGAGCCATTCAAGAACAAAGTATTTAAGCTCAGGAGACAAGGCCCCGGCAAGAGGAGCTTGCCGGGAAGGCCAACCAAGGCACTCCAAGGAACTTGCCGCGACGCGCCACACGCTCCGGCAAGGCAACAAGGCCCCGGCAAGAGGAGTTTGCCGGGAAGACCAACCAAGGTAGCTCGAGGCCCGGAGAGAGACAAGCTTCCGGACCCGACAAGATAACAACAGCGGCAAGGCGCTTGCCGCGGCAGGCGGCCACTCTGTGCCCGTGCTCCAGCGCATCCACCAACGTGTCGCTCTGGGGGCCTCTCCAGGCGTGCGTGGCGGGAGGCTGTGCAGCCAGCGGTGCGCAGTGGCATGCGAAGCTGACAAGATCGCCATCGTGCCGAACGGTGGCGCCCCTAACGGTCCTTTTCTGCACTGTTTGGGCGACTCAGACGGGCCTTTAATGCCCTTGTCCCCTGCCGTCAGGGTTAGGTAGGGTGCACTGTACAAGCAACTGTACCAACCACCTCACTTTTTATGTTTATACCCTCCTCTGCGTTGCCACCTGTCGGTGACCCCTTTAGCGTATAAAAGGAGGCCCATGCGCAACGTAGAGGGGGTTCGGACAGTTCGCTTCGATTCATTCGTAGCCCAGAAAACACCACGCTCTCTCTCGAGAGCAAGAACACAAGATAATACAACCAGACAAGCAACAGTAGGAGTGTTATCTCTCCGGAGAGCTCCGAAGCTGGGTAAACTGCTCGTGTGCTTCGCCTCGATCCGCTCTTCCTGCTATCTCCGCCCCCACCGAACCAAAAGGGGCCCGGTCCGCCGGCCCCATAGGTGTTCGTGGATCAGTTTCCCCCGACAGAACATATACAAGAATTTTCCAATTGTGTAGGCAATCTACCTCTCGATGATACCCCAATGGTTAAAAGAACTAAAACTTATGTGGAAGCTATTTCAACACTAGTTCTGAAATTTGAAAGTACATTTATCCGTACTCATCCTACCTTGCAAAGATTGTTTTATGAGCTTCCCATTATGAATGATCCTAAGGCTAAAAAGATATCTACCCAAGTTCTTATGAAGGAATTTGATTACATAGTACGAGAAGCTTGGTATATTTTTGATCATTATGGTATGAGCCGTGAAAAACCGGTGATATATGAGATTCTTTACGATAGTGATTATGCTCTGAGACATTTGTTTGGAAATAATCAAATTTTTGATGAGAATCTTAAAATGAAAATCCCCGCTTAGATATGATGTTAATCAGCAATATTCATGGATCGGAGCCGAAAATCAACTCAGATCTATGTTTTATGCCTAGCTAGGGGCGTTAAACAATAGCACTTGTTGGGAGACAACCTAATTTTATTTTTATGTTTTTGGTTTTTGGTTCTGTTTTGCAATAAATACACATTTTTACCTCTATAATAATTGTATTCTGGTATTTTAATTAGTGTTTGAGCCAGGCAAGTCCTTTGGGATGGTCTACGGTAATAGTTGATTTAATCTTGTTGGAAAATAGAAACTTTTGCGCCCAATAATACAATTTTTAAAAATCACAGAAATGTGCTTTTGATTTGAATTTTTTACACAAGATTGATATACAAATTTCCCACGTTTTCCTAATTTTTCATACTTTTTGAGTTACAAAACTAAGTTTTCAGATTGCTACAGATTATTCTGTTTTTGAATGATTCTGTTTTCTATGTGTTGTTTTCTTATTTTGTTGAATTTATTGGTAGTATCGGGGGGTATGAACCATGGAGAAGTTGGAATACAGTAGATATTATACCAATATAAATAAAGAATTAGTTCACAACAGTACGAAAAAGTGGTGGTTTATTTTTCTTATACTAATGGATCTCATGAGTTTTTTGTTGAGTTTTGTGTTGTGAAGTTTTCAAGTTTTGGGTAAAGATTTGATGGACAACGGAATAAAGAGTGGAAAGATCCTAAGCTTGGGGATTACCAAGGCACCCCAAGGTAATATTCAAGGATAGCCAAGCATCTAAGCTTGGGGATTCCCCGGATGGCATCCCCTCTTTCGTCTTCGTCTATCAGTAAATTTACTTGAGGCTATATTTTTATTCACGACATGATATGTGTTTTGCTTGGAGCGTATTGTATGATATGAGACTTTGATTTTTAGTTTGCCACAATCATCCTTGCTATACACACCTTTTGAGAGGTATATGCATGAATCGCTAATTTATTAGAATACTCTATGTGCTTCACTTATATTTTTTGAGCTAGGCAATTTGCTATAGTGCTTCACTTATATCCTTTCAGAGCATGGCAGTGGCTTTATAGAAATTGTTGAACTCTCATGCTTCAATTATATTATTTTGATAGTCTCTAAACAACATGGTAATTTGCTTACATTGTGAATTTAGTCCTAATATGATGGGCATCCAAGAGGGATATAATTAAAACTTTCATATAAAGAGCGTTGAATACTATGAGAAGTTTGATTCCTTATGATTGTTTTGAGATATAAACATGGTGATATTAGAGTCATGCTAGGGAGTAATTGTGGGTTGGTAGAAATACTTGTGTTAAAGTTTGTGGTTCCCGTAGCATGCACGTATGGTGAACCATTATGTGATGAAGTCGGAGCATGATTTATTTTTTGATTGTCTTCCTTATGAGCGGTGGTCGGGGATGAGCTATGGTCTCTATCTCCCTTGGAGCATGCGTGTAGTACTTTGTTTCGATAGATAATAAATTTTTGCAATAAGTATATGAGTTCTTTATGACTAATGTTGAGTCCATGGATTATACCCACTCTCACCCTTCCACCTTTGCTAGCCTCTCTAGTACCACGCAATTTTCGCCAGTGCATTAAACCCACCATATACTTTCCTCAAAACAACCACCATACATACCTATTATGGAATTTCCATAGACATTCAGAGATATATTGCCGTGTAACTTCCACCATTCCGTTTTATTATGCACGCACCATCGTTGTCATATTGCTTTGCATGATCATGTAGTTGGCATAGTATTTGTGGCAAGGCCACCGTTCATATTTTTTATACATGTCACTCTTGGTCATTGCACATCCCGGTACACCGTCGGAGGCATTCATATAGTCATATTTTGTTCTAGCATCGAGTTGTAAGTACATAAAAGTGTGATGATCATCATTATTATTAGAGCATTGTCCCATGTGAGGAAAGAATGATGGAAGCT
Source organism: Triticum dicoccoides (assembly GCF_002162155.2). NCBI lineage: Eukaryota > Viridiplantae > Streptophyta > Magnoliopsida > Poales > Poaceae > Triticum > Triticum dicoccoides. Next base: position 322,140,100 of record NC_041384.1, read on the forward strand.
ATGATTCCCTCACAAGTTTGGATGAGTATCCAACCTTTGTAAAAAATAAAATAGGACAAAGAAGCCCACAAAAAAATAAAAGAGGCCAAGAAGCCCAAACAAAAGAAGAGAGAGAAAAAGAGAGAAGGGACGATGTTACTATCCTTTTTCCACACTTGTGCTTCAAAGTAGCACCATGATCTTCATGATAAAGAGTCTCCTATGTTGTCGCTTTCATATATTAGTGGGAATTTTTCACGATAGAACTTGGCTTGTATATTCCAATGATGGGCTTCCTCAAATTACCCTAGGCCTTCGTGAGCAAGCGAGTTGGATGCACACCCACTTAGTTTCTTTTTTGAGTTTCATACACTTATAGCTCTAGTGCATCAGTTGCATGGCAATCCCTACTCAGTCACATTGACATCTATTGATGAGCATCTCCATAGCCCATTAATATGGCTTGTTGATATGAGACTATCTCCTTCTTTTTGTCTTCTCCACAAGCACCATATTCCACTCCATATATAGGGTTATATACATGGCTCACGCTCATGTATTGCATGAAAGTTGAAAAAGTTTGAGAACACCAAAAGTATGAGATAATTGCTTGGCTTGTCATCGGTGTTGAGCATGATAAAATACTGTGTGTGATGAAGATGGAGCATAGCCAGACTATATGATTTTGTAGGGATAACTTTCTTTGGCCATGTTATTTTGAGAAGACATGATTGCTTTATTAGTATGCTTGAAGTATTATTGTTTTTATGCCAATATTAAACTTTTGTTTTGAATCTTATGGATCTGAATATTCAAGCCATAATAAAGAAAATTACTTGGATAAATATGTTAGGTAGAATTCCACATCAAAAATTCAGTTTTTATCATTTACCTACTTGAGGACGAGTAGGAATTAAGCTTGGGGATGCTTGATACGTCTCCAATGTATCTATAATTTTTGATTGTTTCATGCTATAATATTATCTGTTTCAGATGTTTTATATGCATTATTATGCTATTTTATATTATTTTTTGGACTAACTTATTAACCTAGAGCCAAGTGCCAGTTTCTGTTTTTTCCTTGTTTTTGAGTTTTACACAAAAGGAAAATAAAACGGAGTCCAAACGGAATAAAACTTTGCGATGATTTTGTTTGGACCGGAAGACATCCACGGACCTTGGAGAGGGGGCCAGAAGAGTACCGAGGACTCCACAAGCCCTCAGGGTGCACCCTAGGGGAGGTGGGAGCCCCCTGGCTTGTGGCCCCCACAGGACTCCGCCAACCCTAATTTTTGCTCTATAAATTCTCAAATATTCCCAAACCAACAGAAGCGTCCACCAAAATACTCCACAAGAAATGAACCAAACATTAACTGAGCACCACATAGTACAATATAACATACTCCTAATAGAAGATCAGACAGTTAACCAAACCAAGCACGCTTAACAACTCGGAAATGTAGCAAATGAATTTGTTTCTCATGTATTTAGTACAACCAAATTCGATTTATTTCTCACATGGTATGCAATAACAGAATGCACCCACAACAATTGAACATCGCATTGCAAAGCTGAACCAAGCAGTTAACTAAACACCACAACAAATGAACCAAACATTAACTAAGCACCACATTGCACAATATAACATACTCCTAATAGAAGATCAGACAGTTAACCAAACCAAGCATGCTTAACAACTTTGAAATATAGCAATTGTTTTTGTTTCTCATGTATTTAGTACATCAAAATTAGATTTATTTCTCACATGGTATACAATAACAGAATGCACCCACAACACTTGAACATCGCATTCCAGAATTGAACCAAACAGTTAACTAAACACCCCAACAAATGAACCAAATGTTAACTGAGCACCACATTGCACAATATAACATACTCCTAATGGAATATCAGACAGTTAACCAAACCAAGCATGCTTAACAACCTGGAAATATAGCAATTGTATTTGTTTCTCATGTATTTAGTACATCCAAATTCGATTTATTTCTCACATGGTATACAATAACATAATGCACCCACAACACTTGAACCTCGCATTGCAGAATTGAACCAAACATTTAACTAAACACCACAACAAATGAACCAAACATTAACTGAGCACCACATTGCACAATGTATAACATACTAGAATATCAGACAGTTAACCAAACCAAGCATGCTTGACAACTTGGAAATATAGCAATTGTATTTGTTTCTCATGTATTTTATAAAGAAAAAATTGATTTATTTCTCACATGGAAGACAATACATGCACCCTAAAGAATTGAATATCACATTTGCATAATTGAACCAAATAGTTAACTGAAGACGACAACTAATTAACCAACGGTTAATAAGTGAGCACCACATTGCACGACATATAGAACATTTACACTAGAGCAACATATTGCATGGTAAAAGTAGATAGCACAATTCACTAGAATTTGTTAAGGAAAGGCAATAGCTAGCAAACATGGGTCCTTATAGTGAGCTAATAAGACAAGATCCTCCTTGTCGGTGTCAAAACCGTCGGATCTCGGGTAGGGGGTCCCGAACTGTGTGTCTAAGGCGGATGGTAACAGGAGGCGGGGGACATGATGTTTACCTAGGTTCGGGCCCTCTCGATGGAGGTTATACCCTACTTCCTACTTGATTGATCTTGATGATATGAGTATTACAAGAGTTGATCTACCACGAGATCATAGAGGCTAAACCCTAGAAGCTAGCCTATGGTATGATTGTGTGTTGTCCTACGGACTAAACCCTCCCGTTTATATAGACACTGGAGGGGGCTAGGGTTACACAGAGTCGGTTACAAGGAAGGAGATCTACATATCCATATTGCCAAGCTTGCTTTCCACACCAAGGATAGTCCCATCCGAACAAGGGATGAAGTCTTCAATCTTGTATCTTCATAGTCCAACAGTCTGGCTGTCCGGAGAGCCCCTAATCTAGGACTCCCTCAGTAGCCCCTGAACCAGGCTTCAATGACGATGAGTCCAGCGCGCAAATTTGTCTTCGGCATTGCAAGGCGGGTTCTTCCTCCGAATACTCCACAGAAGATTTTGAACACAAGGATAGTGTCCAGCTCTGCAAAACAAGTTCCACATACCATCGTAGAGAATAATATTTCCACAAATCTAATCTGCTGACACGTTTGACAACATGATATCATACCATGGCCCGGTCATTATTCGAACCGTTTTTCTCAACCAGCTACTGCACATATCGCGAGGTGGTTTCCTTGGCATGTCTTTTCGAAGCAGAGATCGTGTCCCCTTATTACGGGATTCTGATCAATACGGATGTGGGTAACCCAACCGCACCATCAATTACGGCGCTTGGGGAATGAGAGGTTTACCAGGTGAGTGGGGAGGCGCATCGCCTCTTCCGCCCTTATAAAGGGACAAGAATTCACTCTTTTCACCCACGCCTTCTTCCCGATTCATTCTCTTCTGCTCAGGCTCCAGCGCCCAAGAATTCACCTTCTCTGCCCACAAAAGGTCTTCCAAAGATGTCCGGATCCGGAGCAGGAGGCAAATGGATGGCCTCTACTGTCCGAGAGAAGGATATCAAAAAGCTTCGGGAGGCCTGGTATCTGGCCAAGAAAATCAGCCATCGTCTCCCGACGGCGGGACAGATCATCCCCACTCCGGAACCCCGCGAGAGGGTTGTATTCCTACCTCACTTTGTCAGCGGGCTAGGGTTTCCCCTCCACCCGTTTGTTCGTGGAATCATGTATTATTATGGGATCGATCTCCACGATCTGTCTCCTAATTCCTTCCTCAACATCTCCACATTCATTGTCGTGTGCGAGGCTTTTCTCCGCATTTCGCCGCACTTCGGTTTATGCTGAAGGTTTTTAATGTGAGGCCCAAGGTGGTGGGCGGCGAGCACGCCGAGTGCGGGGGCGCTATGGTGAGCAAGATGCCCAACGTCATATGACCAACGGGAACCTTCAATGATTCTGTCAAGGAGTGGCAACAGCAGTGGTTTTACATCACTGAGCCATGCGGCAAGGAATGGGCCGCCTCTCCCGAGTTTCGATCCGGCGCCCCTCTGCGGCTTACATCCTGGGTTAAGAAAGGCCTGGACTGGTCCTCATCCGACGAACTGTCGGTGCTCCGGACGTGCGTTAAAGATATGGGAGATAAGAACATTGAACTTGTCAACGTAGTCCAGGTGATGTTAGTCCGTCGGGTACTGCCTTGTCAACACCGGACTTGCAATCTATGGGAATTCGATCCAGCTAGGCACCAAACCTTGCAAGGGTTCTTCGGATCCTCGCACAAGGACATTTGGAACGTGCTTTTCAGGTCCAACAAATCATGGCCAGACTCCGCCGAGGACCGCGGGTACCAACTGTCCCGCCCTGCAAGTTCGGTGAGTTTATTCAACTTTTCTATCCGCATGACCCAAACGAAGCGCTTAACGCGTGTTATTCAACTCTCCCAGGGCTGGACGAAGAAGGCGAAGTGGATCCATTGTCCGGCACCGCTGCCCACCACCTCTTTTGGTTAATGGAACTGTTTTAACTTTGGAACATGTTATGCAAAGATTGGACATTATTGAAACTAAAATTGCTATATTTGAGTTGATTGAAAATTTGGATAAGAAGATTCATAATCATATTACTCAATATAGATCTAAAGTAGTAGTTACTTTATAGAATCTTAGGGAAAAGGAACCAATACTTAATGAAAAGATAGATCAAGATTCTACTAGAATTGGCAAGCTAGAAGATATTATTACCAACTTGGGTTTCGTTTTTTCCTTCGTTAAAACTACTCAAAATCTTCCTCCTACCAAGATTGCCAAGTTTACTTATGTTCCTAGGCATAAGGGTGAATCTTCTAGTAAAATAATGAATATCTCAAATCAATTAGTATTCACCCCAATTTTCTCAATATTATTAAGGAACCTATTGTCATGAATGAATCTCTCGATTTCTAGCCTAGTAGTTTGATCATCTATAAAACCAAAGAATCTCCTAAGAGCCATAAGTGTGTGATTAAGTATTTGCATGCCAAAGATGATAACACTTAGATCTATTTGTGTTTTATGGCTAGCTAGGGGCGTTAAACAATAGCGCTTGTTGGGAGGCAACCCATTTTTTCTTTTTAGGTTATGTTTTGCAATAAAAAAATCATCTAGCCTCTCTTTAGATGTGGTTTTATGTTTTAATTAGTGTTTGTGCCAAGTAAGACCTTTGGGATAGCTTACGTAGATAGTTGATTTGATCCTGCTGAAAAACAGAAACTTCTGCACTCAGGAGATTAGTTTTCATTTTTAAAAGAAGCGCGATAAAATACTGATTATTTTTCCTAAGGATTAATAAACAAATTTTCTAGGACTTCCTAAATTATCAAGATTTTTGGAGTTACTGAAGTATTCGAAATATCCAGATTGCTACAGACTATTCTGTTTTTGATAGATTCTGTTTTTCGCGTGTTGTTTGCTTATTTTGATGAATCGGTGGGTAGTATTGGGGGGTATGAACCAGGGAAAAGTTGGAATGCAGTAGATATTACACCAATATACATAAAGAATGAGTTCACAACAGTACAAAAAGTGGTGATTTATTTTCTTATACTAACGGAGCTTACGAGATTTTCTGTTGAAGTTTTGTGTTGTGAACTTTTCAAGTTTTGGGTAGGGATGTGATGGACTATGGAATAAGGAGTGGCAAGATGCTAAGATTGGGGATGCGCAAGGCACCCCAAGGTAATATTCAAGTTGGGGAAAGGACCTAAGCTTGGGGATGCCCAGGGAAGGCATCCCCTCTTTCGTCTTCGTCTATCGGTAACTTAACTTGAGGCTATATTTTTATTCACCACATGATATGTGTTTTGCTTGGAGCGTCTTGTATGATTTGATTCTTTGATTTTTAGTTTGCCACAATCATCCTTGCTGTACACACCTTTTGGGAGAGACATGCATGAATAGTGATTTATTAGAATGCTCTATGTGCTTCACTTATATGTTTTGAGCTAGGAAAAATTGCTCTAGTGCTTCACTTATATCTTTTTAGAGCACGGCGGTGGTTTTATTTTATAGAAATTGAAGAACTCTCGTACTTCACATATAATATTTTGAGAGCCTTTATAATATCATGGTAATTTGCTTTGGTTATAAAATTAGTCCTAACTTTCATACAAAGTGCATTGAATACTATGAGAAGTTTGATTCCTTATGATTGCTTTGAGATATGAAGATGGTGATATTAGAGTCATGCTAGTGAGTGGTTGTGAATTTGAGGAATACTTGTGTTAAAGTTTGTCAGTCCCATAGCATGCACGTATGGTCAACCATTATGTGATTTATTTATTGATTGCACTACAAAAAAAGACACATCGATGACATTTTGGGCCGTACGATTTTTTTTTCTATCATACATATGACACTTCTATGACGATAATTGTGACAAAACCCGGTATCATCATAGATGTGGTGGGCTCCTACTTCTATGACAAAAAATCATGACAGAAAATGGGCTTTTCGTACTGGGTGGGCCGGAGATGCAGCTGCATGACATTCTTTGGGCCGTCCATGACGGAAAAACCCGTGGTAGAAGCGAGGGGGAGGAAAATTTCGGGGAGTTACCAATTACGGTGGGAGGTCGGGGGCCGAGCGATGCACGTTTCTCTGGTACACGTACTGAACCCGAGCGAGGCGTTGGGCTCTAACTGAACCCGAGCGCTTGCACTACAGGCTATGTGTTACTGAACCCGAGCGATCGATCGATGGCTGTTAACTGAACCTGATCGAGCGATTCCTTCGATACTGTTGCTAACTAAAGCCGATCGATTGGATGAACATTGAGCGTTGCAGGGGGGTTGGATGAACAATGAGCAGTGGCATTGCCTCTGGATGAACAGGACCCCGTGGTGTGGAGGGCTAGATGAACAATAGACGGTGGAGGGGTGCCCGTGGAGGGGTGGTTGAACAGGACCCCGTGGTGTGGAGGGATGGATGAACAGTAGACGGTGGAGGGGTGCCCGTGGAGGGCTGGTTGAACAGTAGCCGGTGGAGTAGCGCACGGTGGAGGCTGGATGAACAGGAGCCCGTGGAGGCTGGGGGAGGTCGACGGTAGCCTGTGGAGGCTGGAGGAGGTCGATAGTAGCCCGTGGAGGCTGGAGGAGGTCGACGGTGGAGATGAACAGTATCCCGTGGAGTCCCATTTTGCGGTACGCCACACCCCTCCCGATGAACAGGACTCCCGTTTCGACCGCAGGAGGTCCATTTTGTCCGTTTTGCGGTACGCCACACCCCTTCCCGATCAACAGGACCCCCGTTTCGACTGCAGGAGGTCCGTTTCGTCCGTTTTGTGGTACGCCAGACCCCTCCCGATCGACAGGACCCCGTTTCGACTCTAGGAGGTCCGTTTCCTCCATTTTGTGGTATACCAGGCCTTGTTTCCATCGCCTTTTCCATCCAAGCCCTCCCGATGAACACGACCACACATTCCGTTCCGACCCAGCCGGTTGGCTCCCACGCGTTCCGTTGCCTCCCGATGAACACGGCGCATTCCGTTGCCTCCCCATGAACACGACGCATTCCGTTGCCTCCCCATGAACACGACACATTCTGTTGCCTCCCCATGAACACGACGACAATGTTGTTTCTCCGTTCCGACCCAGCCATGTACACGAGCCCTGGCGGTACGTATGCGCGAGTAGGCGTTCGAGACCCCGCCCGTATGTACACATACGTGGCCGTATTTTCTTTCTTGCACCCTGACCGATGTATGTACGTGTACATGCTACGTGCGCACCTCTACTACGACACGTGCGCGCCTCTACATCCACCAGTATATATGTACGTACACGTTCGCAACTAGAATGACAACGCTACGTACGCTTCGACTAGGTGGGTCCCGACTGTCAGGCACTTCCTTGCGTGACTAGATGTAGCTGGTGGGTCCCAGTAGTCAGGGGGTAAACATTTTTTCACGAAATATGGTGGCACATCCAGTGGGTCCCCGCTGTCAGGTGGAGGAATAATTATTTTGCACGTAATAAGGAGGCACTTCCTTACTGCAGCCATGGACCCAGCTATCAGCCTCTCCACGTACATTCCATGTCCGATGGAAGCCGTTCCTTGACCACGTTGACCACCCCGCACCGAGAGCACTAGGGCGGTGGACGATGGCGAGGCCTAGGAAGGGGACGACGCGGAGCTGGGGAAGACGCGATAGTGGATGCCTACGCGTAGAGGAGTACGAGGGTTCACTGGTTCGTTGCGGTGTCAGGCTGCCGTCGCCGCAGAATAACAGGGGGTGTGGGTGAGTAGAGGGATGGCCTGGCCAGCGGTGGGAGTAGTAGGGGGCGGTGAGGCCTCCGCCGCATCGCAGCCGGCCACGGGAGGCAGGAGCATGAGGCACGACCGACGCTGGTTTGGGCGGCTGGAGCAAGAAGACCAGACCTTGAAGAAGCACTACGACCGTTGGATGGACATCGTACGGTCACTGGAGCTAGAATCGTGCATATTGACTAAGTTGACAAAGCCCTCCGTCCCCGTCAACTTAGTAGGCCCACAAGTCAGCCTGCCACTATACTGGGTCCCAGCTAACAGGGGGAGTATTCATTTTTTTTGTGCGTAATAATGAGGCACTTCTTTGCGTGCAAAGATATAGATGGTGGGTCCGAGCTGTCAGCGGCGGTAACGTTTTTTTTGCGAAATACTGAGGCCCTTTCGGTGGGTCCCTAATGTCAGGTGGAGGAATCATTATTTTGCGCGTAATAAGGAGGCATTTCCTTGCGTGTGGCCGTGGACCCAGCTGTCGACCTCTCCACATACAGTCCACTTCAGATGCATGTCGGTCATTGACCATGTTGACTAGGCCGCGCCGAGAGCACCAACGCGGTGGACGACGGTGAGGACTAGGTAGGGAACGACACGGAGGCAGGGAAGACTCGGTAGTTGTTTCCCACGCAGAGGGAAGTACGACTATACGAGGGTTTACTGGTTGTTCTGCTGTCGCCGAAGAATAACAGCAGGTGTGGGTGAGTAGAGGGATGGCTAGGCCAGCGATGGGAGTACGGTGGGGCGGTGAGGCCTGTGCGGCAGCAGAGCCGGCCGCGGGGAGGAGGGAGCAGGCAGTCCTGCTGGCGCTTGTTTGAGCGGCCGGAGCAGGAAGAGCAGTGATTGAAGAAGCACGACGGCCGTTGGATGGCCATCCAACAGTCACTCCTTGTGCGTCAACCTTTTTTTAGTAAAGCCTCAAATTTGTGGAAACCATCATACAACCCATCTGCCATTATTTCTAATAATTTACATCCCAATTATTAAGGTTTTTTTGGAGCCCATATTCTTTTTGTTTGCATTACAGCCCATATTGTGACCACGGTTAAAAAATTATACGACATTTTGCATATTTTGGTGCGGTCCGAACTGTTTTCAATCCCGAAATTTCGACTCACATTCAAACTAATTTTAAAAATAAATGTATATCAATATAAAATCCAACAAATTCTCCACGCATAAAAATTAATGTAATTTAAAATCTCGAAATGAAAAAAAACATATTTGAAACTAATTGCCGGTTTGATGTGTTTTAAAAATGTACAACCCATTTCTCATTACTGATGGGCCATTTTCTCGGCCATCCGAATGAAAGCTCTCCTCGTCTTGAAAGATTTGTAGCCCAACAGGCCTAACAAAGCGACTTACTTGGCAAATCACAAAAAAACTGGGCTGTGGCCGTGGACCCAGCCATCAGCCTCTCCATGTACAGTACTCTTCCGATGGAATGTCGTTGACCACGTTGACCACGCCGCGCCGAGAGCACCAAGGCGGTGGATGACGGCGAGGCCTAGGAAGGGGACGACACGGAGCCGGGGAAGACGCGGCAGTGGATGCCCACGCGGAGAGGAGTACGAGGGTTCACTGGTTCGGCTGCGGTGTGAGGCTGCCTTCGCCGCAGGGCCTGGCTAGCGGTGGGAGTAGTAGGGGGCGATGAGGCCTCAACGGTAGCACAGCCGACCACTGGAGGCAGGAGCAGGCGGTCTCCCCGGCGCTGGTATAGGCGGCTGGTGCAAGAAGAGCAACGATTAAAGAAGCAGTAGGACCGTTCGATTCAAATCCAACAGTTACTGCTGCTAGAACCGTTTGTTGACTAAGTTGACAAGCCCTACGTACACGTCAACTTAGTAGGCCCACAGGTCAGCCTCCCAACCGGTGCGCCCCAGATGTCAGTGGGAGGAATCAATTTTTTCGCGTAATAAGGAGGCAGTTGATTGCGTCCGTCCAGGCCAGCGAAGGGAGTAGGGTGGGCCGGGGAAGCCTGTGCGGCATCACAGCGGGCCACAAGAGGAGGGAGCAGGCAGTCCCGCCGGCACTAGTTTAGGCGGCTGGAGCAGGAAGATCAGAGATTGAAGAAGCACGTCGGCCGTTGGATGGACATCCAACAGTCACTGCTGCTAGAATCGTGTGTTCACTGACAAAGCCTCGAAATATGTGGCGTGTACAGCCCATTTGCTATTATTTTTTATAATTTTTACTCATTTTCTAATTCATATGGAATTTATTGCAGCCCATTTTCCATTTTTGGAATTGCTGGCCATTTTCTGGTCAGTACCAGGGTCAAAAAATTAACTAAATATGTGGGAAATTTGGAAAAAAATTCGCAAATTTTTGCTGGGGTATGAAATATTCTTAATCCAAAAATTAATAGCCATACTAAAACAAATTTAAAAATAAATTTGTACTATGTCATGTTAAATCCAATGAAATACTTATAAGATATCAGTGAAGAACAAAAGCAAAAAAAAGAAACTTATATCCCATTTGCTATAATTTTTTTGGAATTTTCAACCCCTTTTGATATTACTTTTAACAGACATTGACCATACTCTTATGCCAGGCCCGAATGCATCCCTCCTCGTCTTGAAAGATTTGCAGCCCAGTAATTTGGAGAAAACAAATAGGCCTAGCTTGGGTATTCTTCAAAAAGAAATACTGGGCTACCTATTTTCCCAAAGAACTGGTGCATGAGCATTTAGCTTTATTTATTTACTTATTTATGTTTAGGGGACCATGAGCATGTACCTGGGCTGGATTCATGTGAGAGCATCCCTTCCAGTTAATTATGGGCTTCTCTATTGGGCCTTCATCAGTGGGCTGCATGTTATCAACAAGTGGAATATGTGTTCCCTACGAAAAATAGTATGCGCTACATACGGTACGGGGCACTAAAGGATCGAACCGTGCAACGACTTCCAAAACATTGTGTTTGTCGTTCTAACAACACATTTATTCAACCAACAGACGAAATATACTACTGATTGTACATTGAAAACAGGAGCAGCAGCAACCAGGGCTGGGGGTGCAACAGAAGCAGTAAGCTGGCCAGAAGAGTGAGGACGCACCTCTCTCTTCCAAACCAAACATCAGCCACCATTACAAAAGGGCTACAAAAAAAGAACAAGTGTATGCATCAAACTAAATAAAGATCCTACTACACCAAGTGTACACATCTAACTAACTGGCTCAGTTAGACGTTACTATTTATTAAGCTGTGGAGATTGGTTGACGGCTTGAACCAGATGGGTGCCTGGTGGGGGAAACTCCAGCCAGCAGGTCGAAGTCTGATACTTGCGACCCTCTCTCCTACTTTGGGATATAGAGCGTGGCGGCACATATCAGGGTATGGTGCATGCAGAGATGCATGGTACGCTGTGTACACACAGTTTTGCCTGATGAACGAAACCGCACTGCCATCATGATCCTTGTCGTCGGTTATCTCCTGGATAATCGGATAATTCAGTCCGACAAACAGAGAGCGTGTACCAAGGCTACTTACCAGGCTCCAGTCAAAAATTCTTGAAGGCCCAGAGAAGCTGGGATCCGGCTCAAAGACCTTGCAGTGACTGTGATTGTATTCCGCGAAACAACACGTCTGGTACGTGCGAACGATCATCAATCTTTCGCCGTCGTCTGATCGAGCCAGGAACCACCTGCAACTGCCATGACGCTTTTCTTTGAAAGGTTCTGGGATTAGGAAGGGTAGGGACACTAGGCGGCCTACAACATCATATCAAGTTGGAGTCAAATAAAAAAGGGCTCTTGATTTAGTCAATCTTAAGAATAGCATGTTATGAGCATGAATATTTTTTCAGCAAATGTTGACAGTAATATAAGCAAGCCATCATGATATCATAGGAAAGTAACATACTGCTGTAACAGCCGTTTGTAGCGATGACTGGAGTAGGCCAGCAATAAGTCTAGCCATAGAAGGAGTCGACAGCGTAAATGAAGCCCTTGTGTTCAATGGCATCAGAGAACCATGGAGGATGTATGATCCTGCGATGGACGTGCAGATTTATCCACTTACCGCAGTGACCTGTTAGCTAGGCGAGACCGCGGTTGAAGAACGCAATTAGCCTGAAGTCTTTATAATTCACAGATCTTGTGGGCACTTGGCAGATTACAACCTTGAGCAATCAAACTTGGTATCATGTTGGCTACTTTAAGATTCTGAGTATTCTGGGCGCGGTGCCAAAGCAGTGCAGTGTTAATCGAAGGAAGGGGGATCAACCACCGAGTGCAGACCTCCACGAGCATCTAGGTGCCACGACCGTTGACGAGCACCATCCAAAACGTGTTCATGCTGACCCAGTACATACCGTTAATATAGTTGAGGCTGGCGAGGATCGGATCACAGTCAAGGGGGTTGGTGCTCGCCACCCTACGGTCGTTATGCTGCATGACACGCCGTTTCTGAAGATCAGGCGGCATCAGCAAGCAAGGAGCTGGCTTAAAAAGCTCCAGCCTGAGGGCTTTGAGTAAACGGTATAGTCCCGACGAGCACGCGGCGAGCGGCATGGTACTGAGATTGTCCACACGCGAAACAATGAGCTTGATTACCTCTGTGGGGAGCGAATTCCAGCCACTCTTTCGGCGGACGCTGCTCGGTTCTGCCATTGTTAGTGCTTGGGTTTCGGATGAGGGGGGGAGGCTGTCACAGCCCTAGCTTCAGCCTTGTTGTGGTCTAGTCTTGGTTGTTGCATCATGTTTAAATTTTCTTAAACCTGAAATGGGGATGTCCAAACCCTAGCTCCAAATGAAATGCAACTAGGATCAAAATAAAAATATTTCCAATGAATCCAAAATGCCCTTCAAAAATGTTCATTATTTATGGAAAGAGGTTAAAACCTTTAACACAGGTCATGCACATTTTTCCAAGGCATTTATGGTCTTTGAATTAAATCATATTGTATTTGAAGTGGAGCTATAAATCCCTATAAAATATTTGGTAGCTCCAAATATTGTAAAACTTGGTGAGGGCCTCTGGTTTAAATCAGATAGTGGCCACAAAAGTTTTTAGGATCTTATAAAGTGATTTAGTATTTTTCTAAATCAGAAACAAAATTATAGAAATAGAAAAGAAAACAAAATAGGAAAAGAGAGAAACTTACCTGGCGCTCACCTGTAGCTTACCGACCCAGCCCACCTGGCACTGCCAGTCAACTCCCTCCTCACGCCAGGAGGACAGGAGCGCGTGGCTGCGGCGCGCTGGCACGTGCCTGGCCACCTCCTGCTTGCCGCCGACCGCCTAGCGCTGGCTACGAACGCCACACACTCTCCTGCGCATCCCTCGACCGCTTGCTCGTTCCCATCCCCTCTCTGACTCTCTCTCCCATGACCGACCGTATGCACCCGAGACCGCTGACGAGAACCACCATGGCCACAGCTACCCCCTCGCCCCTCTGTTGTGCCCAAGAGCCCCGCGTCGTCTCCCTCGTCATCTCCACCAAGCCAAGTGAGCTGGAACGCGTCGTAGCATCGTCATCGCCGCGATCTTCCATCTCGGGAGCCGATCACCGTCACCGTCAATTCACCGTCGTCCCTGCCTCCCCGAGTTCGATGCCCGTCTCATTCGAACCGCGGTGAGATACTGATCGTTACCCCTCTGCCCCTGTACTTGCTCCTGCCCTCTAGCCATAGCCTCGAGGTCACCCGAGGCCGCCGTCCGCCATTGTCGGTGAGTCCATGCTCCCGAGCCTCTCCCGCTCGCTCCAGTGGCACCGACACGCTCCTAGCACCTCTAGGAGGCTGACTAGCCACTCTGTTTGCTCACACGAGCACTGCAGCCCCGGACCCGCTCGAGCCGAACTCCGGCCACTGCTCAAGTCGCCACTGCCATCGATTTAGGCTGCTTGAGCCGCTGCTGCATGCACCACAAGACGCGGACGAGCTCCAGCATCACGTAGAGCCTCTCCGCCACCGTTTTTATCGCCGGAGGAGCATTTCCTAGCCGCCCCGCTGTCTCTGTCGTCGCTGGCGACGAGCTGTGGGCCAAGCCCGTGGGTTTGACCCCGGTTGACCGGGATTTGACTTCCCCTGCGCCACTAACAGGTGGGTCCAGCCCCTGTTAATCTTTGGTTTAGTTTAAAGTTAAACCCAATTAGACCTGAGACACTTACTTGCGGGGCCCAGTGGTCAGGTTTGACCTGGGCTGACCATGTTGACCTATTGACGCAGTGATGACGTCATCCTGAATCAGTTAATAATTTTCTGGTTTAAAAATAATTCAGAAAATTGCAGAAAATATCCAAAACTTCAAAAATTCATAGTAATTCAAATGTAACTCCAAATCAAACAAATTATATATGAAAAATGATCAGAAAAATCTAATCTATCCATCTGTACTGGTTTCATGCATGTTTAAACAACTTAACCTTGCTGTCTAGATCAAAACTTGATAGTGCTCTTTATAAGTTCTTAGTTTGAATTTGAATTTGAACCTATGGTTCAAATCAACTCAAACCTTTCTGTTCTTAGCTGCATTAGCTCAAATCACAGCATGTTGACATGTCACATTCATGCATCATATTGTGCATTGTGTTGATTGTGTTCTTTATGTGTTTGCTGGTGGTTGTTCCCCCTCGGTAGACGATGTTCCGACGATGAGATCGATGACACCGATGAAGAACTATACTATCTTCAGAAGTGCCACGCAAGCAAAACCACCTTGTTCATTCTGACACAATCCCATTCTCTCGCTCCTGCTCTCTTTTACAGCATTAGGACAACAGCGATTCAACTGTTACATGCTACGGTAGTTGAACCCCTTTCCTTTGCATGACCTGTCATTGCCACAGTAAATAGATGAAACCCACTAGCATGAGTAGGAGTTGTTTGAGCCTTGGTGTGCCTACTCATTCATGCTTGTTTGTCATGCCTGCTATTGCTTAGAGTTGAGTTAGGTTTGATTCATCGGGGATGAATTAGAGGTGTGAGAACATGTCCTACTATTGTGAGCTAAGTGTGTGAACACGATTTGATAAAGGTATCGGTGAGAGGGCGTGTAGGAGTACATGGTGGGTTGTCTCATTGAAGCCGTCCTCAGGAACTGAGTTCTGTGTTTGTGATCCATGAACAGCTACTACCATGCATTGGAATGCTTAAGTGCCCCTCTCGACTTATTAATCAACCTGATCTCTGTCCAGGAATTGCAACTAGTGTTTGGTGTTTGTAGGTAGTGTTAGTAGTCTACCAAGTGGCACCCGGTACAGGTGGGCTTTGTACAGACTAGGCACAGTGGCCCGGTGTATCAAGTGGCACCCGGATGGTGGGCTTGGGAACCCTGTACACATAGTTTGGGGCCGTGAGCGACACTCCGACCGGATCTCCTTGTGGATGGAACCCGAATAGGCGATAAACCTGGACGAGAGACTTGTGTGGTTAGTCAGGTCGTGGCCGACACCCTCGCTAGGCTTCTGCTCGAAGGTTGCCGAGATACATGACGTGTACATGGTGATAAGTGGTGAGAGCGTGTGTGAAGAAGTACACCCCTGCATGGTTATCATTATCTATTCAAATAGTGGGATTCCTCGGATATGGAAACTTGGACCCCTTGCATAGTTCATAGACAAGTGAAAGTGGATACTCTAAAATGCGCAAGATAAGCGTGAGTGCTATGGATGGCATTCTTGTAGGGAGACGGGAGCGGATCCATAGTGGAGTATTGATATGGTGAATATGTTGACTTGTGTGCGCCACCTCAAAAGAGTTACTTGCAGTCGTAATTCAGGATAGCCACCGAATCAAAGCTGGCTTGCTGCAGTCAAACTCCACCACCCCTTTGTTGATACCGATGCATATGTAGTTAGTTCTGATGTAAGTCTTGCTGGGTACATTTGTACTCACCTTTGCTTATTTTATGTTTTTGCAAAGAGACTTCAGTCTCGCTAGTGTTTCGTGTGGACTTCGACGTTTAGCTTGATACCCCAGCTACGATCTTGTGCCCTCGGCAGGATCTGGTAGATAGTCAGGCTTCTCACCCTTCTTCATTTGTAGTTGTCTGTACTCAAACAAGTTAAGCTTCCGCATGTGCTTGTTGCTTGTATTCTCTATATGTTGGGTCATGAGACCCATGTTTGTAATATCTCGATCCTCGGAGCCTAATGATTAATACTTTGAGTCGTAGAGTTTTGTTGTGATGCCATGTTGTATTTACACATATCGAGCATATTGTGTGTATGATTGAAATGCTTGGTATGTGTGGGATCCGACAACCTAGTTGTTTATCCTTGGTAGCCTCTCTTATGGGGAAATGTAGTCTTGTGCTTCCATGAGCCATAGTAGTCCGCTACAGCCCGGTTCACCGAAGTCCTGCTGGCCCAGCACTACTGCTTGGGAACACTTTGACTGGCCGGCATGTGATTTACTTTGTTCATGTGTCTGTCCCTTTGGGGAAATGTCACGCGGTGACATCCGGAGTCCTGCTAGCCTGCTACAGCCCGGGTTCTCGAAGTCCTGTTAGCCCAGTTGCTACAGCCCGGATTCACATGCTGCTGACCGACATGCTCGATGTTGATTCATGTATGCATGTCCCCGTAAGTTAGTGCCACTTTGGGTTAACGACTAGTCATGTTGGTCTGGGTTCTTTGTCATATGGATGCTAGCGAGACTATCATATACGTGAGCCAAAAGGCGCAAACGGTCCCGAGCCATGGTAAGGCAACACCCGTGGGGATACCATGCGTGAGGCCGCAAAGTGATATGAGGTGTTACAGGCTAGATCGGTGTGACTTAGAATCAGGGTCCTGACAGCTTTGGTATCAGAGCCTGACTGCCTGTAGGATTACCAAGCCAAGTTGGTCGAAGTTGAGTCTAGAAATGCTTTAGTTATATAAGGGAATTGATTGTGGATGGGAATGTAAGTCTCTTTTTACTCCTTTACCTTATGCCTTCCGCTCTGAGTCAACCTCTTATTTTCTACGGGGATTAAGAACTAGGCTTCTCTTCTATCTCTCAAGATGACGTGTTACTAAACCGTAGTTGCCTAGGATTGTTGAGTTCAAGCCTCAGTTCAGTTTCTACTACTTTTAGTATGTTGTTAGTTGAACCAGAACCTTGATACAATGTTGTTGAGTGGTTATGCCACCATTTTGTAGGATGTCTCAATTCTTTTTGAGCATTTACAGCCGTTATGATGCCCGTATCATCCCAGGTCTCTAAACAATCTGATACATTTGTAAATCCCTTCTTCCCGTTCTCGAAGTTCCTTTGGTCCAGATTAAGCACACTAATCGGTCTGTTGAGGTACTCCGTTGCCTTGACATGTATGTTGGAGTTAGTATTATGACCCTAGGTGTCTTCGAGAACCACTCAGTAATCTAGCAATGTTTTGTGTTCCCAGTGTGATGATTCTGGCCACCATTCTCGAAAGCATCCCGTGATGCCATTTAGTAGTAGATATTCTATTTCTGGGTTCTTAAGCCCAAGATTCACCCTACTTGCTTCATGTTGATAGTGTTGCTAGTTCCTTTAGGACATTAGTAACCTTTGCGATAGTCCTTGAGGTCTCTGGTATTTTCTTCTTCGAAATACCATGAACCATTAAGGCAGAAGTTCTTTGAACCAAAAGATACCATTAGAGTACTCCTGAGGAGTTCTCTATTCATAATTGTGATTCTACCAGTTCTACCTTTTCTGCATGGGTTATCTGGAAGAATTATGTTGAACTTTGCTCGGCATACTGATCTATGCACCCACAACTCAGAAAGCTATATATTCCTTTGAGTTGTCCCTCTTTAGTTATTTTCTGGCCCTCTGTCTATCAATTGATAGTCAGGACTAATTGTGCATCCGTGTTATCGATGCTTATTATTCTTGTGGTCCGTCAAGCCATCCTATTCCAGAATGACTAGGAGAAACAAACTCCAGAACCTCATCCATATATAGGATTGGGTCAAAACAATTGTATTCCGCAGATCAAAATGCCAATCCAGCTTTTGCTCTGCTCTACCTTGGAGTGTTACCATCTTTATGTCAGGAGTGTCATGAGAATTGCACCACCTCTTATGAATTCTTGACGGAGTAATACTTCTTGCCATCATTGTTCATTCCTCGGTTCCGTGTTATTGTAACCGGAATGCCAACAAGTGTACTGTGAGGTGCGAAATCAATACTCCTAGCAACTCCGTTGCTTGGTAGTTAATGGACAACACTCTCATTCTTAGCGTGCTGGTTATTGAATCATCATCCTAAGATTGATCGTGCTACCTAGTCCATATTTCCGGGTGCACTCATCGACCAATGAGTTAGGATTGTGACAATCCCTCGCTCCTTGATCATATCGTCCTGCCCTGAAAAGCAAGATTGTTCTTGAGCTTAATAATATATCGGTGGTTCGTGATTTTCTGGATATCTTCACGGAAGTATCACCAGGTCGTCCCCTGACCGATATGTTGAGTTCGTGATCAAGTTGGTTTTCCAATAAACCACTCTTTCTCCAAGAATCCGTGTTAGATACCTCTGAACTAATTGGTTAAGCTAAAACAACAACTTGGAGAGTTGGAAGATAAAAGCTTAATCCACTTAGTTCACTCCAAAGGGGATATCTTGCGTGTGTGTGTGTGTGTGTGTGTTGAAGAAAGATGATATCTCCATCGATTGGTCCTCGTGATCAGTTGTTGGATCTATTTCCTTGTCAAAACTTTGACTTGAGTATGGGCTATCGTCAAGTCAAATCAGAACCAACGATGTTCATAATGTTGTCTTACTCGTGGTTGATCCCTCGAGCATACACCATTACATCTTTTGGTCTGACCAATGCTATCACCGTGTTCACATGATGATGGAAGTCGAGTGATATGGAAATTTCGATGAATTGTTGTTGAGCCCATCAGCAGCATTTTGTGTCCCCCATGATTCATGTTGAACATTACACTAGTGTTGGAAACTTTATAAGCATTGCCCTCATGTCCCGTTCATGAAGCACATGTCCGGTTGAAAGATGTGACTTCCTCTAATTCATGTGCATCTGATGCAAGTTGCCACCATGGATTCGAGAAAGCTTGTTTTTGTTTCCTCTGGTACCATCCCAAGTCAGTTATGCATGTGCAAATGTATTCTATGGTTTGGTAGATTAATTACCTCCACTCCATATGTATTCCCTAGCACACCAAGCCACTGATTGATTTGTTCAAGGAAAAGAAGTTCCTTCTTAAGACCCGGGGCTTATACAAGGACTTCGATATCCTTGATGATGGTTCCCCATCTGAACTCGGTAGTGTTTTATTTTAAGACTACTACGTGGTCATTATTGTCTTGGACAACATGCTCACATGTATGTAGCAGAACCAGCTCATGTTTTGGAGCTTACTACCGTAGTTCATTTCCCCGAGAATCTCACAACGTCATATCGTCGAATTGTGTTGCAAACTTTCATTTTTCTTTCTATACTTGATGAGTCTGGAATATCCTGACACTAACCAGATATGAATCTCAGGCAGATATGATGGTGGGAACATTCCCAACATTTGCATTTTGTTCTCAGCTTGCACCGCCATTGTGCCATCCTACCATGATGCCCTTCTCAGTAATTACTGATCAGGATCGTCTTCAAGTGGTCCTACCATGGGTTCCATACATTTCCGATGATAAGCAAAAATCATCCATTGAGTTGTCTTCAACAAGGTAGTCCACATCATCCATTCTAGTTGGGATATGCCATTCTTCCAAACTCCTTCAAGTAATCGATTGCAAATTGCCTTGGGCTGGTATGAAGATTTTCAATGATCTATGTGTCAAAAGTAATTCTTTTTGCCACTTAAAGGAATATTTCTACGAGCCACCTTCCCTAAGGTCTCTCGTTATGGTATCATGGCAACTCAAATCCTCACTACATTGACAATCGTTCACCACCCTTTTAGGTGTGGAATTGTTGTCTACCTAGTGAACCCTCGACATCTGTTCCACTCCATCCCTCTTGATGTGTGCTTCGTGTCTCGGCTCGACAGATGCCTCAATGTCTCGCTCCATGAGTTGATCTTGAGTGCTCGATCTTGGAGGAGATCGTTTTCTGTAGAGTTCCCTTATGTAGTCATTGTGTTGGATCAAGATCTCGAAGGCAAAGATGTCAAGATCAATATGAACCAATGGATCATGAAGACTATGTTAGTTCCGTGCCCCCTCTGTCTTCTTACCTCACGTCTTGAATCTCGGGACGAGATTCTTGTTTAATGGGGGCGAGTTGTCACAGCCCTAGCTTCAGCCTTGTTGTGGTATAGTCTTGGTTGTTGCATCATGTTTAAATTTTCTTAAACCTGAAATGGGGATGTCCAAACCCTAGCACCAAATGAAATGCAACTAGGATCAAAATAAAAATATTTCCAATGAATCCAAAATTCCCTTCAAAAATGTTCATTATATATGGAAAGAGGTTAAAACCTTTACCACAGGTCATGCACATTTTTCCAAGGCATTTATGGTCATTGAATTAAATCATATTGTATTTGATGTGGAGATATAAATCCCTATAAAATATTTGGTAGCTCCAAATATTCTGAAACTTGGTGAGGGCCTCTGGTTTAAATCAGATAGTGGCCACAAAAGTTTTCACGATCTTATAAAGTGATTTAGTATTTTTACTAAATCGGAAACAAAATTACAGAAATAGAAAAGAAAACAAAATAGGAAAAGAGAGAAACTTACCTGGCGCTCACCTGTAGCTTACCGGCCCAGCCCACCTGGCACTGCCAGTCATCTCCCTCCTCACGCGAGGAGGACAGGAGCGCGTGGCCGCGGCGCGCTGGCACGCGCCTGGCCACCTCTTGCTTGCCGTCGACCGCCTAGCGCTGGCTACGGACGCCATGCACTCTCCCGCGCATCCCTCGGCCGCTTGCTCGTCCCCATCCCCTCTCTGACTCTCTCTCTCTCCCGTGACCGACCGTACGCACCCGAGACCTCCGACGAGAACCACCATGGCCACAGCTACCCCCTCGCCCCTTTGTTGTGCCCAAGAGCCCCGCGTCGTCTCTCTCGCCATCTCCACCGAGCCAAGTGAGCTGGGACGCGCCGTAGCATCGTCATCGCCGTGGTCTTCCATCTCGGGAGCCGATCACCATCTCCGTCGATTCACCGTCGTCCCTGCCTCCCCAAGCTCGACGCCTGTCTCATTTGAACCGCGGTGAGCTACTGATCGTTACCCCTCTGCCCCCGTGCTTGCTCCCTCCCTCTTACCGTAGCCCCGAGGTCACACGAGGCCGCTGTCCGCCATTGCCGGCGAGCCCGCGCTCCCGAGCCTCTCCTGCTCGCTCCAGTGGCACCGACACGCTCCTAGCACCTCTAGGAGGCTGACTAGCCACTCCGCTTGCTCGCACGAGCACAGCAGCCCCAGACACGCTCGAGCCAAACTCCGGCCACCGTGCAAGTCGCCACTACCGTCGATTTAGGCCGCTTGAGCCGCTGCTGCATGCACCACAAGACGCGGACGAGCTCCAGCATCACGTAGAGCCTCTCCGCCACCGTTTTAGTCGCCGGAGGAGCATTTCCCAGCCGCCCCGCCATCTCTGTCATCATCGGCGACGAGCCGTGGGCCAAGCCCGCGGGTTTGACCCCGGTTGACCAAGATTTGACTTCCCCTGCGCCACTGACTGGTGGGTCCAGCCCCTGTTAATCTTTGGTTTAGTCTAAAGTTTAACCCAATTAGACCTGAGACATTGACTTGCGGGGCCCAGTGGTCAGGTTTGACCTGGGCTGACCATGTTGACCTGCTGACGCGGTGATGACGTCATGCTGACTCGGTTAATAATTTTCTGGTTTAAAAATAATTCAGAAAATTGCAGAAAATATCCAAAACTTCAAAAATTCATAGTAATTCAACAGTAACTCCAAATCAAACAAATTATATATGAAAAATGATCAAAAAAATCTAATCTATCCATCTGTACTGCTTTCATGCAGGTTTAAACAACTTAACCTTGCTGTTTAGATCAAAAATTGATAGTGCACTTTATAAGTTCTTAGTTTGAATTTGAATTTGAACCTTTGGTTCAAATCAACTCAAACCCTTCTGTTCTTAGCTGCATTAGCTCAAATCGCAACATGTTGACATGTCACACTCATGCATCATATTGTGCATTGCGTTGATTGTGTTCTTTCTGTGTTTGCTGGTGGTTGTTCACCCTCGGTAGACGATGTTCCGACGATGACACCGATGACACCGATGAAGAACTATACTATCTTCAGAAGTGCCAGGCAAGCAAAACCCCCTTGTTCATTCTGACACAATCCCATTCTCTCGCTCTTTCTCTCTTTTACTGCATTAGGACAACAACAATTCAACTGTTACATGTTGCGGTAGTTGAACCCCTTTCCTTTGCATGACCTGTCATTGCCACAGTAAATAGATGAAACCCAGTAGCATGAGTAGGAGTTGTTTGAGCCCTGGTGTGCCTACTCATTCATGCTTGTTTGTCATGCCTGCTATTGCTTAGAGTTGAGTCAGGTCTGATTCATCGGGGATGAATTAGAGGTGTGAGAACATGTCCTACTGTTGTGAGCTAAGTGTGTGAACACGATTTGATAAAGGTATCGGTGAGAGGCCATGTAGGAGTACATGGTGGGTTGTCTCATTGAAGCCGTCCTCAGGAACTGAGTTCTGTGTTTGTGATCCATGAACAGCTACTACCACACATTGGAATGCTTAAGTACCCCTCTCGACTTATTAATCAACCTGATCTCTGTCCAGGAGTTGCAACTAGTTTTTGGTGTTTGTAGGTAGTGTTAGTAGTCTACCAAGTGGCACCCGGTACAGGTGGGCTTGGGACAGACTAGGCACAGTGGCCCGGTGTACCAAGTGGCACCCGGATGGTGGGCTTGGGAACCCTGTACACATCGTTTGGGGCCATGAGAGACACCCCGGCCGGATTTCCTTGCGAATGGAACCCGAATAGGCAATAAACCTGGACGAGAGACTTGTGTGGTTAGTCAGGTCGTGGCCGACACCCTCGCCTGGCTTCTGCTTGAAGGTTGCCGAGATACATGACGTGTACATGGTGATAAGTGGTGAGAGCGTGTGTGAAGAAGTACACCCCTGCAGGGTTATCATTATCTATTCGAATAGCCGAATTCCTTGGATATGGAAACTTGGACCCCTTGCATAGTTCATAGACAAGTGAAAGTGGATACTCTAAAATGCGCAAGATAAGCGTGAGTGCTATGGATGGCATTCTCGTAGGGAGACGGGAGCGGATCCATAGTGGAGTATTGACATGGTGAATATGTGGACTCATGTGCGCCACCTCAAAAGAGTTACTTGCAGTCATAGTTCAGGATAGCCACCGAGTCAAAGCTGGCTTGCTGCAGTCAAACTCCACCACCCCTTTGTTGATACCGATGCATATGTAGTTAGTTCTGATGTAAGTCTTGATGGGTACATTTGTACTCACGTTTGCTTATTTTATGTTTTTGCAGAGAGGCTTCAGTCTCGCTAGTAGTTCCATGTGGACTTCGACGTTTAGCTCGATACCTGAGCTACGATCTTGTGCCCTCGGCAGGATCTGGTAGATAGTCAGGATTCTCAGCCTTCTTCATTTGTAGTTGTCTGTACTCAGACAAGTTAAGCTTCCGCATGTGCTTGTTGCTTGTATGCTCTGTATGTTGGGTCATGAGACCCATGTTTGTAATATCTCGGTCCTCAGAGCCTAATAATTAATACTTTGAGTCGTAGAGTTTTGTTGTGATGCCATGTTGTATTTACACATATCGAGCATATTGTGTGTATGTCACATCCCTGCTTTTAGTCATGCATTAGGATTGGATGAACATGTGCATCACGTTTAAATTTCTTTTAAACTTGAAATGAGGCCTAATCAACCCCAACACCCCCCCTGAAAATGCTAATTTCCAACAATTGTAATTTCAATGAACCCAAAATGCCCTTCATAAAAGCCCACCATTTTTGGTCTTGACTAAAACCTCTCCAAAAATGGTCTTGCAATTTATGGAGCCATTCTGGATTTTTGAACAAGCCATAAGTATTTGAATTTGGGAATTTTAAATGCTATAAATATTTTAAAGTGCTCAAATAATCTTGGAAGAATTTTTAGGCAGTTGAGAATATTCCCAAATGTGCCTCTGAATATTTACAGAGTTTTTGGAAATGAAATAGTATTTATTCTATTTCAATACACATAGCAGGAAATAAATAAAAGCAAAACAGAAAAGAGAGAGAGAGAGAGTTAGAGCTTACCTGGAAGCCCACCAGTCGGCCCACCCAGCTGGCCCGGCCTAGTAGCCGCTCCACGCGGCTGCTTCGCCTAGCTAGCGAGGCGAGCAAGTGCTTGACGGCGAGCACAGGAGCTCGCCACGCCACCTCTCTGCCTGCCTGCCGTCGCCCGCGCCAGCGTGATGCCTCGAAACGCCTCCGCGGCGCCACCCCGACCCCTGGACACCTAATTCCTCCCCCTGCTCTCTCCCTCGCTCCCTGAAGCCATGGCTGACACTGACGCAGCCACGCCACCGTAGTTCTCACGTCCACCGTCGTCCTCGCACCGCCCCGCCGTGTCCTGAAGCTTTGCCACTCCCTCCTCAACCGTCCCACCGAGCCACGCCCCGCCGGAGGCCCCCGAGCGTCTTCACCGAGCTTGTCTTCAACCTCCTGCCTGCCAGATCGCCTCTGCCGCCCCGCTTGCTCCGGCTCGTCTCCGACCTCGCCGTCAACTCCGTCGCAACCGCCGTGAGCTTAGCCACCTCCCTATCCTCTCCGCTCTCCTTCTCGTGCACCACAGCGAGCACACGGAGTTCGCCCGCACGCGCCACTGCGGAGCTCGTCGTCGACGAGGCTCCGGCCATGCCACGGCCACGCCACTTAGTCCACTAACTTCACCACATCCCCAGGAGCACAACACACCACGTCCGTGCCTCGCCTTGCCTCCTAGCGACGGGTCCGAGCTCACCCGAGCTCCGGCCGCCGCCAAACTCGTTGCTGGTGACGTTTCCGGCCACCCTAGCTCCACCCACTGCCACCAAACGCCGCGGTTTGCCCCCAGCTATGCGTAGAACCAAACCGCAGTCGATTTGGTCGACTGTGGGAAAAACCCTAGCCCCTCCGCCGCGTCTGTCATCGCCGGTGTCAAGCCGCCAGCGAGTTGACCACGTTTTGACCCGTGGACTGACGTGTGGGCCCAGGTTGACTTCCCCCCTGAGCCTATGATAGGTGGGGCTGACCTGTTAATTAGTTTAGGATTAGTGCTAACTATTTTTTGCTAGATTAGGTCACTGACATGTGGGCCAAGGCCCCACTGACAGTTAGTTAGTGTTAACTTAATCCTGTTAGTTAGCTGAGACACTGACAGACAGGGCCCACCAATCAGGTTTGACTGGCCCTGGCGCCTTTGACTCGCTGACATCACAGTGACGCAGTGCTGACGCAATTATTCATTTTCTGGATTTATTTTTATATAGGAAATTCCAGGAAATAGCCAAAACTTCTGAAAATCATAGAAAATCAACCATAGCTCCAAATCAAACAAATTATATATGAAAAATGATCAGAAAAATTTAATCTATCCATCTGTAATGGTTTCATGCATGACAAACCACTTTAACCTTGATGTTTAGGTGAAACAATCTAAAACACTTTTTATGCATAAGAACTTTAACCTTCATTTGAATCTTTGATTCAAATGGACCCATTTCAACTTGTTTCACATTGCATTAGGCAGGACACATCATTTTGACATGTCATAGATGCATCATATTGTTGCATATTGTCATGTGTTGATTATGTGTTGTGTGTCCCTCGTGGTAGGTTCTGCCTCCGAGGATATCTCCGAGTATCCAACTGAAGGGCAGTACCCTACTACCACTCCATCAGGCAAGTAGCCACATTGATCATATCGATACAATCCCATGTTCTCGCCTCTGCTCTCATTTACTGCATTAAGACAACATTGTTTCAAACTGCTGTGTGCTACGGTAGTTGAACCCTTATCCTCTGCATGACCTGTCATTGCCACAGTAACTAGATGAAACCCACTAGCATGTGTAGGAGTTGATTGAGCCATGTTTGTGTTTCCTACCTTTCTATGCCTGCTATGCTTAGAGTTGTGTCAGGTCTGGTTCATCTGGGTGATGGGCTAGAGTGAAATGATTACGTCGGTAATGTGAGGGATGTGTTGAACATGTTTTGGTAAAGGTATCGATGAGAGGCCATGTAGGAGTACATGGTGGGTTGTTTCATTGAGGCCGTCCCTAAGAACTGAGATCTGTATGTGTGATTTGAGATTCAGTTACTAGCATACATTGGGCTCGAAACCAATGGACCCTCTCGGCTTCTTAATCACTCTAGTACTCTGTCCAGGAGTTGCAATTAGTTTCTGGTGTTTGTAGGTTATGTGTTGGCGGCCGTGCGTAGCGCTGACCCTAGGGGTGGGCTATGTTGCGGTAGATACACCATGGCACGATGTACCGAGTCACCCATTTGGTGTCTCGGGAACCCTGTTCACATCGTTCGGGGCCGTATGTGGAAACCTCGGTCGGACTCCCTGCGGATGGAACCAGGATAGGCGATAAACCTGGACTAGAGACTTGAGTGTTTAGGTAGGCCGTGGCCGACACCCTCGTTGGGCTTCCGCTTGAAGGTTGCCGAGTACATGTCGTGTAAACGATGGTAAGTGGTGAGAGCATGTATGAAGAAGTACACCCCTGCAGGGTTAACATCATCTATTCGAATAGCCGCGTCCGCGGTAAAGGACTACATGGTTGCCTATACAGTTCATAGACAAGTTAATGGATACTACTAAAAGACTCAAGATAAGTGTGAGTACCGAGGATGGCTCTCTCGTAGGATGACGAGGGAGGATCCCCGGTGGAGTATTGTGTTGGTGATTAGTGGACTTGTGTGCGAAAACTATTTTACTAGTGGTGTCCCGTAGGATAGCTTAGCCAAGAGTCAAAGCTGGCTTGCTGCAATAACTCCACCTCCTTCTTGAGAATGAGCATGTATAGTAGGTTCTGATGTAAGACTTGCTGAGTACCTTTGTACTCATGTTTGTTTAATTACTGTTTTCAGACAACAACACCGCCCCCTCCGATGGGTTTTATGTAGATCTCGACGTTGATGAGTGACTTGCCACCCAGGTGGTGATCCTGGCCATGGAGAGCCCTATGTAGATAGACTGGCTTCGAGAAGCCTTCTTTCTTTCTAGTGTCTGTACTCAGACTATTTGCTTCCGCAGGTGCTTGTATGCTTGTATGACTTGAGTGTCGGGTCATGTGATCCCTACCTGTATGAACATGTTATGTATGGCTCTCTGGTGCCTTTAAATAAAGTACTTGAGTTGTAGAGTTTTGTTGTGATGCCATGTTGTATTTACACATATTGAGCATATTGTGTGTATGATTGAAATGCTTGGTATGTGTGGGATCCGACAATATAGTTGATCCTTGGCAGCCTTTCTTATGGGGAAATGTAGTCTAGTGTTCCTTGAGCCATAGTAGTCCGCTACAGCCCGGTTCACCGGAGTCTTGCTAGCCCAGCACTACTGCTCAAGAACCTTGACTGGCCGGCATGTGTTTCACTTCGTTCCTATGTCTGTCCCTTCGAGGAAATGTCACGCGGTGACATCCGGAGTCCTGCCTAGCCTACTACAGCCCGGGTTCCCCGGAGTCCTGTGTGGGGACCCCGACTCATAAGTCGAGATCACCGAATGCATGTGTACAGTGATCCCGGAGATCATTGCTCACTGAATACACAGAAGCTGAATAACAAGAGTCTTACATCCATTCATACCATTTCACACAAGTAGGACTATTATGGTCAAGTCTTACATAGATAAAGCCACAAGGGCTGAACACCAAATAAACTTAAGCAGCGGAAATCTTCGTCGATAAGTAGAACCCATGCATCTGCCTTAACCCTACAGGCATTCTGACTGGGAAGCGTCCTAGCTCGCATGTTCGTCACCAAGGTACTCTTCATTATATCCTATTATTTCATGCCTGGCCAATAAAATAACTAGTGGCAAGCCAATGAGTACTTTGAATGTACTCGCAAGCAACCCATGTTTTGGTTCAAGATACAACAATGCATGATATAGGTAAATTTTTGCAGAAAGCTAGTTTTGAGTGCAATGACATGTTCAACAACTTGTAAGATATGCATCAGCAGAATTCAAGTAACCATGAGGACATGTTACAGATATCAACATAAATAGAGTGGCATCAACCCAACTCAATCATGTCAAGTCCTTTGACTTGACCCAAGTAGTTCTTCCCACTTTATCCAAACACATACACTGGTTTGTAAACATGTGGACGTAGCCCAAGAGCAATTACCCAACTGTCCTTGACCGTGGACACGGCTATTTGAATAGTTTTACACTCTGCAGAGGTTGCACACTTTACCCACAAGATCCGGGGAACTTCCATGTCATCCACGACCCACGGTACCTCAAGTACCCGGGGTAAGCAACTGATCACTATCTTTCCCTAGACGACACTAACAAGCAGTCCACTCGTTGTTCCATATCCTCACGATGTACATCATACGTACGAGACTCACTCGAGATCGTAACATCCGAGAGGGGACACAACGGTGTATCCGGTGCCCTGTGAAAACAGTCATGGCCGCCCTACCTGGCACGACCCCATCCCGAGAGAGCGCACCAACAAATCTCCCGTCACTAGTAATGCGGGCTCCAAGCTAGTATCGGCCTAGGTAATCAATAATGCCCTTTCCCATATAAGGGTAGAGTGGTTGCGCATGTAAGGTTGGAATAACGGTCGCAACTTAAACCAATCTGTTTTGAAAAACAACACACACACTTGCCTCGGTACACCACTTCGTCATCAAGTGGTTACCCAACTCATCATCTCCCTCGGGCATAAGTGGCACCCGACGGGGTTTTCGAAAAGTCCTTTGAAAATACTTTGTCTCCATCACCATGCATATCCCCGTCCCTTTTTGCGTAGCAACTACTTTAGCATCCTATCTACTCCCACCGGCATAACCCTCATAAGGAGGTAGGGTCATGCACAATGCAAGTATCAACAAGGAAGTAACGGAGGCAAACCATCAAAGTTGTTCCACCTCATCATGATTCCGTTGCAACAACAATATGGTGCTATATGTCATGCATAAAAAGGGTTTCATCGATATGGTCAAAGGGCTGCTTGCCTTGGTCTTCAAAGTCTTCAAGTCCTTCTCCTTCTTCTTATCCAACTACTTCGTCAAATACGGGATCTATTCGTCGCAAAAGAAATGACGGGAAAAATAAGGCAATAGCAAAACAGAATAACCAAAGTGCTCAGAAAAATGTCAACTCATTTTTGTTAAATACTAGCGTGAAAACTAAGAAGGGGAAAATTCCTAGTTTTGGATTTGGAGTCATGGAAACAGTGCTAGGAATTTTAAATATCAGGCATAAATGCTCAAATTCAAATTTAAATTTGAACAATGAAGAAAAGTTGGTTTGATAAGAGTGGAAACAACACCAATAAATAGGTGGAATTATTACAAGAATTTAGGAGTTGGAATTATTGCATTTGGATTATTATTTAATCCTGTGGAATTTTTGGAAAAGTTACAGAAAAAGAAAAGGAAAAAGGCCACTGTGCAATTGGGCCTATTCGGCCACAGTGTAGCAGGCCCAAGGGGAATCCAACCCGCGCAAGGCTGCCACGTCGAAGGCGTATTTGGGAAATACGCCTCCAGCCGATGCAGCAAACCGGTGCGCGCGCATGCGTGTTTAAACATAACGGGTGGGGGCCACCCGTCAGAGTGTGAGGCTGGCCGACGGGCCCCAAGGCCGTCGTCTTCAACCTTGGCCCAGAGAGGGAGGCGAGCTCATCGGCGTCGCTATGGTCAACGGCGACGCGATCCAAGGGCATCAGCGTGCTTAGGGCGGAGTCGCCGTTTGGGTGGAGGTGGAGGCGGTCGCCGGAGTGTAGGGGTTCGCCGGCGACGAGGAAGCCGGCGGAAGGGGTTTTGGGAGGTGCTTTCCCCGGTCGATTCCGGCTGCAATAGAGAGGGGAGACAGAGGGGAAATGGTAAGAGAGGAGAGGCGGTTCCAGATCAAGAGAGAGGGGAGCCATGAGATCGACGGTGACCCGAAGCGGCGGAGCTCGAACTCGATCTCGAGCTCGGGCGGCTCTGGGAGTGAACGGGAGGCCCAGTGGGGCTATTTGGAGTGGAAGAGGACGAGTGGTGGCTAGAGGGGGGCTCGGGGATGCCTTATATAGGCGAGCGGCGGTCCACCGTGGGCTCGTGCACCGGGGAGCTCGTGCTCGTCGCTACGGGCCTCGGGAGGGAGCTGCGCCGAGTCTAGGGCATTCGTGGGGGTCAACTATGCCCAGGGGGAGAAGAGAGGGAGCGGGGAGGGGTCAGAGACGCCGTGCGTGTGAGGCCGCTCATTGGAGCTCTCGGGCGGCCGGCGCGCGTGCGAGCAAGGGCAGCAGGAGGGAGAAGGAGGAGGGGGACAGAGGCGTAGCGTGCTGCGGACGTCGAGGAGCATCGGCTGGCGTGAGGGGGAGAGCCGAGGTGGCCGGAGGTGGTTGGCAGGGGCGGCTACAGTGCGGGAGCGCACTGTAGCGCGCTCCAGAGCGTGCAAATGGCCGGCATGCCACTTTTTTGGCAAAGTGGGCAGGGCCGAGCATGTCTGGTAGCTCTAGGGAGGAGTAAAGAATGTGGGGAAAGCCTTGGATGCCTTGGGTGGCAACTGGAGTGAGGAGGGAGGTGAGGAAGGGGGTGCAAGGGCTGTCCAGAGAGGTAAAAGAGGTGGTTTCACCCCTCAATTATTGATCTGAGTTGCAGCCATTGCTACTGGAGGTAGAAGAGGTCTAGGAGGGGCTGTGGTAAAAAGTGGAGGCCATGGAGAAGACTGGAAGAGATCAAAACAGGGGTTTTAGTAAAATGGCAAAAGGTGTTTGATGCTTGTTTGGTTAAGCAAATGAACTCCATTTGGCAGGAGACTCCACAGGGTGAAATTGCACATATAATTAGGGCCTTACACCCATTTTGAGCTTATTTGGGCAAAGTTTACAATGTAACTTTTGTAAACCCTACAAATTAGCAGAAATGAACTTGTGTAGATCTAGTTGAGCAAATCACTTCCCCTTGATGAACCACTTGGTGTAGTGGCCTCATTTGGTCATGTGAACATGCTCAGAAAAGTTGGGGTCAAGGAGAGAAAGTTGGTAGTACAAAGTTGTTCAAGTTTGATTCTGGTCAGAGAGGGTTTTGAGGCATTTTGGTGAACCAAAATGACCTTGATTGATATGAGGCTTTGCAATGTGATCACAATATGCATTTGTGACTTTCTGGATTTTCCTTGGATTTTTATGAAAATATTTCCGGTAGAAATATTTCAAATCCTTAGAATGGGAAGAAAGGGTTTTGGGAGGTGTTGTTCAATATTTTGAACATGACCATGTGTTGAAACTCTTCATTATATCCTATTCTTTCATGCCTGGCCAATAAAATAACCAGTGGCAAGCCAATGAGTACTTTGAATGTACTCGCAAGCAACCCATGTTTTGGTTCAAGATACAACAATGCATGATATAGGTAAATTTTTGTAGAAAGCTAGTTTTGAGTGCAATGACATGTTCAACAACTTGTAAGACATGCACCAGGAGGATTCAAGTAACCATGAGGACATGTTACAGATATCTACATAAATAGAGTGGGCATCAACCCAACTCAATCATGTCAAGTCATTTGACTTGACCCAAGTAGTTCTTCCCACTTTATCCAAACACATACACTGGTTTGTAAACATGTGGACGTAGCCCAAGAGCGGTTACCCAACTGTCTTGGACCGTGGACACGGCTATTCGAATAGTTTTACACTCTGCAGAGGTTGCACACTTTACCCACAAGATCCGGGGAACTTCCGTGTCATCCACGACCCGCGGTACCTCAAGTACCCGGGGTAAGCACCCGATCACTATCTTTCCCTAGACGACACTAACAAGCAGTCCACTCGATGTTCCATATTCTCACGATGTACATCATACGTACGAGACTCACTCGAGATCGTAACATCCGAGAGGGGACACAACGGTGTATCCGGTGCCCTGTGAAAATAGTCATGGCCGCCCTACCTGGCACGACCCCATCCCGAGAGAGCGCACCAACAAATCTCCCGTCACTAGTAATGCGGGCTCCAAGCTAGTATCGGCCTAGGTAATCAATAATGCCCTTTCCCATATAAGGGTAGAGTGGTTGCGCATGTAAGGTTGGAATAACGGTCGCAACTTAAACCAATCTGTTTTGAAAAACAACACACACACTTGCCTCGGTACACCACTTCATCATCAAGTGGTTACCCAACTCATCATCTCCCTCGGGCATAAGTGGCACCCAACGGGGTTTTCGAAAAGTCCTTTGAAAATACTTTGTCTCCATCACCATGCATATTCCCGTCCCTTTTTGCGTAGCAACTACTTTAGCATCCTATCTACTCCCACCGGCATAACCCTCATAAGGAGGTAGGGTCATGCACAATGCAAGTATCAACAAGGAAGTAACAGAGGCAAACCATCAAAGTGGTTCCACCTCATCATGATTCCGTTGCAACAACAATATGGTGCTATATGTCATGCATAAAAAGGGTTTCATCGATATGGTCAAAGGGCTGCTTGCCTTGGTCTTCAAAGTCTTCAAGTCCTTCTCCTTCTTCTTATCCAACTACTTCGTCAAATACGGGATCTATTCGTTGCAAAAGAAATGACGGGAAAAATAAGGCAATAGCAAAACAGAATAACCAAAGTGCAGAAAAATGTCAACTCATTTTTGTTAAATACTAGCGTGAAAACTAAGAAGGGGAAATTCCTAGTTTTGGATTTGGAGTCATGGAAACAGTGCTAGGAACTTTAAATGTCAGGCATAAATGCTCAAATTCAAATTTAAATTTGAACAATGAAGAAAAGTTGGTTTGATAAGAGTGGAAACAGCACCAATAAATAGGTGGGATTATTACAAGAATTTAGGAGTTGGAATTATTGCATTTGGATTATTATTTAATCCTGTGGAATTTTTGGAAAAGCTACAGAAAAAGAAAAGGAAAAAGGCCACTGTGCAACTGGACCTATTCGGCCACAGTGCAGCAGGCCCAGGGGGAATCCAGCCCGCGCAAGGCTGCCATGTCGAAGGCGTATTTGGGAAATACGCCTCCAGCCGACGCAGCAAACCAGTGCGCGCCCGTGCATGTTTAAACCTGACGGGTGGGGCCCACCCGTCAGAGTGTGAGGCTGACCGACGGGCCCCACGACCGTCGTCTTCAACGTCGGCCCAAAGAGGGAGGCGAGCTCACCGGCGTCGCTATGGTCGACGGCAAGGCGATCCAAGGGTATCAGCGTGCTCAGGGCGGAGTCGTCGTTCGGGTGGAGGTGGAGGCGGTCACCAAAGTGTAGGGGTTCGCCGGCGACGAGGAAGCCGCCGGAAGGGCTTCAGGAGGTGCTTGCCCCGGTCGATTCCGGCTGCAATAGAGAGGGGAGACAGAGGGGAAATGGTAAGAGAGGTGAGGCGGTTCCAGATCAAGATAGAGGGGGGCAAAGGAGGCCTGTGCCACGAGATCGACGGCGACCCGAAGCGGCGGAGCTCGAGCTCGATCTCGAGCTCGGGCGGCTCTGGGAGTGAACGGGAGGCCCAGTGGGGCTATTTGGAGTGGAAGAGGACGAGTGGTGGCTAGAGGGGGGCTCGGGGATGCCTTATATAGGCGAGCGGCGGTCCACCATGAGCTCGTGCGCCGGGGAGCTCGTGCTCGTTGCTACGGGCCTCGGGAGGGTGCTGCGCCGAGTCTAGGGCGTTCGTGGGGGTCAACTACACCCAGGGGAAGATGAGAGGGAGCGGGGAGGGGTCAGAGATGCTGCGCGTGTGAGGCCGCTCATTGGAGCTCTCGGGCAGCCGGCGCGCGTGCGAGCAAGGGCAGCAGGAGGGAGAAGGAGGGGGACAGAGGCGTAGCGTGATGCGGACGTCGAGGATCATTGGATGGCGTGAGGGGGAGAGCCGAGGTGGCCGGAGGTGGTTGGCAGGGGGCGGCTACAGTGCGGGAGCGCACTGTAGCGCGCTCCAGAGCGTGCAAATGGCCCACATGCCATTTTTTTGGCAAAGTGGGCACGGCCAAGCATGTCTGGTAGCTCTAGGGAGGAGTAAAGAATGTGGGGAAAGCGTTTGATGCCTTGGGTGGCCACTGGAGTGAGGAGGGAGGTGAGGAAGGGGGGGTGCAAGGGCTATCCAGAGAGGTAAAAGAGGTGGTTTCACCCCTCAATTATTGATCTGAGATGCAGCCATTGCTACTGGAAGTAGAAGAGGTCTAGGAGGGGCTGTGGTAAAAAGTGCAGGCCATGGAGAAGAGTGGAAGAGGTCAAAACAGGGGTTTTAGTAAAATGGCAGAAGGTGTTTGATGCTTGTTTGGTTAAGCAAATGAACTCCATTCGGCAGGAGACTCCACAGGGTGAAATTGCACATATAATTAGGGCCTTACACCCATTTTGAGCTTATTTGGGCAAAGTTCACAATGTAACTTTTGTAAACCCTACAAATTAGCAGAAATGAACTTGTGTAGATCTAGTTGAGAAAATCACTTCCCCTTGATGAACCACTTGGTGTAGTGGCCTCATTTCGCCATGTGAACATGCTTAGAAAAGTTGGGGTCAAGGAGAGAAAGTTGGTAGTACAAAGTTGTTCAAGTTTGATTCTGGTCACAGAGGGTTTTGGGGCATTTTGGTGAACCAAAATGACCTTGATTGATATGAGGCTTTGCAAGGTGATCACAATATGCATTTGTGACTTGCTGGATTTTCCTTGGATTTTTATGAAAATATTTCCAGTAGAAATATTTCAAATCCTTAGAATGGGAAGAAAGGGTTTTGGGAGGTGTTGTTCAATATTTTGAACATGACCATGTGTTGAAACTCTTATATATGGAAAATATATGTCCACTGAGTTTCCCTGATTTTTTTCAAATATTTTTGAAACAATAAAATAATTTTTCCCTATTAAAGACCTTTTCTGGCCTTAAGAAAAAGCTTTTAAATAAAATAGGAAAATAACTTTTTAAAATTATATTTTTGTGGTTTATGGGAGTCCTATATCTAATAGGATTCAAATATACTTTTGGAAAGATTTTTATTGCCCTTAATTAAGTACTTGCTGTGCAAACCTCAATTCAAGGGTTTTTGGAAAAACTAATTTTTGAAAATACTTTTTGGCCAAATTATTTTTGTAAGAAAATACTATATTGCTCTATACACATGCATCATCATTGGGCAGAAGTTTGGGGCAAGGAGATGAAGTATAGAAGGTGGAGTTGTGTTGACTTTAAAGAGCACTTGAAAAACACAAAGAGAAAACCAACTCCAAATAAAAGCCAAATAATGCAAAAGTTTTTGTCAAACCACACTTTATCATGGTTTATTAGCTTAAGTGTTGTGGCATGAAAATCAGGGTGTGACAGACCTACCCCCCTTACAAGAATCTCGTCCCTGAGATTCCTAGACTAGGCACGGAAAGGAATACGGAAACTTGGATCTGGGGTAGTCTTCACGTCCTCATACTGCTTCTACTTCCGAGTGGTGCCCCATTGAACCTTGAAGTACTCGATGGCGTGGCTTCAGGTATGACATCCTGCTTGATCCATATTGCTATTGGGGTCTCTTGCGTAAGTCATATTAGGTTGGAGGTCGATGGCTCGGTGATCGATGTCCTTGTAGGGATCGGGTTGGTTAGGAAGTTGGAAGCACTTCCGAAGCTGTGACTCATGGAAAGTGTTGTGCACACTGGGTGGCTCAGGTGGTAACTCTAGCTGGTAGCCGCCTATTCTTCATCTTGCAGTGATCTTGGGGAAGGCCGATAAATCTTGGTGTGAGTTTCCCTTTGGCATGGAAATGCTTGGTTCCATTGAGAGATGGCTTGCAGATACACCTGGTTTTCGACGCGGAGTTTTTTTTATTGACGATGGTGGTTGGTGTAGTTCTTCCTCCTGGCATGGCGGTCTTCAAATGTTCCTTGACTAGCTGAACGACTCTTCTTCCGTCTTCGGGTGGACAAGTAGGTCACCAATGATGATGACAACTATCTTGTCTAAGCACTCCATGAAGACTTTGTTCACGGGGTACATAAAGTAGGCTAGGGAATTAGTGGTGGTCTTTGTTGAGTGTGGGCCAAGGTGTTCGAGATCTAGTGTCAAGGCCCTAAGGTCCTGATCCGACCATGTTGTAGCTTAGTAGGGCTTAAGGGTTTCAAGGATTCTAGTGTGCGAGTGAACATTTTATTATCTTATCCTTAAGCACAGTTTCTGAGATGCCAATAGTCTATCTAGTCCTTCAAACAAATAACCTTATACCACCGAAAGCATCATCTTGTATAGGCTAAATCCAATCATCACTCGTGTGATCAATATACTCGTGACTACCGAGAGGAGGTCTAACAAAATCATATATGTCTACGATCCCCAAACTTATATGTATGGCTACCCCTAAAAATCCATGGGTAGAGCATACAAGCTTCCAAGAGGGAATAAATCATGACAATCCAAGTGCCCATCCTATTCTTCCAAGGTCCATGTTAGTGTATCTCTATCCTAAGGAAACACGTCATATGCCACTCCAAAATCTTGTTTCCTTCCTATGAATCAACTCCAACAACCCATTAACTTCCATTAATCACTACATAATCCTTTAATTCTACAAATCCAGTGTCTATGGTGTTCCACATGATCTCCTAAAGTCCTATAATCCCCAAATACTTGAAAAGGCTATCTCTGCTATAGTCAGTCCACCAATTTCCATTATCATGGTCAAGTAAACTCCAAGGTTAAGCTTATATCATCTCCGACAATTAATCCAATCTCCTAGTTTATTGTCCTCCAAGAAACATGATATCATGATCAAGATCATCATTCTAAATCCAATTTACTCTGAACCATGTAGACTTACTCACCACCTATACTCAACTAGGATCACCTATTTAAATCCAAATCTCATGTCCAACGAGAATTCCTACGTGTTTCCCCCAAGTCATTTACGTAATATCAACTATCTCCTATCAATATCCCATGGCTAAGTTAAATCCATATACTTCCAAGAATTCCAGCTTGCGATCATAATTGTTCTACTAAATCCAGTTTACTCAAGGGTAAGGAAAGTTATGCTACTCCATAATCATGATCCCACCAAGTTCATCTGCCAACATGAAAGCCTCATAATCCACCAAATAGTCTCATATAATTCCTCAAAGTCATTGATATAAACTCATCAGGTCATTTGTCCTCTATTCCTATATCCTCAAATTGGTCTTCCCTATGGCATCGTCAGTTCTGGTGCTATATTAGGATGATAATGTTCTTGTTCACTATGTCCACTAGTTCCATAATGAACCCAGTGTTGTGCAATGTTTACATAGGCTTAACTGGTCCTCTTGCGATTCTGTGGGTTAAGCACATGGTTAAGGACTCGAGCTAGGGTATCTCGTGAAGTCTCGAAGTGTCTAGGGATGGGGTTTCCAGTCATGAGGGGTAATGTTACGGGTTTGCACCTGGTCGAGGAGGCTGTAGCAAAAGTCTTCAGTGTCAGTTGCTTGCCGAGGTGGAATCCTTAGTGCATTCTGTCTTGCTGGTCTTCAGAGATGAGAGAGACGAGAGGAGGGGAATGCCAAAAGAGGGTTTTATGGTGCAAGTGTAAACAAACAAGTGCCGTAAAGGCCACACACAATTCCATTAAGACATGATAGGTGATACAGTCGCGTACAAGCTGCCTAGGGCAAATGTGCGACTTATATCAAAACACAAACAAATAAAAACAAGCAACACAAAACATGGTTCCATTCGAACCATCACACGGACTTGACTATGCATATGGGGGTACACGACTCATCCTACCCTAGGGGTTCTCGGACTTGGTAGTCGTGCTTGCTCGGAGAGAAGGGCTCTCAGTCTTCAGTTTCTGGGTTCCCCTTGTGGTGCCAATGGGTATGCGACAGTCGGCCACCTATTGGTAAACATCCTTTTAATGTGCCCAAGTTAACCACACCCGTGACAAGTGACGGAAGCAACAAGGTTGTTATCCAGTCTTGGGTTATGTCGTCGATGGCCTGACGATGATCTTCTATGAGGTGGATATGGAAATTCATTCCTATGCCTCCTGCGTGGGGTTTGGTTGCGGGTTTTCCGAAGTTCCTCGATTTGTTGCTCCTGATTGGCAATGTGGGATTGTAAGGCAGTGATTTGATGTCCTCGCTCAGCCACCTTCTTCTTCTCGAGGCAGTGGAGGTGTAGAAGTGAAGGGAGGTCTTGGCGAGCCTTAAGGAATGCTTCGATAAGGTGGCGTAGAAGGTAGTCTCCTGCGTTGATGAAGCGGATCTGGTATTTGACGGTTGGATCCTCGTCTTCTGAGGAAATCATCACTTGAGTTGGGGCTCCAAATCCGTTCTTGCCATGTAGATAGTGGGTGGCATGTTCTTCTTTCATTTCTGGAAGGAGGTCTCGAAGACGGAGGAGCACTTCATATGCCACTTGCTGAATGGCTAGGTCTCTTGTTGGCATGACCACCCCTGGGGTGAGGTCTTGGCAGGCACAAAAACCTTGGCGTAGAACTCCTTCTCGAGCACGTCATTTTCCAGTTCATGTAGGGTGTACATGGTCAGAAAGGGATAGTGGCATTGTTGGAGGCAGTCTTTTAGGAGTGATGGGAATCCTGTCATAAGGAGTCTCAAGGGGGCGACGGCCATCTACAAAAGTTGAATAGGGGAGGTCAATAAGGAGAAATATCCCTTAGGTTTCGGAAATCTCAGCAAAGAAGAGAAGTATAGAGGGTCTTGTAAACGGGTTTCATCCTATCTAACGCCCATGCTAACTAAGGCTTCCTACAGTTAGGATGGCTCTGATACCAGCTCTGTGGGGACCCCGACTCGTAAGTCGAGATCACTGAATGCATGTGTACAGTGATCCCAGAGATCAATGCTCACTGAACACACAGAAGCTGAATAACAAGAGTCTTACATCCATACATACCGTTTCACACAAGTAGGACTATTATGGTCAAGTCTTACATAGATAAAGCCACAAGGGCTGAACACCAAATAAACTTAAGCAGCGGAAATCTCCGTCGATAAGTAGAAACCATGTATCTGCCTTAACCCTACAGGCATTCTGATTGGGAAGCGTCCTAGCTCGCATGTTCGTCACCAAGGTACTCTTCATTATATCCTGTTCTTTCATGCCTGGCCAATAAAATAACCAGTGGCAAGCCAATGAGTACTTTAAATGTACTCGCAAGCAACCCATGTTTTGGTTCAAGATACAACAATGCATGATATAGGTAAATTTTTGCAG
Source organism: Triticum dicoccoides (assembly GCF_002162155.2). NCBI lineage: Eukaryota > Viridiplantae > Streptophyta > Magnoliopsida > Poales > Poaceae > Triticum > Triticum dicoccoides. The sequence goes on from NC_041384.1 coordinate 322,179,651, forward strand.
AAAGCTAGTTTTCAGTGCAATGACATGTTCAACAACTTGTAAGACATGCACCAGGAGGATTCAAGTAACCATGAGGACATGTTACAGATATCTACATAAATAGAGTGGGCATCAACCCAACTCAATCATGTCAAGTCATTTGACTTGACCCAAGTAGTTCTTCCCACTTTATCCAAACACATACACTGGTTTGTAAACATGTGGACGTAGCCCAAGAGCGGTTACCCAACTGTCTTGGACCGTGGACACGGCTATTCGAATAGTTTTACACTCTGCAGAGGTTGCACACTTTACCCACAAGATCCGGGGAACTTCCGTGTCATCCACGACCCGTGGTACCTCAAGTACCCCGGGTAAGCACCCGATCACTATCTTTCCCTAGACGACACTAACAAGCAGTCCACTCGCTGTTCCATATCCTCACGATGTACATCATACGTACGAGACTCACTCGAGATCGTAACATCCGAGAGGGGACACAACGGTGTATCCGGTGCCCTGTGAAAACAGTCATGGCCGCCCTACCTGGCACGACCCCATCCCGAGAGAGCGCACCAACAAATCTCCCGTCACTAGTAATGCGGGCTCCAAGCTAGTATCGGCCTAGGTAATCAATAATGCCCTTTCCCATATAAGGGTAGAGTGGTTGCGCATGTAAGGTTGGAATAACGGTCGCAACTTAAACCAATCTGTTTTGAAAAACAACACACACACTTGCCTCGGTACACCACTTTGTCATCAAGTGGTTACCCAACTCATCATCTCCCTCGGGCATAAGTGGCACCCAACGGGGTTTTCGAAAAGTCCTTTGAAAATACTTTGTCTCCATCACCATGCATATTCCCGTCCCTTTTTGCGTAGCAACTACTTTAGCATCCTATCTACTCCCACCGGCATAACCCTCATAAGGAGGTAGGGTCATGCACAATGCAAGTATCAACAAGGAAGTAACAGAGGCAAACCATCAAAGTGGTTCCACCTCATCATGATTCCGTTGCAACAACAATATGGTGCTATATGTCATGCATAAAAAGGGTTTCATCGATATGGTCAAAGGGCTGCTTGCCTTGGTCTTCAAAGTCTTCAAGTCCTTCTCCTTCTTATTATCCAACTACTTCGTCAAATACGGGATCTATTCGTTGCAAAAGAAATGACGGGAAAAATAAGGCAATAGCAAAACAGAATAACCAAAGTGCTCAGAAAAATGTCAACTCATTTTTGTTAAATACTAGCGTGAAAACTAAGAAGGGGAAATTCCTAGTTTTGGATTTGGAGTCATGGAAACAGTGCTAGGAACTTTAAATGTCAGGCATAAATGCTCAAATTCAAATTTAAATTTGAACAATGAAGAAAAGTTGGTTTGATAAGAGTGGAAACAGCACCAATAAATAGGTGGGATTATTACAAGAATTTAGGAGTTGGAATTATTGCATTTGGATTATTATTTAATCCTGTGGAATTTTTGGAAAAGTTACAGAAAAAGAAAAGGAAAAAGGCCACTGTGCAACTGGGCCTATTCGGCCACAGTGCAGCAGGCCCAGGAGGAATCCAGCCCACGCAAGGCTGCCATGTCGAAGGCGTACTTGGGAAATACGCCTCCAGCCGACGCAGCAAACCGGTGCGCACGCATGCGTGTTTAAACCTGACGGGTGGGGCCCACCCATCAGAGTGTGAGGCTGACCGACGGGCCCCACAGCCGTCGTCTTCAACGTCGGCCCAAAGAGGGAGGCGAGCTCACCGGCGTCGCTATGGTCGACGGCAAGGCGATCCAAGGGCATCAGCATGCTCAGGGCGGAGTCGTCGTTCGGGTGGAGGTGGAGGCGGTCACCAAAGTGTAGGGGTTCGCCGGCGACGAGGAAGCCGGCGGAAGGGCTTCAGGAGGTGCTTGCCCCGGTCGATTCCGGCTGCAATAGAGAGGGGAGACAGAGGGGAAATGGTAAGAGAGGTGAGGCGGTTCCAGATCAAGATAGAGGGGGGCAAAGGAGGCCTGTGCCACGAGATCGACGGCGACCCGAAGCGGCGGAGCTCGAGCTCGATCTCGAGCTCGGGCGGCTCTGGGAGTGAACGGGAGGCCCAGTGGGGCTATTTGGAGTGGAAGAGGACGAGTGGTGGCTAGAGGGGGGCTCGGGGATGCCTTATATAGGCGAGCGGCGGTCCAACATGAGCTCGTGCGCCGGGGAGCTCGTGCTCGTTGCTACGGGCCTCGGGAGGGTGCTGCGCCGAGTCTAGGGCGTTCGTGGGGGTCAGCTACACCCAGGGGAAGATGAGAGGGAGCGGGGAGGGGTCAGAGACGCTGCGCGTGTGAGGCCGCTCATTGGAGCTCTCGGGCGGCCGGCGCGCGTGCGAGCAAGGGCAGCAGGAGGGAGAAGGAGGGGGACAGAGGCGTAGCGTGATGCGGACATCGAGGATCATTGGATGGCGTGAGGGGGAGAGCCGAGGTGGCCGGAGGTGGTTGGCAGGGGGCGGCTACAGTGCGGGAGCGCACTGTAGCGCGCTCCAGAGCGTGCAAATGGCCCACGTGCCATTTTTTGGCAAAGTGGGCACGGCCAAGCATGTCTGGTAGCTCTAGGGAGGAGTAAAGAATGTGGGGAAAGCGTTGGATGCCTTGGGTGGCCACTGGAGTGAGGAGGGAGGTGAGGAAGGGGGGTGCAAGGGCTGTCCAGAGAGGTAAAAGAGGTGGTTTCACCCCTCAATTATTGATCTGAGATGCAGCCATTGCTACTTGAGGTAGAAGAGGTCTAGGAGGGGCTGTGGTAAAAAGTGCAGGCCATGGAGAAGAGTGGAAGAGGTCAAAACAGGGGTTTTAGTAAAATGGTAGAAGGTGTTTGATGCTTGTTTGGTTAAGCAAATGAACTCCATTCGGCAGGAGACTCCACAGGGTGAAATTGCACATATAATTAGGGCCTTACACCCATTTTGAGCTTATTTGGGCAAAGTTCACAATGTAACTTTTGTAAACCCTACAAATTAGCAGAAATGAACTTGTGTAGATCTAGTTGAGAAAATCACTTCCCCTTGATGAACCACTTGGTGTAGTGGCCTCATTTCGCCATGTGAACATGCTTAGAAAAGTTGGGGTCAAGGAGAGAAAGTTGGTAGTACAAAGTTGTTCAAGTTTGATTCTGGTCACAGAGGGTTTTGGGGCATTTTGGTGAACCAAAATGACCTTGATTGATATGAGGCTTTGCAAGGTGATCACAATATGCATTTGTGACTTGCTGGATTTTCCTTGGATTTTTATGAAAATATTTCCTGTAGAAATATTTCAAATCCTTAGAATGGGCAGAAAGGGTTTTGGGAGGTTTTGTTCAATATTTTGAACATGACCATGTGTTGAAACTCTTATATATGGAAAATATATGTCCACTGAGTTTCCCTGATTTTTGTCAAATATTTTTGAAACAATAAAATAATTTTTCCCTATTAAAGACCATTTTTGGCCTTAAGAAAAAGCTTTTAAATAAAATAGGAAAATAACTTTTTAAAATTATATTTTTGTGGTTTATGGGAGTCCTATATCTAATAGGATTCAAATATACTTTTGGAAAGATTTTTACTGCCCTTAATTAAGTACTTGATGTGCAAACCTCAATTCAACGGTTTTTGGAAAAACTAATTTTTGAAAATACTTTTTGGCCAAATTATTTTTGTAAGAAAATACTATATTGCTCTATACACATGGCCTGATCATTGGGCAGAAGTTTGGGGCAAGGAGATGAAGTATAGAAGGTGGAGTTGTGTTGACTTTAAAGAGCACTTAAAAAACACAGAGAGAAAACCAACTCCAAATAAAAGCCAAATAATGCAAAAGTTTTTGTCAAACCACACTTTATCAAGGTTTATTAGCTTAAGTGTTGTGGCATGAAAATCTGGGTGTGACATCCTGTTTGCCCAATGCTACAGCCCGGATTCACACGCTGATGACCGACATGCTCTATGTGATTCACATATACCTGTCTCCATAGGTCTATGCCGATTTGGGTTCACGACTAGCCATGTCGGCCCGGGTTCTCTGTCATGTGGATGCTAGCGACACTATCATATACGTGAGCCAAAAGGCGCAAACAGTCCCGGGCCATGGTAAGGCGACACCCGTGGGGATACCGTGCGTGAGGCCGCAATGTGATATGAAGTGTTACCGGCTAGATTGATGTGACTTGGAATCGGGGTCCTGACAGCGTTGGCATCAGAGCCGGACTGCCTGTAGGTTCGTTGAGCCAAACTGGTCGATGTCGAGTCTAGAAATGCTTTAGCTATATGTAGGGGAATTGATTGTGGGAGGGAACGTAAGGCTCTTTTACTCCTTTACCTTATGCCCTCTGATCTGAGTCATTCTCTTCTCATTCAACGTGGGTTAAGGACTAGGCTCTCTTCTTCTATCAGGCTCACATGTTACTAATCCATAGTAGCTTATAGGATTGTTGTTACAAGCCTCAGTACAGTTTCTACTACTTTTAGTATGTTGCCAGTTGAATCAGAACCTTGATATGATGTTGTTGAGTGGTATTGCAAACTGTTGTGAATGTCTCAAATCTTTTTTTGAGCATTTACAGCTGTTATGCTGTCCAATTTTCCCTAGAAATTCTAATGTCTTTGCATTGTGGTTGTGCTTTCAGATGGCCCCTCGTGCTCAAAACCAAGTGGTTCGCCTGACCCGGTGCCTTGATGTGCCAGGTCATACTGCTATGTTAGTCCGGGTAATGATCGAGACGGGTTACCATTGGTATCCCGAATACACTGTCGAAGAGCAATTCCGAGACTTTAATCAAAGCCAATATTTCTGCATCATCAGGATATTTTCTTCTTATCCTGGATCTACCGAGCCCCCCCCCCCCACTTTTCCTATGGACTCGGGGTTACTGTTGAGATGGCTGTGCAGGATGCTGCCTATTCCATGATGACCATCATGCGAGTCCGGACTGGCCTGCTTCGGAACACCGACTTCCGTTATATGCCAGCTTCACTCCCGGGAGCGCAAGGGTATCTCCAGGCTATCTATGATGACTCCACACGTGAGGACTCACTAACTCGCACCACTGCCGAGATGCTCGAGGATAAGGACCGAGAGAATCGGGCCTTGAGACTGGAGCTTTTCAACACCCGTGCTGATCATTGGGCCACTTTGACTCGGTTTGCACCTGCTGTGCAAGCTGGATGTATGGATACGAGATCTGCTCTGCCAGACATGGTGGATTGGCGTGATGTGGGAGGCATCACCCCACCCCGTGGTCCCCGCAGGCCACCGTTTGTTGGTCCAAGACCTCATCCTAGCCCCTTTGGTCCACAAGCTCCTCAGGACCGTCTGTTCCCGGATGATCACGTTGAACTTCCAGGCTATGGAGGTGACTTCTATGAGGACTACTACGGAGCTGTCTGAGTTAGTAGTAGTATCACTAGTATTGTAATAGTTGTATCTTCACTGTCATGTGTGACTTGTGGAATATGACTTAGTGTGTAATCAATTCCGGAGGTGTAGACAAATAATGTATAGGAGCTTGGAATACCTCCAATGAGATGTAACGTCTTTGATCATAGTTGTACTGTAGCCTGGGCTTATACTAAACTATGTATGGTGTGTATGACCGTTGGTATATATATGGCAGATCTATATTACCATGACATGCGGATGAACATCTCTGCATTCCGTGTTATCCATTACATTCTGCACTTCCTTGCTAAGTTGTGCCATCCTTATCTAAACCGTTGCCTTGTTTTCTCCTAGGATGGTCAACACCCGCAGTAACCCTGCTGCCCCGGAGCAGGGGGAAGCCAGTGCAGTTAGGGGTGAAAATCTGCCTCACCCGCCTTCTCTGGCCGAAGTGATGCTGGAGGCGGAAAGAAACAAGCGTGAGACTAACCGCTTGCTAGAGCGGATTGAGCAGAACACTGCACGCCATCAGCGAAATGACTTGGTGTCAATCAATGACTTCATCAAGTTGTACCCACCAAAGTTTAACCATTCCATCGAGCCCCTCAACACGGATGACTGGCTTCGCAACATCACCCACAAGCTACGTTCTGCCAACGTAGCCGAAGCTGATAAGGTTACTTATGCTGCCTATCACCTCGAAGGCCCTACTAGTCTTTGGTGGGAAAATTTTGAAGCTATGCGCCCGGTCGGCCAAATCACTACTTGGGCTGAATTCAGTGAGGCTTTCCGTGAGCATCACATCCCGGAAGGTCTCATAGATCGCAAGAGGGAAGAGTTCTGCAATTTCACCCAAGGAAGACTGACTGTGGATGCATATAGTCGTGAATTTGGGAATCTGGCACGATATGCTCCTGAAGAAGTATCTACCGACACTAAGAAACAGGCAAGATTCCGCAAGGGACTTAGCCCTGAGCTTCGCCACGATCTTCGTCTGCACGAGTGCACATCCTTTCAGAAGTTGGTCAATAAAGCCATCAGTGCTGAAACAGGCCAGTCTGATTATGACGCTTCATGCAAGCACTCCCGTGATTTTGGCTCTTCATCCGGCTCTGGATCTCAGAAGCGCCGGGTGTGGATTCCAAGCATGGCACTGCCACCCAGGTTCATTCCGAGGCCATCCTTTGAGGCGCCTCGTCCCAACCAGCAGTTTGCACCGTCCAAGCCCTATGGTGGCCCTGCTACTAATGCTGCTCCACGCCCCAATGTTGTGACATGTTTCAAGTGTGGAGAGCCGGGTCACTATAGTCGAGAGTGTCCCCAGAACAACAACCCCAATCAGTCTGGAAAGTCCGTTGGTCGTGGTAAGCCAGCGGGAAAGGCATTCTACGCCAAGCCGGTCACCACTGCACGTGGCCATGTCAACTATGTCTCAGTCGAGGAGGCTCATGAGGATCCTAACGTCGTCCTTGGTACACTCCTTGTTAATTGCCATCCGGCATCTGTTCTTTTCAATACTGGAGCATCTCATTCATTCATATCCGAGAACTATGCTCGATTGCATAACACGCCATTCTGTGACATGCCCACTTCCATGGTAATTCAAACTCTGGGTTCCAAATGGCAAACTTCTAGAGTAAGCCATGGGAACGAAATTCTTGTTGATAGACTTGTCTTCCTTGCATCGTTAATAGCTCTCAAGTCCTCGGACATTAACATCATCTTGGGTATGGACTGGATGTCAGCTCATTATGCTAAGATTGATTGTGCCACTAGAACCGTTCAACTTACTCACCCATCGGGCAAGATAGTCAATGTCTTAACTCGAGTGGCCAAGCGCTAGCTTTACTCTCTAAATGCCAACCCCCTTCCAGACCTTGAAGATATTCCGGTAGTCCAGGACTTTCCGGATGTCTTTCCAAAAGAACTGCCAGGTGTTCCACCTGACAGGGATGTCGAGTTTGTAATAGACCTTGTTCCAGGAACCGTTCCAATTTCTAGAAGACCCTATAAGATGGCACCCTTAGAACTAGCAGAGCTTAAGAACCAACTCGGTGAGTCCTTGAAAAAGGGTTTCATCCGTCCTAGTTCCTCTCCTTGGGCTTGCCCCGTCCTCTTCGTCAAGAAGAAGGATGGAACGGATCGGATGGTTGTAGATTACCGACCTGTCAACTTGGTCACTATCAAGAACAAGTATCTGCTTCCCAGGATCAATGATCTGTATGATCAGCTCGCTGGATCCTCAGTCTTTTCCAAGATGGATTTGAGGTTGGGCTACCATCAAATCAAAATCAGAAACGGGGACATTTCCAAAACGACCTTCATTACTCATTATGGCCAATACGAGTACACCGTTATGTCCTTCGGTTTAACCAATGCCCCAGCCACCTTCTCTCGGTTAATGAACTCGGTCTTCATGGAGTATTTGGATAAATTCATCGTAGTTTACCTCGATGGCATACTCATCTACTCCAAGAATGAAGAGGAACATGCCAAACATCTAAGGCTAGTGTTGACGAAACTTCGAGAGCATCGCCTTTATGCCAAATTCTCCAAGTGTGAATTTTGGTTGCCAGAAGTGACCTATTTAGGCCATGTAATCTCTGGTAAGGGTATTGCTGTCAATCCCGAGCGAGTTCAAGCCGTCCTTGATTGGACTCCACCTGAGACGGTCAAGCAAGTTCAGAGCTTCCTTGGCTTAGCGAGCTATTGCCGCCGCTTCATCGAGAATTTCTCCAAGGTTGCTAAACCTCTACCTAAACTCCTCAAGAAAGATAAAAAGTTCGAGTGGACCCCACAGTGCAAGTTCAGCTTTCAGGAACTGAAAAGACGCCTGACATCTGCTCCCGTACTGGTACCACCAGATTTCTCCAAGGACTTTATTATCTATTGCGATGGCTCGCGACAAGGACTAGGTTGCATACTCATGCAAGATCGTCAGGTAATTGCCTATGCTTCACGGCAATTACACCCACATGAGGAAAATTATCCCACACATGATCTAGAGCTTGCAGCTATAGTCCATGCACTCAAAACCTTGCGACATTACCTTCTCGGTAATCGTTGCGAGATCTTCATCGATCACCAAAGTTCGAAATATATCTTCACCCAACTGGATTTGAATCTCAGACAACGACGTTGGGTCGAGTTGATCTCGATTACGACTTAGGAATAACTTACACCCCGGGCAAAGCCAATGTCATGGTTGATGCACTAAGTCGTAAATCCTATTGTAACAACCTGATGTTACAACAAAGTCAACCACTTCTCCATGAGGAATTTCGTAAGCTTAATCTTCACATTGTTCCTCGAGGATTCCTATCCACCCTGGTGGAGAAACCTACCCTTACGGATCAGATCATCAAGGCACAGAAGGTAGATCCGGGAATCTCCCGTATTAAGAGAAACATTAAGAAAGGAGTCACGAATTGTTTCTCCGTTCATGATCAGGGTGTCGTATACTTTGGAAACCGCTTAGTGGTTCCCGGGCACGAAACCTGAGATGGCTGATCCTTAAGGAAGCTCATGAATCCCCTCTCACCATTCATCCTGGTAGTACTAAGATGTATCAAGACCTACACCAGAGGTTTTGGTGGACTAGGATGAAGAGAGAAATTGCTCAATACATTGCTAGCTGCGACGTCTGTCGTCGTGTTAAAGCAGAGCATCAACGGCCTGCTGGCACCCTTCAACCTTTGGCTATTCCTGAGTGGAAATGGAATAAAATCAGTATGGATTTCATTACTGGGTTTCCCAGGACCAAGAGAGGGAATAATGCCATCTTCGTCGTGATCGACCGTCTTTCCAAAGTAGCCCACTTTCTACCTGTTCGTGATAGTATCACCACTAGCCAGCTAGTGATTTACACATCTCCCGAATAGTATCTCTTCATGGTGTCCCATTGGAAATTAACTCAGACCCTAGGAGTCTCTTCACCTCTCGATTTTGGGAAAGTTTCCAAAATGCTATGGGAACTCGTCTCTCTTTTAGCACCACCTTCCAGCCTCAATCAAGTGGTCAAGTAGAGCGAGTCAATCAAATTTTGGAAGATATGCTCCGAGCTTCTGTCATCTCATTCGGAATGGGTTGGGAGAAATGCCTTCCATTTGCGGAGTTTGCTTATAACAATAGTTATCAAGTTAGCTTGGGCAAAGTTCCTTTCAAAGTTCTCTATGGACGAAAATGTCGAACGCCTCTTAACTGGTCAGAAACTGGGGAAAGACAACTCTTTGGCCCGGATATGATTCAGGAAGCAGAAGAGCAGGTTCGCGTTATTCATGAGAAATTGAAAACAGCCCAATCTCGTAAAAAGAGCCAATATGAATGTAAACATAAGCTCATGACTTATGAAGTCGGCGAGAAGGCTTACCTTCGGGTTACTTCGTTAAAGGGAACCCATCGTTTCGGTATCAAAGGCAAATTGGCTCCTCGTTACATTGGACCCTTTCGCATTCTTGCCAAACGAGGAGAAGTTGCCTACCAATTGGAACTACCTTCGCATCTTTCCAGAGTTCACGATGTCTTCCATGTTTCTCAACTCAGGCGTTGCTTCGCGGATCCTATCCATGGAGTGGACCACGAAACGCTTGATCTACAAGATAACCTCTCATATTGGGAATATCCCGTTCGTATCCTTGATCAAGCCGAGCATACCACTCGAAGCCATAATATCAAGTTTCTCAAGGTTCAATGGTCACACCATTCCAAGAAAGAAGCCACTTGAGAAAGGGAGGATCGTCTTCGACTCGAGTACCCCACCTTGTTCCCGGAGGATCCTAAATCTCGGGACGAGATTCTTTTAAGTGGGGGTGACTTGTCACATCCCTGCTTTTAGTCATGCATTAGGATTGGATGAACATGTGCATCATGTTTAAATTTCTTTTAAACTTGAAATGGGGCCTAATCAACCCCAACACCCCCCCCCCCAAATGCTAATTTCCAACAATTGGAATTTCAATGAACCCAAAATGCCCTTCATAAAAGCCCACCATTTTTGGTCTTGACTAAAACCTCTGCCAAAAATGGTCTTGCCATTTATGGAGCCATTCTGGATTTTTGAACAAGCCATAAGTATTTGAATTTGGGCATTTTAAATGCTATAAATATTTTAAAGTGCTCAAATAATCTTGGAAGCATTTTTAGGCAGTTGAGAATATTCCCAAATGTGCCTCTGAATATTTCCAGAGTTTTTGGAAATGAAATAGCATTTATTCTATTTCAATACACATAGCAGGAAATAAATAAAAGCAAAACAGAAAAGAGAGAGAGAGAGTTAGAGCTTACCTGGAAGCCCACCAGCCGACCCACCTAGCTGGCCCGACCCAGCAGCCACTCCACACAGCTGCTTCGCCTAGCCAGCGAGGCGAGCAGGTGCTCGACGGCGAGCACAGGAGCTTGCCACGCCACCTCTCTGCCTGCCTGCCGTCGCCCGCGCCAGCGTGATGCCTCGAAACGCCTCTGCGGCGCCACCCCAACCCCTGGACACCTCATTCCTCCCCCTGCTCTCTCCCTCGCTCCCCGAAGCCATGGCCGACGCTGCCGCAGCCACGCCACCGTAGTTCTCACATCCACCATTGTCCTCGCACCGCCCCGCCGTGTCCTGAAGCTCCAGCACTCCCTCCTCGACCGTCCCACCGAGCCACGCCCCGCCGGAGGCCCCCGAGCGTCTTCGTCGAGCTCGTCTTCAACATCCTGCCGGCCAGATCGCCGCCCCGCTTGCTCTGTCTCGTCTCCAACCTCGCCGTCAACTCCGTCGCAACCGCCATGAGCTTAGCCACCTCCCTATCCTCTTCGCTCTCCTTCTCGTGCACCACAGCGAGCACACGGAGTTCGCCCGCACGCGCCGCCGTGGAGCTCGTCGTCGACGAGGCTCCGGCCACGCCACTTAGTCCACTAACTTCACCACATCCCCAGGAGCACAACACACCACGACCGTGCCTCGCGTTGCCTCCTAGCGATGGGTCCGAGCTCACCCGAGCTCCGGCCGCCGCCAAACTCGTCGCCGGCGACGTTTCCGGCCACCCTAGCTCCACCCACTACCACCAAATGCCGCGGCTTGCCCCCAGCTACGCGTAGGACCAAACCGCAGTCGATTTGGTCGACTGTGGGCAAAACCCGAGCCCCTCCGCCATGTCTGTCGTCGCCGGCGTCAAGCCGCCGGCGAGTTGACCATGTTTTGACCCGTGGACTGACATGTGGGCCCAGGTTGACTTCCCCCCTGAGCCAATGACAGGTGGGGCCGACCTGTTAACTAGTTTAGGATTAGTTCTAACTAATTTTAGTTAGATTAGGTCACTGACATGTGGGCCCAGGCCCCACTAACAGTTAGTTAGTGTTAACTTAATCCTGTTAGTTAGCTGACACACTGGCAGACAAGGCCCACCAGTCAGGTTTGACTGGCCCTGGCGCCTCTGACTCGCTGACGTCACAGTGACGCAGTGCTGACGCAATTATTCATTTTCTGGATTTATTTTTATATAGGAAATTCCAGGAAATAGCCAAAACTTCTAAATATCATAGAAAATCAACCATAGCTCCAAATCAAACAAATTATATATGAAAAATGATCAGAAAAATTCAATCTATCCATCTGTAATGGTTTCATGCATGAAAAACCACTTTAACCTTGCTGTTTAGGTGAAACAAGCTAACACACTTTTTATGCATAAGAACTTTAACCTTCATTTGAATCTTTGATTCAAATGGACCCATTTCAACTTGTTTCACATTGCATTAGGCAGGACACATCATTTTGACATGTCATAGCATGCATCATATTGTTGCATATTGTCATGTGTTGATTATGTGTTGTGTGTCCCTCGTGGTAGGTTCTGTCTCCAAGGATATCTCCGAGTATCCAACTGAAGGGCAGTACCCTACTACCACTCCATCAGGCAAGCAGCCACATTGATCATATCGATACAATCCCATGTTCTCGCCTCTGCTCTCATTTACTGCATTAAGACAACATTGTTTCAAACTGTTGTGTGCTACGGTAGTTGAACCCTTATCCTCTGCATGACATGTCATTGCCACAGTAACTAGATGAAACCCACTAGCATGTGTAGGAGTTGATTGAGCCATGTTTGTGTTTCCTACCTTGCTATGCCTGCTATGCTTAGAGTTGTGTCAGGTCTGGTTCATCTGGGTGATGGGCTAGAGTGAAATGATTATGTCGGTAATGTGAGGGATGTGTTGAACATGTTTTGGTAAAGGTATCGATGAGAGGCCATGTAGGAGTACATGGTGGGTTGTTTCATTGAGGCCGTTCCTAAGAACTAAGATCTGTATGTGTGATTTAAGATTCAGTTACTACCATACATTGGGCCCAAACCAATGGACCCTCTCGGCTTTTTAATCACTCTAGTACTCTGTCCAGGAGTTGCAATTAGTTTCTGGTGCTTGTAGGTTATGTGTTGGCGGTCGTGCGTAGCGCTGACCCTAGGGGTGGGCTATGTTGCGGTAGATACAACGTGGCACGGTGTACCGAGTCACCCGTTTGGTGTCTCGGGAACCCTGTTCACATCGTTCGGGGCCGTATGTGGAAACCTCGGTCGGACTCCCTGCGGATGGAACCTGGATAGGCGATAAACCCGGACTAGAGACTTGAGTGTTTAGGTAGGCCATGGCCGACACCCTCGTTGGGCTTCCGCTTGAAGGTTGCTGAGTACATGTCGTGTAAACGGCGGTAAGTGGTGAGAGCATGTATGAAGAAGTACACCCCTGCAGGGTTAACATCATCTATTCGAATAGCCGCGTCCGCGGTAAAGGACTACATGGTTGCCTATACAGTTCATAGACAAGTTAATGGATACTACTAAAAGACTCAAGATAAGTGTGAGTATCGAGGATGGCTCTCTCGTAGGATGACGAGGGAGGATCCCCGGTGGAGTATTGTGTTGGTGATTAGTGGACTCGTGTGCGAAAACTATTTTACTAGTGGTGTCCCATAGGATAGCTTAGCCAAGAGTCAAAGCTGGCTTGCTGCAATAACTCCACCACCTTCTTGAGAATGAGCATGTATAGTAGGTTCTGATGTAAGACTTGCTGAGTACCTTTGTACTCATATTTGTTGAATTACTGTTTTCAGATAACAACACCGCCCCCTCCGATGGGTTTTATGTAGATCTCGACGTCGATGAGTGACTTGCCACCCAGGTGGTGATCCTGGACATGGAGAGCCCTATGTAGATAGACAGGCTTCGAGAAGCCTTCTTTCTTTCTAGTGTCTGTACTCAGACTATTTGCTTCCGCAGGTGCTTGTATGCTTGTATGACTTGAGTGTCGGGTCATGTGACCCCTACCTGTATGAACATGTTATGTATGGCTCTCTGGAGCCTTTAAATAAAGTACTTGAGTTATAGAGTTTTGTTGTGATGCCATGTTGTATTTACACATATCGAGCATATTGTGTGTATGATTGAAATGCTTGGTATGTGTGGGATCCAACAATCTAGTTGTTTATCCTTGGCAGCCTTTCTTATGGGGAAATGTAGTCTAGTGTTCCTCGAGCCATAGTAGTCCGCTACAGCCCGGTTCACAAGAGTCCTGCTAGCCCAGCACTACTGCTCAGGACACTTGGCTGGCCGGCATGTGTTTCACTTTGTTCCTATGTCTGTCCCTTCGGGGAAATGTCACGCGGTGACATCCGGAGTCCTGCCTAGCCTGCTATAGCCCGGGTTCCCCGGAGTCCTGTTAGCCCAGTGCTACAGCCCGGATTCACACGCCGATGACCGACATGCTCGATGTGATTCACGTATGCCTGTCTCCATAGGTCTGTGCCGCTTTGGGTTCACGACCAGCCATGTCGGCCCGGGTTCTCTATCATATGGATGCTAGCGACACTATCATATACGTGAGCCAAAAGGCGCAAACGGCCCCGGGCCATGGTAAGGCGACACCCGTGGGGATACCGTGCGTGAGGCCGCAATGTGATATGAAGTGTTACCGGCTAGATCGATGTGACTTGGAATCGGGGTCCTGACAGTGTATGATTGGAATGCTTGGTATGTGTGGGATCCGACAACCTAGTTGTTTATTCTTGGTAGCCTCTCTTATGGGGAAATGTAGTCTTGTGCTTCCATGAGCAATAGTAGTCCGCTACAGCACGGTTCACTGGAGTCCTGCTAGCCCAGCACTACTGCTCCGGAACACTTTGATTGGCTGGCATGTGATTCACTTCGTTCCTGTGTCTGTCCCTTCGAGGAAATGTCACGCGGTGACATCCAAAGTCCTGCTAGCGTGCTACAGCCCGGGTTCCCGGAGTCTAGTTTGCCCAGTTGCTACAGCCCGGATTCACATGCTGCTGACCGACATGCTCGATGTTGATTCATGTATGCATGTCCCCGTAAGTTAGTGCCACTTTGGGTTCACGACTAGTCATGTCGGTCCGGGTTCTCTGTCATATGGATGCTAGCAACACTATCATATACGTGATCCAAAAGGCGCAAACGGTCCCGGGCCATGGTAAGGCGACACCCATGGGGATACCGTGCGTGAGGCCGCAAAGTGATATGAGTTGTTACAGTCTAGATCAGTGTGACTTAGAATCGGGGTCCTGACAGAGGCGCCTTAGCGGGGATGGAAGATTGGATGAGATTATGTGCGGACAAAGATGGAGAAGCGAATATGTGCTGTGGGAAGTGGACAGGTGATGATGACTACAGCACGCCGCTTGACGTACGAGACACATACCAGCAGCGTAGGGTCATGTCGATGCCAGACAACTTGCTTGAGTGATCACAGTACTGGTACTCCCTACAGTGCTATGCCCTAACTTGCTTGAGTAGAGTAGTAGAGTAGGACTCTGCTCTAGTACTAGCACCGGAGGAGTAGTATATTCTAATCTAAAATAGTTACAAACTTCAATGCCCGAGCGTGGAACGACTATGAACCGTGCTCAAAGACCGTGTCTACATGGTGATTGGACATGGGCGACAACCACAACGCCAACGGTGCTGCTCCCGTTGCACCGTATGTGTTTTTGTCCTTCTTATTCGAAATCGTGGTAGAATTCATGATTTATTTTCTGCTTATTCGGATTAAATCTCATAGTAACTTGCTCATATATTCAACTAGCGCAACGTCCCCTACAGCCACTCCCGTTTCATGGACGGCATGGTCGATGCCTCCAAGGAGCCCTTTATCCACTTCTATGAGTGCTCGATGCTGTTTTGTGGCTCGCCGGCGGACATGGTGCATCACCTCATGGATGCGTGCAGCGGTCACTGGTGGCCCTTGGCGGAGAACATCAAGTAAGAGACGTGCTACTCGTTCACCATGCCGGAGTCGCTGGAGGATCACCGCCGCCTGCTAGTCTCAGAGGAGGACAACAACGTCTTCCTCTTGATCGTGGGCACCGGTGAGGCCTGCGCAGGCCGCCGCCCCGTCTCTGTAATGTGCGTCAGGGGCGACGCCGCTGACGCTGACACTGACACGAGGCCGATGTCCGGGTGCGTTATCAGTGTTACTACCCCTCCGGGTCGCGTGGGCGACGACACCGGCCTCATCGAACGGACTTGGACTCTGGGGAGCTGGGACTATCCCACCAATGTGGACTTGGAAAACCCATGGCATCCTTTACCCGTCGACGCAGTGCACAGGGACTCCAAGGAGGTTCACCTGGACATATGCATTATCAAGTTAACTGTTGATCATTAGTCTTCGCTCAATGTAATCCGCTGTCTAAGCATGTGGAGACTTCCATGTCTAAGCATGTGGAGACTTCCATGCAGGATCTTGCTCTATTGGAGTATCGCGCATGAATAGAAGTGTATCCGTTTATGGTTTAGTCTAGAATCTTCCATGTATGAATTTTTACTACAGTACTAGTGAAAGACTTACGATGAACCATTTCTTACATCTCCTATGTCCGCTTGCAAGTCATCCTGATTTAATCCCTCCGTCTAGGTGTATAAGGGCATGGTTAATATTACTTAATAGTATAGCCCACTGTTGACTATGAGAAAGTGCCATGTCATCTGTAGCCAACATGTATAACAATCAATACTCAAAAACTAATTCTTAAAGATCATTTCTTGTGAAGCACAATAAGTGTTATTTCTACACAAGTTTTGGATGCAGGTTGAACAGTTGAACGCTTTTGTTTGCAAAAGATACCTTTTATCTATTTCACCCGGATGTTTGTGAGCTCTAGAGATGAAATAATACCCGAAGAAACCTATCGATACCCGTTACACATGAGATGACCCCCACATCCTTTGTCAAAATAAACAACTCCCCGATCACTGCATTTCACTCTTCGGTGCAACGCACGGGCACCTTACTACTATAGATTAGTACGACCAAAAATTGAACTAACATTATATATAGTACGATAAATGCTGATGCATGTCACTTAAAATTATATCATTCAAAACTATGTTCGAATACGAATCCAACGATATAGTTTTTGTTGACATGCACTAACATTTTTTCAGTTAAATCTTTAGTCAAATTTAATGGGGGACTAATAAACCACGATCGATGTAGTACAAGTGTAGAGGGCGGTGCTGCACGAGAGTCTCACCTCTCACTCCGCTCGTGGCGCGGCAGTAAAGCCGTCATATCACAAAACCCAACCACTCCCAGTAATAAGTGGCCTGGTAAAATAACGGACAAGCAACCATCACATCCCTCCGTCTTTTTTGCATTTCATCTCTCTGCATTTACTTTCTCTGGTTCATCTCTCACACTCGATCCCTAGCTACTACTCCTAGGGCCAGTTCTTTTGGCGGCTTCCCCAGCTTTTCCCACAAGACTAGTCACAGTGGAGAGTAACAATAAGGCGCCTCACTCGTTTATTTGGGCTTCTAAACTACTACTCCATCCTGGTTTATTCCTCACCATTGTAGTCTGTGCTAAATTTTGACCAAATATTTAACTGGTTTATTCCTCACCATTGTAATCCCTCCGTCTAGGTGTGTAAGTCATCTTACGAAAACCAAATAATCCCAAAACACTTAGGCGCGGTGCATTAACCTCTACCTCGTTTCTTGTTTCTTGACATATCAACCAATAAGAGATAAAGAGTGTGCATGCTTTTAATGACTTGAGATATCAAACACGACATGCAATGGTTAGTTCATTGCATTCAATACTATTAATTAGCAAATGAACATTAACATTTCTCGTTTTCTCCTCCTCCTTGGTCACGGTGCACAGCCTAAGATGACTTACTCACCTAGACGGATGGAGTAGTGCATGTGACATGCACTAACATTTCATTAGTTAAATTTATGATTAAAATTTGACACAGATTACAATGGGGACCAATAAACCAGGACGGAGGTAGTAGTGATGGGATTACTAATCTAGAAGCCTAAAAGAATTGGCCCCTGGTACTCCTGCTAGTAGTAGTACTCAAGTTGGAATTCCAATTACACGGCACAACTTGTTAGGCAAAAAATTCGATACAGGGTCTAGGAAGCGGTTTGGGAATTTGCATGCCTTTCCAACCAGTGAAATACTCAGTACAAAGTACGACAGAGAAATAACCACAGAGAAGGAAGCTAAAAGTAAACAATCAAGCTAGCATTTTTGCATTTGTTTTGCATTGAATCGTTTCACAAGCTTGACTAGTGTTGTTTTTCTACTTTTACAAAAACTGCATCGTAATGTTAAAACGTGCATTTACACGTACTAAGTAATAGTAGTACTCCCTCCGTCTAGGTGTATAAGTCTTCCCTCCTTCTTGGTCACGGTGCACAACCAAAGATGACTTATTGACCTGGACGGAGGGAGTAGCACAGTCTGCAAGCATATATCGAGAGAGATGTGTAGTACGATAGTATATAGTAAAGTTTGTGCTATATGCACGTACTTGCAAAATGCGTACGAATACACAAGGTTTCCAAAATTTCCC
Organism: Triticum dicoccoides; assembly: GCF_002162155.2. Classification (NCBI taxonomy): domain Eukaryota; kingdom Viridiplantae; phylum Streptophyta; class Magnoliopsida; order Poales; family Poaceae; genus Triticum; species Triticum dicoccoides. Next base: position 322,197,881 of record NC_041384.1, read on the forward strand.
ATTTACATACTTAATTAAGGATGCTAAAAATTCCTGAACGTTCGGGATTTATCATTTGCGTCCCAAAACTAATGAGATCGCCTTACGAAACAAAAATTATACTCCTCCTAAAAGCCACGTCGCTCGCAGGAGCGCTTGCGGCGCGGCATGAGTGCCCTGGTGGGTGGCCGTTTCCCAGCGCGCCGACACAATGCCTCTTCCTCAGCCTCGTAACTCGCGAGGTGCTGATTGGCGGCTTGCCGGTGGGCGAGCGCGATCTCATCGGTGTGGTGATCCGGCGCCAACAGGTACTCCCCTCGTTGGAAGCGTGCACCCGGTCCACGTACCACCAAGTGTAGATGAGGCGCTTGGGCCCGACTGCACTCAGGGCGTCGGCACGGGCGTTCTCCGCCACCCTCACGGCCCTCGCACGAGCCTTCTGCCATAGAGCCAATTGCCTGACTCTCTCGGACGCGACATAGGCCTCCCAGGCAGCTTGTTCCGCGGTGCGCTTCTCTTCCTCGGCCTTCTTCTCCGCCTCTATTTTGGCACGCTCTGCTGGAGGAAAAGCCTCCCACAAGGCGACATCCATTTCTTTCCAAAGCTCCTCAAGGCTGGGGGGGCTCGGCAGGCGGCGCAGCGTTCTCCTCGTAGAGGGGAGCCGACGCGTCCTTCGGTGCGCGTGCTGGCGAGATTGGGAACACCGACGCGTCCACCTCGACGCGTCATGGCGAGGAGAGGAACACCGACGTGTCCTCCTCGACTAGTGGCGGCGAGGAACAGAACAGCGACACGTCGCATCGCGGCGAGGAGTAGAACACCGACGCATCCTCCTCGACTAGTGGCGGCGAGGAACGGAACGGCGACACGTCGCGTAGCGGCGAGGAGCGGAACACTGACGCGTCCTCCTCGACTAGTGGCGGCGAGGAACGGAACAGCGACGCGTGGCCGTCCGCGCGGTGCAGCGAGGGGCTCCTAGGGCTCCATGGTTGTCTACGTGAGAGGGAGGGGGAGGAGACAGCGATGAACGTGAACGTGAGGGGGAGGAGATAGCGATGTCGTGGGAGGCGCAGTATTTATAGCGAGCAATGGCACACCTACGTAAGATATGGACTGAGCTGCACTGACTTAACTGCAGGTCCAGTTGCGTCACTGACATGTGGGCCAGACCCCTGTTGGGCCCATATGTCAGTGACCCAATGCACCTGCAGTTAAGTAAGAGCTACGTGGGCATATTTGTTGGAGTAAATTACGGGGGAGCGAAGGGGTGGAAATATTGCTGGTCACAATGGATTGGACGAGCATGGGGGAGGAGAGTCATGCATGCAGATTTTTTCACACGGGCTTCCTATAGGTATGGGGAACGGTGCATACTAAGTCATCTTGCATGCCAGGCTAGGTATAGTCTCAAGTCATTAAAAACATGCACGCCCCACACATGTTCATATTTCAAGGTGCACTAAATTATTGCATGCGATGATTAAGGCTGGCCATAATGGTGGTATCTTAGTTGGTATCATGCACACGGGAATAGCAAACATGCTAATGTGGTAAAGAATTAAAGAAGAGAGGAGGGTTATAGTAACTAGTGTTCATGCATGCACTGGTAAACACATTTTTTTGTGAAGAACGACAGCACTAGTTGAGTACTTTTGCAGACTTCAAAAACTATTCCACCGCCTCTACTATCTTGCTAAGAGTAGGTGAAATTTTTGAATCGATCCCTTTAAACTAGAAGGGAGGTAGAGATACTCTAATAGCTAACCTTGTTGTGATGACAAGATAGGACATGGCACGCACCTAGACGGAGGAACTAGTCTGCATTGTGCATTTAAGTTTTATCTGAAGTCAATGTACCTCTACTTTCACCAGACTTATAGAAAAATGTGTCAACATTCACAATGTCAAATCAATATTTTTACACCCATTATAAAACGTAGTTCTTATACTCATTATAATTAGTATTGTAGATATTGATATTTTTAGTATAAATTTGGTCGTGGGATTTCATTGATGCCTGTCAAAGCGTGGAGGAAGCGGAGCTTAGGGCTTGCATTGTCGGTCTCTACATAGGTATTTCTCTTCATAATCCTGTAATTTTAGAGACTGATTGCGCTTTTGTGGTAGCGTCTCTTGCATCAGGGGACTATGACAGGTCTGCTATGCGTGACCTGAAGATGAAAGCGTTGAGCATCTCAAAGTTGATCAACAATCTTCAATTGTCAAAGATTAGTCGTTCGACCAATAAGGTGGCACACTTAATCGCTAAGTATAGCTTTGACAATAAATTAGATGGTATTCTTGTAAATAACGTACCGCCCTGTGTGGTGAATATTGTATCGAATGAGTGTACTGGTGTGGCTGGTTAATTAATATAAGGTGGTGTTCAAAAAAAGTATAAATTTGGTCAAACACTTGGCAAACAGTTGACGGGAGTAAAAAGGACCAGAGGGACTATCATGCATGCGGAGTAGGCAAAAAAATTGCTTGTCTAAAAAAGGCAAAAAAAATTGCTCATTTATAGCCGGTCGAACTCTCAAAGGGCGCGACCGCGTGAGGGAGGCGAAGGTCATGGGAGGCGCGACGTTTAACGGAATTAAGTGAAGTTACATCCACGCGCCGGCATGGCGTGCGAACAGGCAGAAGCTATACCGCCAGGCCTATGATATGGGTCTAGTAGACATGACATCCAGTGGGTCCTACATAGTTCTCGAGAACTCTTTGGGGGCTTGCAGTAGTTTATCTACCGGGCAAGCGAGCAACCCCATGCCGTTCGCACGCCCTACTCGTCCCTGTCTTCTACCTTACAACAGTTCGCTCCCAGTCGTCCCGTCCTTTCACATTAGTTCGCTCCCAGTTTTTTTTGCGGGGTACAACAGTTCAACTTCTCCTAACCCTCCTCCAAAATCCATGGCCTCCCAAATCTCCATGGTCGCCACTGAGTACCAGGTTAGAGCCATCACCAGCGATCAGTTCATCGTCATCTACACACGTGGATCCGAGACGGTGAAAGCATGGCTTGCTCGCTTCCTACGCATGTTCAACAGTTCAACGGATGAGTGGGTCGCTAGGCTAGAAGTTGAGTACACCACAGTCCTGGGACGAGAGAAGGATCTAAAGGACGAAGAGAGGAAGAAGCCCGCCATGATCCAGGTTTGCGTACATAACGTTTGCTTGGTCCACCACATATGCCATGCCGACGTTGAGTGCCAGGATTTTAAGAACTTCCTCAAGGACAAAAGAGTGAAATTCGTTACTGTAGGCTTTAAGAATGATAGGGATGTCCTGCGTCGGATAGGTCTCGTTGTAGGCCAGCCCTTCGATTTCCAGAAGGCAAGCCTGGTGTCCTCCTCTCAACCTTCAATGCTGACCCTGGCAGCAGCCATGATTGATCCTTCGTACGCTAAACTGAAGAAACCTCATCACGAGTTTCATCATGCATGGGAGTCGAAGACATTAGATGAAGATCACATCCTGTACGCAGCAATGGATGCCTACCTTTGTTTAAATATCTACAAGGGTTGGATGAAGAAGCAGAGCCCAGTGTCCGGTTCAAGCAAAGAAGCGCCGGCGAAGAGGAAGAGGATGAGGGACGAGGACGAAGTCGAGGATGTGGACTCGGACTCCGAGTAGGTGGCAGTGCCGTTGCTCATGCTGGTTCTACTACAGTGTCAAGCGGACTAGTTGCTTAGTTTATTTTCAAGGGCGTGTTGCTGAGACCCCAGCAGAACTATGTTTATGTTCTTTCTCGTTATTTGAACTCTTTAGTACGTACAGTAGTACTAGTACTATGTCTTACTACTGTTCTTCTTGCTGTTGGTACTACTGCTCGTATCTTCGTGTTCCTACTGTACTTAATACGTTCGTACTAGTAGTATAATTTGGGTCAGTCGATTTGTGAAAGAAGTTCGATGGAGCGAAGGAGGAAGACGACAGAAGAGGTGGAAGAAGCCCTACTAGCCATCCATGTTGCTTCAAATGGCTCACGTGAGTCGACTGACCCAAATTGCTCCTTCCGATTGCAGGATCCATGTGGCATTCAAGGTCTCGAAGGTAGATTCCGCGTATGCACCCGGTTTGCAGGCTCGACGCGCGCGCGACCGGCTTCCTCTGCAACAGCCACCATGCGCGCCTCCTCCGCGCGGGTGGAGACGACAATGACACGCTAGTTCCTCCTCGCCGGCGTGCTGGAGCACACACTCGTCCTCCTCTTCGTACGCTGCGTGCATAGACGCGGCTCCACCAGCTGCTCGTGTGCTTGGCAGCGTGGTGCATCGCGAGGAGGGACTGTAGACGACGTGAGCGGGCGAGACTTCGGCTTCATGGCACAGGGATGGCGGCGACACGGCGGTGATGGGCGAGAAATTGTTGGCCGGAGCAGGCGGGCGCCGGCATGCACAACGGCGGCGGTGTATTGATGAGTGCGCGTGTGGGAGCTTACGTTAGTTTTATATATAAGGTTGGTCAAACTTAAAAGAAAACCATACTAGTACACGTAAACATTAGACTTAGGCATCGCTTTTATTAGTTAGTACCACAGCCACGATACAGAATCCTGTGCAAGCGCGTGAACCGCGGCCGCGCAGCCGATCGAACGGTGTGTCACCGTGTCGCGCTCGAAGGACATCCACCGAACCTTTTTGTGTGTGTGAAAACAATCCTCGAATATTACTCAACTTTTTGTGTGTCACCGTGTCGCGCTCGAAGCTCCAGTTCGTGTTTATTTGGGTTTGGACGTTTTAGGTGCGCCCTAGTTTTTTTTAATACTGATTTTGTATGTGTGACTGAGAGAGAACGTGTGTATGTGTCCATATGTGTGTTGTGGCAGAAGGGCAATGTGGAGACGGTGTGCGTGTGATACAGACATAGAGAGATGTGAATGTGCAAATGATCATGCATGAGTGAGACATAGACAGATGCTGATACGTTGTGTATACATGAGAGAACGGTCTTCTAGTTTACTTGTGTGTGTGTGTGTGAGAGAGAGAGAGGGAGAGAGAGACAGAGAGAGGAGCATCCGTAACACAACAACCATCTCTCTCGATTCATCCGTCCCTCTCGCATGGTCGCATGCAACACATGCATCAACGCGTACATTTTGACACCCTCACCCGTCCCCTGCCCACCTCAAGGCCCGCACAATCTCTTCATGAATACCCATTTCTCTCCTTAGGTTTGTTTTCTCTCAATATCTGACACACACACACAGAGACACACGCAGCACAACACACACACACAAACACACACACACTCCCCCGAGCACACAATTCTTCCCCATCCAAGGTTATACGGTGACCACTCTCGCTTGTGCTTCTTTGCACCCCAACATTCACAACACCTCAATCTTCAAAGAGGGCATCGAGCAGATCGAAGACGGTGACCACACCGCGCTAGAGAATGTGGGGTCATTTGGAAGCAGGGTGATGCGACGACGGCTGACTGACTCCTCCCCCCACCCCCCCTCTCTCTCTCTCTCTTGCACAAAATTAACAACCCCTCTCTCCCTCGCACAAAATTGTCAATCCCTCAACCCACGAGATCCTTCCCCTCTCGTCCATGTTTTTCCAGTTCTCTCATCAAACATGTTGTCTCTTCTCCTTCCACGTATACAGAATCTAGATGCACACGCATCTCATGTATATTACATGTATCCATCTTTCTCACAGACATAACTTCTTCCTCTCACTTTCTCTCTCTATCTCTCTCTCTGTCTTGTTATGTTTGTCTCCTACTCTCTTGTTCACATACATACAATCTTTCCCGCCCTATCTGCTCCATCTTCAAAAGCTCTCGCTGCATGTTTCATTCACACATTGGGATATGTCAAAATGTTGCTTCTATAATGGCTGATGTAGAGTTATGGTTGTTTTTGTTGCATCCTACAAAGTAATAACTATGAAATGCATTTAGATTCTCATTTGACTGGGATTATGTGAGTTTGAGCATGTTGTGAAGTACTATAGACCTTGTATTGTAACTGTTGAATTGTATAGACCATTACATTCGAAGTCAATATCCTAATATATTTATTTCACAATTTCAACAAATGATTAGTTCACTACAAACTAAGAAAACAAGTGTGTACTCCCTCCATTTTTATTTAAGTCCGCGTATTAGCATTGGTCAAAGTCAAGTTTTGTAAACTCTCAGAAAGCTTATAACAAAAAATATTAACATATACAATAACAAATAAATACCATTAGATTCGTTATTGAATGTACTTTCACATCATACATATTTGTTATGGTAAATGTTTATATTTTTCTATAAATTGGTCAAACTTTAGGAAGTTTGACTTCGGTCAAACCTAATATGCAGAGTTTACTACTACTACTCACTAGTTGCTTAGCCGAATCACTCAACACGCCACACGGGGAGTCCAGTGTCACAAAATTTGAGGTTGGCGGGAAAATCTCCCGTGACCCTGATTCGAGCAGTGGGAAGTTACCATCATAGCCTTCGGAACAGGCCTATGGATGACGCTTGGTAGGGGGCTATTTTCATAACTTGGGGTTCACCCTACCCAGCCAACCCCATCCCGGCACCCAGAATAGTACACCTGAATACTCCCCATTTTCTATCCCTACCGCAAAATAGACTTCTCCACGGCACCGCAGCCTTCGTGCTCCTCCCCTTTACATCGGCGCACTCATCCACCACAGCGCATCTGCCTCATCGACGACCTCGTACGCCGCACTGGAGCCGGTCCACCGTCGTCGTCGTACACGGAGCCTCTTCCCCGGCATCGTCTTCCACGGTCTCGGATCTGCTTCCCGGAAGCCGACGCCAAGCGCAGAAGTACCACTGTCGTGGACAATGAACTGACTCCCATTGCCGACCATGACTCACAGAGGTCGTTGTGTATTGAATCACTTAGCAGTACATGTGCAGTTCCAATTTTGTTCATACCAACCCTTCAAATTTCTTGTGTGCTATTGTTCCCGTAAAAGTAATTGGTTATAGCCTCCATTGTCCAATAGAATATCAGCTTGTAATTGTGCGTGGCTCATGTATCACGCTGTTCTTGGGTAGGTTTTTCATCTGCAACCAGTAGTGTCGCAAATGATGGAAAGGTTTTTAGAACTAGCAAGATGCCCATGCATTGCACGCATCAAGATGCATTTGTATGAGTAGTTTATCTTGTGGGAGAAAAGGATGAATGAGGGAAGGCCTTATTTGCAAATCTGGAGAGGGGTATGGGTATCTGTTTGAGAAATTCCCATTTGTTTCCTTCCTATCTGTCAGATATAAATCGAACGGCCTATATTGCAAGAAAAAAATATAGAGAAAAAAAGTAGTCAGTAAAGGAAGTAGAGACAAATATTAAATATAAAATAAATATAACAGTAGAGAAGAGAGTAGAGATAGCATGTTGAGATTTTTAAAGCGCCGCGCATTGCGATTCTGTTGGAGATGCTTTAACATGGCAGACGAGTGCTTTAATGTTGCCCACAAGATGCGCGAGTATTACTAGTAGTATATTTTTCTTGCCATGTTGAGATTTTAAAACCACGAGTGCGAACATGCAGAGGAGTAATGAAGACCAAACACGGGATATTTGGGACATCTTCAAGGAGCGTGCCAAGTTAAAGAGGAGCTGCACCGAACATGTAAAACGAGCTTTCGTAAGTAACACCCTTTCAATTACTTTAGTGTAGCCTCGTGTTCTTCGATGTGTATATGTTGTAGTTTCTATTTCTCTTAAGCGTGGTGTTCTTCGATGTGTAATAAGAAGAGTCTTAATCGTCCTAATGCTTTCGATTTTAGCTTGATGTAGGAAGTGGGTGTTCTCACCTTGTAGTTTGTTTTTAATTTTTTTCCTTTTGAATTCACTTCTCCGAGTTATGTTTATCTGGCTTATACTAAATGGATCTAGGTTGCTGTGAGTATTGATCTAAAAAAGAAGTAACTTCATGTCAGGATGCAGTTCCTGCGAGGAGGGAAGTATGGTCAACCTCGAGATCATGTTTCCAAAATGAGGCTGGATTACACACAAGGTGCCAGTTCCCTAATGATGCTGGATTAGACACAAGGTGCAAATTACCAGATGATGCTGGATTACACACAAGCCAGGTGGAGTCGTCAGCTGTTCGTGTCCTCGTGGCATTAGTAAAGGCTGAAAGAAAGCGTGCAACAGCCCTTGAGAATGTAGCTGAGTTCCTAAAGAAGCGAAAATAGCAATCAGATGCTCTCTTCACCCAAGCCAAAGAAGAGATGGAAGAAGCCAGAAATAAGCTAGCAAAGGCAGAGCAGGCTAGGCGTCTCCTGCTATCTAAAACTATTGTCAATACAAAATTTCCTTCATAATAGCTAGGTTCAAATGTTTATCTAGTCAGCATGCCTATTATGATGTCCGTGCATCTACTGATGTGGCACAAAATGTTTTTTTGGGTCACGTAATAACAGTAATTACTTTCCAAACAATAACAGACGAAGCATTGGACATGGTATAGTTCATGCGCAAGCCCGGCATTCCAAGTTCAACTTCCACATCAAACTCATGTTCACAGATATCTGCACATTCATACATAATGTCCACAACCACGATTCACTTCAAAGTCAAAAAAAATGTGAGGAGAGTTATAAATAAAGAAAATCCTCTACTAGTTCTTGCTACCAGTGCGAGCACAACAAGTCAAGACCATGCGTAATTTAATTATATTTTAGTCATTTTTGTGTTCTAAAATGCCTGCCGGCTTGCGGAAGGATGTGTTGCTGGCACACGCGCGGATTCAATGAAGGCAGGCGGGGCAGTCTTAAGATGGTTGCACGCAGCGAGGAGGCGTGCTTAGCCGGGCCTACAGCGAGTGCGGCCCTCTTCGTCAGTGCACCGATTCAATGCCTGCGCTATGAGAGGTCATGTCCGTGTCAGAGCAATCACTCCCTCTAGTCCTTTTTTGATTGCGTATAACAAAATCTCGTTTTCCATTCACATTTTACAAGTAAAATTCGTGGACAAACTTTGACCCAAAGTACGATGAGGACTAGTAAACCAAAATGGAGGTAGTAGTTTTTTTTAAATCAAAGAAGGGTTTCCCCTTCAGATTTTCATTACTGAAAACCAGCATCTAAATCTAAACCACAGTATTTTCCCTAGAACTATCAGGTTCAACATCTCGCAACATAAATCCATACAACCTCCATCGCAGAAAAAACATACAACCATATGCCAAGGAGGTACGTAGTATTATGCATTCCATTTTCTCTCCATACCAATCGTTCTAAAAACTACATACTACTTATAACGCGCCATTGAAAACCGGAACTCTTAACCCCGCTAAAAATGATATTTTAAACGTGGCTACTCGATCTGTGGCAACTGGCGAGCCACCGCGCTCCAAGTCGTTCAACTGTGGTTCCGACTATCAACTCCTACGGTTCAAATTATCACGCGAGCTGACTATTCCTACAAAGGTGCTCCACCACGTACCCGGTACCCGCGAATGCAACAATCGTGCACCTAGGGTTTTAGGGTTTATTTGTTAACGTCGCCTTTACGTAACACTCATGTGTGCGAGACAGCGAGAGGCCGACTGCGTGCGTGCGCCTCTTCTCTTCGTATATGTACTCCACCGTTTGTCTGGTGTCCAAAAAATTATAATAACTACTAGCAATGTGCCAATGCGTTGCCACACGATCAAAGTAGATTAATACATATTCACCGATCGGATTGAAAAAAAAAGTCTAGTTTTGAAATACGTATAATCACTAAAAATATGTTATGTTTCACTCAAAATATATTCCTTTGGCAGTTTTGATGAGATAAGGGAGGAATGTTGTTGGTTTCAAGATTCGAGAAGTGGTCTATGTCTAATTTCTACTCTTACTAGCAAGATGCCCATGCATTGCACGGAACATAAAGATCTTGTGGGAGAAAAGGATGAACGAGGGAAGGCCTTATCTGCAAATGTGGTGAAGAGTGCAGGTAAATTGCCATATTTTCCTTCCTATCCATCAGATATAAATCGGACGACCTACATTGTAGGATGGCAGGCCCACCATCATCACCAACTCTATTTTTTATCCCTACTCTTATAAAAAGCATTGTCGGTGATGATCGTGTGCCTGCCGTCCTGCAATATAGGCCGTCCGATCTATATCTGACGGGTAGGAAGGAAACTATGGCAATTTTGCAAAAAGATACCCACACCCCTCTCCACATTTGCAAATAAAGTCTTCCCTCTGTCACATCCCTAGTTCTGGTATGTTATAGGTTTGCTTTGTGCATCATGTTAAGTTTCAAATGAAATTGAAATGGGGATGTTTCAAACCCTAGCAACAAAGAAAATTCAAATAGGTTCAATTTAAAAATGGAATTTCAATAAACCCAAAATGTTCTTCAAAAATGTTCATGGTCTTTGGAAAATGTTGCAAGCAACAACCAGAGGTGATGCACATTTTTGCTAAACATTTTGGATTTTTGAATGAACCCATATGTATTTGAATTGGAGCTATTTAAAATAATATAAATATTTTAGAGGCTCCAAAAATGTTGGAATTTGGTGAGGGCCTCTGGTATATTATAACTAGTGGTCACAAGGAATCTCAACATTTTTATATTTGTGTTGGTATTTATTTTTAAGTCAAAAACAAATGTCAAAAATAGAAAAGAAAACAAAAAAGATAAAACACTTACCTGGGCCTTACCTGAGGCCTGGCACTGTGCGGCCCAGCTGGCCGGCCCAGCCAGCTGGCCTTGCCAGTCACCCTCAACCTCCCGCCAGGAGGATGAGAGGCGCGTGGCCGACGCACGCCGGCGCATGCCCGACCACCTCCTGCTTGCCGCCTCCCTCTAGACGCCCCTGGAGACACCACACAGCCTCCCCGACCCCCTCTCACTCTCCCCCGTGCTTCTCCTCTCCTATGTCACCCTCTCTCGCACGCACCCGAGCGCAGCCGACGCCACCGCTTGCCGTTGCCACGGCCACCGCCTCCCTCTCGCCTCCCCGACATGCCCCAGGGATTCGCCTCATCGCCTTCGTCCTCATCGTTGAGCCACAAATCGCCGGGAGCTCTTCTTCGCCATCAATTCCGTCGTCTTCAACCTCTCGGCCGTCGAGATCGCCGGCGCCCATCCGTCGTCTCCGACTCATCCCCGAGCTCGCAGACCATCCCGTTGCCTCCGCTGTGAGATTCTGCGTCTGTTCCCCCTCTTCCCGAGCTCTTTTATGCCCCGCAGTCATCGCCCCCTTGTCGACCGAACAGCGCCGTCACCCGATCTCGTCGGCGGCAACGCTCCGGTGACCATTTGGTCCCAGACGCGTGTCCACCGAGCTTGCTGCCCCGCGCTGAGCCTCACTAGCGCCTCCTCTTGCCCGCTTGCACCCCGCAACGCTAACCCCGCGCGCACCCGAGCTCCGGCCGCCACACTCGTCGTCGCCGGCGCCACTCCGGCCGCTCCCTGGCCGCGCCACCACCACGGCTGGATGCGGACGAGCGTCCGCATCCCGTAGCTGCACTCCGCGTGCCAAATGGCCCCTGTGGGCAAAACCCTCAGCGCACCGCCGTGCCTAGCCTCGCCGGCGTCGAGTCGCCGGCAGTTTTGCTTGGTTGACCAGGGGATTTGACCTCCCCTGGGTCTATGACATGTGGCACCGCCTGGTTAATTAGTTTAGATTAGGTTTAAAACTATTTAGTTTAACCTAGGTTAGTGCTAATTAAACTAGGTTAGTTTAGTTAGTCACTGACCAGTGGGTCCCACTGGTCAGGTTTGACCAGGGTCAACCCAGTTGACCTGCTGACGCAGTGCTGACCTCAAGCTAACGCAATAATTGATTTCTGGAATTATTTTAACACAGGAAAATCCAGAATATTGCCTAAACTTCAAAAATTCATAATAATTCAACCGTAGCTCAGAATGAAACAAATTATATATGAAAAGTTATCAGAAAAATGCAAGGAATCCATTTATGCCAGTTACATGCATGGAAAACCAACTTATACATTCTGTATAAGTGAAAACATAATATGGGCATTTTAAATGCTGCATTTTGAATTGCATTTGAATCTTTGATTCAAATGGGCTTCAGCCAACTTGGTAGCATCTTGCATTAGCCCAAACACTAGCATTTGCACATGTCATGTTCATGCATCATTTTGTTGCATTTGTTTGTGTGTTGATCGCTGGCACCGTTTCTTCTTGATAGGTTCCACTCCAGAAGGTGTTCCCGAGTACCTGTCAGAGGAGTCGTACCCCTTCGTCGTTCTATCAGGCAAGCAACCCCCCTTTGAGCATTTTGATAAATCCCACTCTCTCGCTCCTGCTCCTTTTACTGCATTAGGACAACAATGATTCAACTGCTACTTTCTGCTGTGGTAGTTGAACGCATTCCTCTGCATGACCTGTCATTGCCACAGTAAATAGTTGAAACCCACTAGCATGAGTAGGAGTTGCTTGAGCCTTGATGTGCCTGCTCATCCATGCTTTTTTTCTTTATGCCAGCTATGCTTAGAGTTGTGTCAGGTCTAATTCATCGGGAATGAATCGGAGTGGTGAACATGTCCTACCGATAAAGGCTAAGTGTGTGAACACGTTTTGGTAAAGGTAGCGATGAGAGGCCATGTAGGAGTACATGGTGGGTTGTCTCATTGGAACCGTCCCTAAGCACAGAGTTCTATGTATGTTATCCAAGTCCAGTTACTACCACACATTGGGTTCCGGTTATCCGGCCCCTCTCGGCTTATTAATCCACTTGATCTCTGTCCAGAAGTTGCAACTAGTTTCTGGCGTTTGTAGGTAGTGCTACTTGTCTACCAGGTGGTGTCCGACGGGACGGGCTTGGGACAGACTAGGCACCGTGGCACGGTGTACCAAGTGGCACCCAGATGGTGGGCTTGGGAACCCTGCTCACATCGTTCGGGGCCGTGAGCGACACCCCGTCCGGATCTCCTTGCGGATGGAACCCGAATAGGTGATAAACCTGGATGAGAGACTTGTGTGGTTAGTCAGGTCGTGTCCGACACCCTCGCCCGGCTTCCGCTTGAAGGTTGCCGAGGTACATGACGTGTACAGGGAGATAAGTGGCGAGAGCGTGTGTGAAGAAGTACACCCCTGCAGGGTTAACATTATCTATTCGAATAGCCGTTTTCCTCGGATATGGAAACTTGGAGGACTTATGTAGTACATAGACAACTTGAAGTGGATACTCTAAAATACGCAAGATAAGCATGAGTGCTATGGATGGCCTTCTCGTAGGGAGACGGGAACGGATCCATAGTGGAGTATTCATATGGTGAATATATGGACTCGTGTGCGTCTCCTCACCTTAAAGAAGTTTCTGATACTCGTAGTATAGGCTAGCCACTGAGTCAAAGCTGGCTTGCTGCTGTTAAAACTCCACCACCCCCTTGTTGATAATGTTGCATATGTAGATAGTTCTGATGTAAGACTTGCTGAGTACCTTTGTACTCACGTTTGCTTATTTATGTTTTGCAGTTGGTTACACTAGTGACCTCGACGAGTAGCTTCTATCCCAGCTACAATCCTGTACCCTTGGAAGGGTCGTGTTTAGTCAGGCTTCTTAGTCTTTTCCTTTTGTAGTTGTCTGTACTCAGACATGTAATGCTTCCGTTGCTTGGATGCTCTGAATGATGGGTCATGAGACCCCTGTTTGTATTCAATGCTATGTGGCTCTTCTGGGCCTTTATCTATATGAGTTTGAGTTATGTTGTGATGCCATGTTGTACAGCACATACTTGCATGTTATGCGTACGTGTAACGTGTATTGCTATGTGTGGGACCCGATAACCTAGTTGTTTATCCCTGGAAGCCTCTCTTATGGGGAAATGTAGTCTAGTGCTTCCATTAGCCATAGTAGTCCGCTACAGCCCGGTTCACCGGAGTCCTGCTAGCCCAGTACTACTGCTCCGGAACACTTGAATGGTCGGCATGTGATTCACTTCATTCCTGTGTCTGTCCCTTCGGGGAAATGTCACGCGGTGACATCCGGAGTCCTGCCTAGCCTGCTACAGCCCGGGTTCCCGGAGTCCTGTTAGCCTAGTGCTACAGCCCGGATTCATACGTTGTTGACCGACATGCATGTATGCCTGTCCCTGTAAGTTAGTGCCACTTTGGGTTAACGACTAGTCATGTCGGCCCGGGTTCTCTGTCATATGGATACTAGCGACACTATCATATACGTGAGCCAAAAGCTGCAAACGGTCCCGGGCCAGGTAAGGTGGCACCCGTGGGAATAACGTGCGTGAGGCCGCAAAATGATATGAAGTGTTACATGCTAGATCAGTGTGACTTAGGATCGGGGTCCCGACAGCGTTGGTATCAGAGCCTAACTGACTGTAGGATTACCAAGCCAAACTGGTCGAAGTTGAGTCAAGAAATGCTTTAGTTATATAAGGGAATTGATTGTGGAAGGGAACGTAAGGCTCTTTTTACTCCTTTACCTCATGTCATTCTTTCTGAGTCAGCCTCTTCCTTTCTACGAGGGTTAAGGCCTAGGCTTCTCTTCTGTCTCTCAGGATGACGTGTTACTAAACCGTAAAGTCTTAGGATTGTTGGGTTGTGTCTCTGTATAGTTCTATTACTTCCGTGTGTCCTCAGTTTGACCCAGAACCTTGATATTATGATGCTGATTGATTATGCTATTCCTTTGATGAATGTCTCAAAATCCTTTTGAGCATTTACAGCCGTTATGCTGCCGAAATTGTCCTAGGATTTCAATAGTTTCCAATGCTTTTGCATTACATTCCGCATCCTTATGTCGATGCTAATTCCATCCTTGTTTCCTTGGTTTCTGTGCCAGGATGTCGTCTGCTAACCGAGGTTTAGTTGCTCATAGCAAGAACCACGGAGATGGTGGGATGAGGATCCTCCTGACTAGCCTTTGATGGCAGAGTTCTTGTTAGCATCTGAGAGGAACAAGCGTGAGACTAACCGCTTGCTGGCACAAATTGAGCAGAACACCGCAATCAGCGTAAGAAGTTGGTTTCCATCACTGACTTCATTGGTCTGAAACCACCCACCTTCCATCATTCTATTGAGCCACTCGATGCAGATGACAAGCTCTGGAGCATCATTCACAAGTTGCATTCTGCGAGCGTGACTGAAGGTGACAAGGTCACCTATGCTACCTATCACCTGGAAGGTCCTGCTAGTATTTGGTGGCACAGCTATGAGGCTATGCTTCCAGCTGGCCAGATTCCTACCTGGAAGGATTTCACCGAGGCTTTTCGTGAGCACCACATTCCTCAGGCTCTCATTGACCACAAGAGGGAAGAGTTCTGTAGTTTTACCCAGGGTAAGCTGCCTGTTGATGCTTACAGTAGAGAGTTTGGAAACCTCGCCCGCTATGCTACAGAAGAAGTGTCCACGGACGCCAAGAAGCAAGCTAGGTTCCGGAAGGGTCTCAACCCTAAGTCGCGTCATGATCTCCACCTGCATCATTGTGGTACTTTCCAGGCTCTTGTGAACAAGGCCATTAGTGCAGAGACAACTCAACTCACTTACAAGGAGTCTCGTAAGCACAACCGTGATCTGGGTTCTTCCTCCCGCTCTGGCTCTCAAAAGCGATGGATTTGGATTCCGAACTCGGCTCTTCCACCTGGATATGCACCGAGGCCATCCAATGTGGTGGCTCACCCAGCTCAGCAACGAGCTCCACCCAGGCCTATTAGTGGACCACTTGCCAATGTAGGACCACGTCCTACCTCAGGAACTTGCTTCACCTACGGAGAACCAGGACACTATGCACGTGACTGCCCTCAGTCCAGTTATACTCCACCCCAGTCTGAGAGGTCTGTTGGCCATGAGAAGCCATCAGGCAAGATGATCGGTACCAAGCTAGCCTCCATTGAACGAGCATGTGTGCACCATGTCTCAACTACAGAAGCTCAAGATGATCCCGATGTCGTACTGGGAACACTTCTTGTCAATTGTCACCCAGCTTCAGTTATGTTCGATACTGGAGCATCCCACTCCTTCATATCTGAAGGTTATGCTCGGTTGCATGACATGTCATTTTGTGATATGCCAACTCCACTAATAATCCAGACTCCTGGTTCCAAATGGCAAACCTCCAAGGTAAGCCATGGTAATGGAATCCTTGTTGACAGACTGGTATTCCTTGCTTCTTTGATATCCCTCAAGTCTTCAGATATTAACATCATCTTGGGCATGGACTGGATGACAGCTCATCATGCCAAGATCGCTTGTTACACCAGATCTGTTCAACTTACACATCCATTCGGCAAAATAGTCACTGTCTCTACTAGGGTTGCAAGGCGTCAACTCTATTCTCTTAATGCCAGCCCTCTTACAGACCTTGAAGATGTTTCGGTAGTCCGTGACTTCCCGGATGTCTTTCCAGAAGAACTGCCAGGTGTTCCACCTGACAGAGATGTAGAGTTTGTCACAAAACTTATCACAGGAACTGTTCCAATCTCTAGGAGACCATACAAGATGGCACCTTTGGAGTTAGCCGAGCTTAAGAAACATCTTGATGAGTCCTTGCAAAAAGGTTTCATCCGTCCCCGTTCTTCTCCTTGGGCTTGTCATGTCCTCTTTGTCAAGAAGAAGGATGGTACGGATCGGATGGTTGTAGATTATCGTCCCGTTAATGTGGTCACGATAAAGAACAAGTATCCGCTCCCCAGGATCAACGACCTGTATGATCAGCTCGTTGGATCCTCAGTCTTTTCCAAGATGGATTTGAGGTTAGGCTACCACCAAATCAAAATCAGAAATGGAGACATCCCCAAAACGGCCTTTGTCACTCGTTATGGTCAATACGAGTACACCGTGATGTCTTTCAGCCTAAACAATGCTCCAGCTACTTTCTCCCGCTTGATGAACTCGATCTTTATGGAGTACTTGGATAAGTTCGTCGTGGTTTACCTCGATGATATTCTTATTTACTCCAAGAACGAGGAAGATTATGCCGAACATCTTAGACTTGTGTTAGGAAAACTCAGAGAGCACCGCATTTATGCCAAGTTCTCCAAGTGTGAATTTTGGTTGCCAGAAGTGACCTATCTAGGCCACGTGATCTCTGGTAATGGCATTGCTATCAAGCCCGAGAGAGTTAAAGCCGTTCTCGATTGGACTCCACCCAAAACAGTCAAACAAGTTAGGAGTTTCCTTGGTCTAGCCAGTTATTGTCGCCGCTTCGTTGAAAACTTCTCCAAAGTGGCCAAACCCCTCACAGAGCTTCTTAAGAAAGATAAAAGGTTTGAGTGGACCCCACAGTGTGAGCACGGTTTTCAGGAACTGAAAAGACGCCTGACTTCTGCGCCCATACTCGTGCCACCGGATTTCACTAAAGACTTTGTTATCTATTGCGACGCTTCACGTCAAGGACTAGGTTGCATTCTTATGCAGGATCGTCATGTGATTGACTATTCATCTCGACAGTTGCATCCACATGAGGAAAATTATCCTACACATGATCTACAGCTTGCAGCCGTAGTCTATGCACTTAAGACTTGGCGACATTACCTTCTTGGTAACCGTTGCGAAATCAACACTGACCATCAGAGTCTCAAGTATATCTTCACCCAACCGGATCTGAATCTCAGACAAAGACGTTGGTTGGAGTTGATCTTGGATTACGACTTAGAAAACACCTACACCCCAGGCAAAGCCAATGTCATGGCTGATGCTTTAAGTCGTAAATCCTATTGCAACAACCTCATGTTGCAACAATGTCAACCACCCCTCCATGAGGAATTCTGTAAGCTTAACCTTCACATAGCTCCTCATGGTTCCCTTTCTACCTTGGTGGCGAAACCTACCCTTACGGATCAGATCATAGAGGCTCAGAAGCATGATACGGGAATCTCCCGGATCAAGAAAAATATTTCCAAGGGAGTTGCTGATTGTTTCTCTATGGATGAACGAGGTGGTGTTTACTTTGGAAACCGTTTGGTGGTTCCCAAATGTCAACAGATGCAACAACTGATCCTTAAGGAGGTGTAACGCCCTTGATGCGGCTATAGCTCCCATGTGTCAAAGCACGACTTAGAGGCATAACCGCATTGAAAGCAATGTCGCAAGTGAGGTAATCTTCACACAACCCATGTAATACATAAGGGAAAGAGATACATAGTTGGCTTACAATCGCCACTTCACACAATTACATGAATAAAGCATTACATCATCCAAATTCAATCAAGGTCCGACTATGGAACCAAAATAAAAAGAAGAACCCCAAATGCGACAAGGTCCCCGATCGACCCCAACTGGGCTCCACTACTGATCAACTAGAACGAAACAACACAAAGGACAAGATCTTCATCGAGCTCCTCCTGAGCTTCGTTGAGTCATCTGCATGGACTCATCGGCACCTGCAAGCTGGTATTGGAAGTATCTGTGAGCCACGGGGACTCAGCAATCTCACACTCTCGCGATCAAGACTATTCAAGCTTATAGGAAAGGTAAAGGTATGAGGTGGAGCTGCATCAAGCGACTAGCATATATGGTGGCTAACATACGCAAATGAGAGCGAGAAGAGAAGGCAAAGCACGGTCAATAAAAGTATTATCAAGAAGTGATCCTAGAACAACCTACGTCAAGCATAACTCCAACACCGTGTTCGCTTCCCGGACTCCGCCGAGAAGAGACCATCACGGTAACACACGCAGTTGATATATTTTAATTAAGGTCAACTTCAGGTTTTCTACAACCGGACATTAACAAATTCCCATCTGCCCATAACCGCGGGCACGGCTTTCGAAAGTTCAAATCCCTGCAGGGGTGTCCCAACTTAGCCCATGACAAGCTCTCACGGTCAACGAAGGAATAGACCTCCTCCCGAGACATTCCGATCAGACTCGGTATCCCGGTTCTACAAGACATCCTCGACAATGGTAAAACAAGTCCAGCAAGACCACCCGATGCACCGACATCCCGATAGGAGCTGCACATATCTCGTTCTTAGGGCAACATCGGATAAGCAATCCGTACAACTAAAACCAGCCCTCGAGTTTCCCCGAGGTGGCGCTGCAAGGGGCTCTAGTTTGGACCAACACTTAGACAAGCACTGGCCCGGGGGGGTTAAAATAAAGATGACCCTCGGGATGCGCGACTCCCAAGGGAAAAAGGCTAGGTAGCGAATGGTAAAACCAAGGTTGGGCCTTGCTGGAGGAGTTTTATTCAAAGCGAACTGTCAAGGGGTTCCAATTATAACCCAACCGCGTAAGGAACGCAAAATCCGGGAACATAACACTGATATGACGGAAACTAGGGCGGAAAGAGTGGAACAAAACACCAGGCATAAGGCCGAGCCTTCCACCCTTTACCAAGTATATAGATGCATTAATTAAATAAGATATATTGTGATATCCCAACAAGTAAGCATGTTCCAACAAGGAACAACATCTCCATGTTCCAACAAGGAACAAACTTCAATCTTCACCTGCAACTAACAACGCTATGAGAGGGGCTGAGCAAAGCGGTAACATAGCCAATCAACAGTTTGCTAGGACAAGGTGTGTTAGAGGCTTGGTTCAAAAATATGGGAGGCATGATAAGCAAGTGGTAGGTATTGCAGCACAGGCATAGCAAAAGAGCGAGCAACTAAGCAAGCAAAGATAGAAGTGATTTCGAGGGTATGATCATCTTGCCTGAAATCCCGCAAGGAAGAAGAATGAGTCCACGAAGAAGACAAACGGACGTAGACGAACGGGTCCTCACAACACGATGTTATGGGAACCAACCCGAAGAAGCAAACACCAGAAAGAAGCACGCAACATAGTAAACAACCAACACATGAACATGGTATGATATGCGGGATGCTATATGCGATGCATATGCATGATTTGACAAGGAATGATCGGATCTGGCCTTAACTTGGAAATCCAAGTGTGCCACTGGAAAGATGAGATGAAATCGCTTGAAAACGATATAAAGAACGCCGGAATCGGAGTTACAGTTTGGAAATGGCAAGCAATTCAAATATGGCACCGGTCTGCGATATACAGCAAGTAGCCATCTAAATGCAACAAGATGAACACGTATGCAAATGAAATGCACATGATGACATGATATGCAATGCATGACATGCAAGCAATGACAAGGCAACAACAGCGAATAACTGGACGACACCTGGCACATCGGTCCCGGGGCGTTACAACACTCCACCACTACGAGAGGATCTCATCCCGAGATCTAGAATGGCACCGGAGGGAAAAGGAAGAGGAAGATGAGAGGTAAAACTAAGTTGCTCCTTTGACAAACGAGTGAAACCAAAGAACCTTGAAAGGTTAAACCATTTCGAGAAAAGAATGCAACGGAGATGACGAAGCTGAAAACACTCCGTTAGACAAGAGGGACAAGGGAGAACAACTTCGGGCAGCACTCCGATTGAAAAGAAAAAGGAATTGAATAAGAACTTGACAAGATGAGGGGATACTTGATGAAAACAACAATACACTGCCTCCGGAACTATTGAAAGAATGGCACAAGGGGTAAGAAAGATCTCGGACAGCACTCCGGCTTAATGGATAGGCATGAAAAGAGCATGATCTTTGACAAAACAAGATGATGGTTTGAAAATATGAGCATCATAATGCCTCCGGAACAAAAGTAAGAATGGAATGAAGTGAACGAAGGGGAACAAGGTCTTGAGGGAGCACGCTTACAACAAAAGCTAGAACGGAGTTGTTGGAAAACCAACAACGAAAAGAATAAGCTTGATATGGTCTTATGGAATACATCTCCGATTATGAGGTGACAACCTGCCACTCACGGGAAAAAGAATTGAATTGGTATGAACGATGAGACGAGAAAACTTATTTCACCGGGAGGATAAATGCAGAACTTGGGTCATTGGTAAGCACCGTAGATAGAAACCACCCTTAGGGAAGGCTTTAGGTGAAATATAACCCAAGGTAGCTCCAATGACGAGATTGATGGATTTAAAATATCCCAATCTTGACAACATGTGAATCATGAAAACATGAACTCAAATTATCAAGAATGACATAATACCACCTCCAAAGATATAGTAGAAAGAAATGCACTCCGGATTACAATATGAAGAAAGCTTGAGCTCCTCTGAAAAGAAAGTTGATGAACATTTCGAGAAGGAATATAAATCCTTGATGAACCATCATGTAGAACCTCCATGAAGAACTCCGTTAAACAAAAGAATGATCAAACGGAAAGAAAGGGTAGTTGAAAACACAAGGTGAAGCCTTGCAATAATTTAGATGGAGCTTCGCGACGAGATAATGCAGAAAAGCTTGGAACTCCAGAAAAGAAAGATGAACAAATGAAATCAAGAATTTGATGAGCCTCCGGAGTAAGGAGTTAATCACTTGGATGAAACAGGAATAAGAATTACATTATGCTTATCCTTCATCAATTAAATTGATGCCAAGCAACGGATTTGGCACACTACTTATTCTCGTGGAAAGGATTAAGAGAGATATAGTGCCAACTTGGGAAGGTCTTCTTTGAGCCACCGGTAGGATTGACAACGAATAAATTGATAAGGAAGAGAAACCTGGAAGAACCACCGTAAGAAATGAAAATGAACGAAGATACTTGAGAGAATTTAGATACAACTGAAATGAAGAGATCACGCGCTGATTAAAGAATATTGAATGATGCACCGGTGAGATTTGGGGAACGAGAGCTGAAAGCTGAGAATGAACAAGTCTTCTGAAATGATGGGCTCTGGATAATCGAACTGAAAATACCCTTGAATATATCTTGATGGGTGAAAAAGATTCTCACAATAGAGAATAATTATGAGAGGATGGCAACAAGCTAGCACCATGAATCTTGAAGAGAATGGAGCAAGATTAAAGAGAAACTCTTCTTCGGTCTTCAAAAGATGAGAATGACAATGAGAAACACCACCAAGAATTATTGAGGCACCGGAATAAAGAAGAATATAAAAGCTGAATCAACAATGAAATGAATTTGAAAGATCTTGGAGAAAGACATTTGACTGATGACAATTCATTCTTATGTCAAACTTCGAAAAGAAATTTGAGAATAGCTCTGGGAAAATAAGAAGAGTCGGGTAAGATCCTGGGAAAAGACCTATGGGTTAGGGCCCACTCAAAAGAAACACCGTAGAACGATTTAAAAGAGAGAATGCACCGATAAGATTTAAATGGCTAGAATGAGATAACAACCTCGAAAGAGCTTGAAAGAATCTTGAATGACAAGACGAGCCTTTTGAGAAAATTTGAGCATGCCGGAATAAATGAATAGCGAGAAGTGAATTATTATGAAGTACACCGGTATGAGAAGGCATTGAAATGAGGAAAAGGGTAAGGTCAACAAAGCTTGACTTGAAACCACCTAAGAAGATAAAAGAAACGAAGAATGATGAACTAGAAGCTCCTTTAGAATCTTCATGAGAATCACCGGATAAGAATATTGACAGGAAAGGATGGAGAGACTTCACATGAATAAAAGGATACTTGATTAAGAAATCTGAGTCCTTGAAGAAACAAGGGTGGGAGGGTGGGAAAAACAAAGACAATTTGGAATGGATGAAACGAACACCGTTTGAGAAGAACTGATAATTGATCTTGCGGATGTTGCAATGATCGGAACCACTTGAAGAGAAACACGCCGGTTGAAAAAGGATTGACATGACAGTCTCGATTACCAAGAAGGATTGGTGTTCACATCGGAGTATAAGAACACCATTTAGGAAAGGTATGGAATCCACTCTTGACTTTGAAGCAACTCGAATACCACAAGTCCGAACAAAAACAAAGGATTGGCTTGCGGAATAAGCCGGAACAAACATATGATAGAGATTTCGTCCAAAGTTTTCGTGGTGGGGCCTACACGGGCTCGATCGTACAGCACCATCATGTACAAGGCAGTGCACATGACATACAAAGCGTCCCCGAGTCGGCATAGCCAAGGACTCTTTAAGACACAACAAGACCACTGTAAAACCAACCGTGAATAGGCGGACCACTAGACGTCGAACCCCAATTTCATATCATACATCTGTCGAAAAGATATCCTAAGAGCTACTTGAATTCCCACTTATAAACTCCCGAAACTTTCTGGTTATGCAGTCAGGTGTTGGGGATACAGGGGAAGCATAATATCTCACCCAAAACTAACAAATCCTACATCCAGCTGTATCCATCCTTCAACACATAAGCGAGAAAAACTTCGGAAACCATCTACCTCAACCTTCGAAAAGCATCCGTTATACAAGTTATGGCGATACTTCCGAACTCCCGCCCCAGTACTGGGTGGCGTCGAGGTTATCTCACCAACAACTGCATAAAAGAGATTTTCGAAGTCGGCGTACTAAACTTAGGTATTCCAGAACTGCAACGATAAAATTGTGACGACAACACCTCAAAGCTCAACTCCCCGGGACACTTCCACAAAACCCCTGACAGGAGGCACCAAGACAATGTTCTCGTCACAAAACCATCGGAACGATTCCAAGATACCCGCGTGATCCTAAAAAAAATTTAGTGAAATTTGAGAAGAGAAGAGTCAAAACTCTACGTCAGGAAGCCTCACCAGAGCGATGAGGAGACTGGGAAGTAAAAAGAATTCCTAAACTCTCCGATATATAATTCCTAAATGACTCAAAACATTTTTCTAGACTCAACAATGGCTTCTAAAAACGATCAAGCAATGGGGGCTCCTAAGGTCGGGGAAGGCTCTGACACCAACTTGTAACGCCCTCGATGCGGATATAGCTCCCACGTGTCGAAGCACGACTTAGAGGCATAACCGCATTGAAAGCAATGTCGCAAGTGAGGTAATCTTCACACAACTCATGTAATACATAAGGGAAAGAGATACATAGTTGGCTTACAATCGCCACTTCACACAATTACATGCATAAAGCATTACATCATCCAAATTCAATCAAGGTCCGACTACGGAACCAAAATAAAAGAAGAAACCCAAATGCGACAAGGTCCCCGATCGACCCCAACTGGGCTCCACTACTGATCAACTAGAACGAAACAACACAAAGGAAAAGATCTTCATCGAGATCCTCCTGAGCTTGGTTGCGTCATCTGCATGGACTCATCGGCACCTGCAAGCTGGTATTGGAAGTATCTGTGAGCCACGGGAACTCAGCAATCTCACACTCTTGCGATCAAGACTATTTAAGCTTATAGGAAATGTAAAGGTATGAGGTGGAGCTGCAGCAAGCGACTAGTATATATGGTGGCTAACATACGCAAATGAGAGCGAGAAGAGAAGGCAAAGCACGGTCAATAAAAGTATGATCAAGAAGTGATCCTAGAACAACCTACGTCAAGCATAACTCCAACACCGTGTTCGCTTCCCGGACTCCGCCGAGAAGAGACCATCACGGTAACACACGCGGTTGATATATTTTAATTAAGGTCAACTTCAGGTTTTCTACAACCGGACATTAACAAATTCCCATCTGCCCATAACCGTGGGCACGGCTTTCGAAAGTTCAAATCCCTGCAGGGGTGTCCCAACTTAGCCCATGACAAGCTCTCACGGTCAACGAAGGAATAGACTTCCTCCCGAGACATTCCGATCAGACTCGGTATACCGGTTCTACAAGACATCCTCGACAATGGTAAAACAAGTCCAGCAAGACCACCCGATGCGCTGACATCCCGATAGGAGCTGCACATATCTCATTCTCAGGGCAACACCGGATAAGAAATCCGTACAACTAAAACCATCCCTCGAGTTTCCCCGAGGTGGCACTGCAAGGGGCTCTAGTTTGGACCAACACTTAGACAAGCACTGGCCCGGGGGGGTTAAAATAAAGATGACCCTCGTGATGCGCGACTCCCAAGGGAAAAAGGCTAGGTAGCGAATGGTAAAACCAAGGTTGGGCCTTGCTGGAGGTTTTATTCAAAGTGAACTGTCAAGGGGTTTCCCATTATAACCCAACCGCGTAAGGAACGCAAAATCCGGGATCATAACACCGATATGACGGAAACTAGGGCGGAAAGAGTGGAACAAAACACCAGGCATAAGGCCGAGCCTTCCACCCTTTACCAAGTATATAGATGCATTAATTAAATAAGATATATTGTGATATCCCAACAAGTAAGCATGTTCCAACAAGGAACAACATCTCCATGTTCCAACAAGGAACAAACTTCAATCTTTACATGTAACTAACAACGCTATAAGAGGGGCTGAGCAAAGCGGTAACATAGCCAATCAACGGTTTGCTAGGACAAGGTGGGTTAGAGGCTTGGTTCAACAATATGGGAGGCATGATAAGAAAGTGGTAGGTATCGCAGCACAGGTATAGCAAAAGAGCGAGCAACTAAGCAAGCAAAGATAGAAGTGATTTCGAGGGTATGATCATCTTGCCTAAAATCCCGCAAGGAAGAAGAACGAGTCCATGAAGAAGGCAAACGGACGTAGACGAACGGGTCCTCACAACGCGACGTTATCGGAACCAACCTGAAGAAGCAAACACCGGAAAGAAGCACGCAACATAGTAAACAACCAACACATGAACATGGTATGATATGCAGGATGCGGTATGCGATGCATATGCATGATTTGACAAGGAATGATAGGATCTTGCCTCAACTTGGAAATCCAAGTGTGCCACTGGAAAGATGAGATGAAATCGCTTGAAAACAATATAAAGAACGCCGGAATCAGAGTTACGGTTTGGAAATGGCAAGCAATTCAAATATGGCACCGGTCTGCGATATACAGCAAGTAGCCATCTAAATGCAACAAGATGAACACGTATGCAAATGAAATGCACATGATGACATGATATGCAATGCATGACACACAAGCAATGACAAGGCAACAACAGCGAATAACTGGGCGACACCTAGCACATCGATCCCGGGGCGTTACAGGAGGCCCATGAATCCCCTCTCACGATTCATCCCGGTAGTACAAATATGTATCAGGACCTACACCAGAGGTTCTGGTGGACTAGGATGAAGAGAGAAATTGCTCAGTATATTGCCAACTGTGATGTTTGTCGTCGCGTTAAGGAAGAGCATCAAAAACCTGCTGGCACCCTTCAACCTTTAGCTATTCCCGAGTGGAAATGGGACAAAGTTGGTATGGACTTCATCACCAGTTTTCCCAGGACCAAGAAAGGAAATAATGCTATCTTCGTAATCATTGATCATCTCTCCAAAGTGGCTCACTTCCTACTTGTTCGAGAGAGTATCACTGCTAGTCAGCTCGCTGACTTATATATCTCCCGAATAGTGTCACTCCATGGTGTTCCACTAGAGATCAATTCAGACCGTGGCACTCTTTTCACCTCTCATTTCTGGGAAAGTTTCCGGAATGCCATGGGAACCCATCTTTCCTTAAGTATCGCTTTCCACCCTCAGTCAAGTGGTCAGGTGGAAAGGGTCAACCAAATTCTCGAAGACATGCTTAGAGCTTGTGTTATCTCTGTCACATCCCTAGCTGCTGGTAGTGCTCTAGGCTATCTTCATGTTTGCATCATGTTTAAATTTTGCCTAAATTTGAAATGGGGATGTTCAAAACCCTAGCATTAAATCAACTCAACTAGGGTGAATTAAAATCTTTTCAATAAACCCAAAAGGTTCCTAAGAAAAGTTCATGATTTCTGGTTAAGGTGGAAACCTCTGCCAAAAATGATGATTATATTCTTAGGTCATTTTTGGATTTTTGAATTAAATCATATCGTATTTGACTTTGGGCATTTAAATACTATAAATAATTTAAATGCTCAAATAAATGTTGGAAATTGATAAGGGTCACTGAAATAATTCAGAAAGTACCCATAATTGTTTCCAGGATTTTATAAAATGATTTGATATTTTAAAATAAATCCAAACACAATTACAGAAAATAGAAAACAGAACTGAAAATAGAAATAAAAGAGAAAGAGAAACATTACCTGCAGCCACCTGGGCCACTTACCTGGCCCATCTCCCCCGGCCAGCCCAGCCCAACTCCCCACCATCTTCAACCTCTGCCAGTAGGCAGAGGCGTGTCGACGCGCCCGCGCCCGAGCGCCACCTCCTGCTTCCACCTCCTGCTGCCCCCCCCCATCGCCCTGGACTTCCTCCGCGACGCCACGCGACCCCGATGCTCTCTCACTCTCTGGTTCTCTCTTCCCCCC
>NC_041384.1:322226543-322232951 GCF_002162155.2 Triticum dicoccoides
TTTTACTGCATTAGGACAACATCGATTCATCTGTTACTTGCTGCGGTAGCTGAACCCCTTTATCCTTTGCATGACCTGTCATTCCACAGTAAATAGATGAAACCCACTAGCATGAGTAGGAGTTGTTTGAGCCCTGTTGTGCCTACTCATTCATGTTTGTTTGTCATGCCTGCTACTGCTTAGAGTTGAGTCAGGTCTGATTCATCGGGGATGAATCAGAGGTGTGTGAACATGTCCTACTGTGTGTGAGCTAAGTGTGTGAACACGATTTGGTAAAGGTAGCGGTGAGAGGCCATGTAGGAGTACATGGTGGGTTGTCTCATTGCAGCCATCCTCAGGAACTGAGTTCTGTGTTTGTGATCCATGATTCAGCTACTACCATACATTGGGCCCTGAAATATGACCCCGCTCGACTTCTTATTCACCCTCGTCCTCTGTCCAGGAGTTGCAAGTAGTTTCTGGTGTTTGTAGCTTACTGGAGGCTGTGGACAGCGCTGACCGTAGGGGTGGGCTGTGATGCGGTAGGTACGTGGCACGGTGTACCGGATGCCCGTTTGGTATCTCGGGAACCCTGTTCACATCGTTTGGGGCTGTGAGCGAAACTCCGGCCGGATCTCCTCATGGATGGAACCCGAATAGGTGATAAACCTGGACTAGAGACTTGAGTGTTTAGGTAGGTCGTGGTCTACACCCACGTCGGCTTTCGCTTGAAGTCTGCCGAGCACATGTCGTGTGCAGACGCTAAGTGGTGGAAACATGTATGAAGAAGTACACCCCTGCAGGGTTAACATCATCTATTCGAATAGCCGTGTCCGCGGAAAAGGACTTCTGGGTTGCTTATATCAGTTCATAGACAAGTGAAAGTGGATACTCTAAAATACGCAAGATAAGCGTGAGTGCTATGGATGGGGTTCTCGTAGGGAGACGGGAGCGGATCCATAGTGGTGTATTGATATGGTGAATATGTGGACTCGTGTGCGCCACCTCAAAAGAGTTACTTGCAGTCGTAGTTCAGGATAGCCACCGAGTCAAAGCTGGCTTGCTGCAGTCAAACTCCACCATCCCCTTTGTTGATAATGATGCATGTGTAGATAGATCTGATGTAAGTCTTGCTGGGTACATTTGTACTCACGTTTGCCTATTTTATGTTTTGCAGAGAGACTTCAGTCTCACTAGTAGTTCCACGTGGACTTCGACGTTTAGCTTGATACCTCAGCTACGATCTTGTGCCCTCGGCGGGATCTGATAGATAGTCAGGCTTCTCAGCCTTTTCCATTTATAGATGTCTGTACCCAGACATGATAGCTTCCGCTTGTGCTTTGACTTGTATGCTCTGAGTGTTGGGTCATGAGACCCATGATTGTAATATCGCGCTCCTCGGAGCCTATTGAATAAACTACTTGAGTCGTAGAGTCATTTTGTGATGCCATGTTGTATTGCACATATCGAGCATATTGTGTGTATGTTATTGAAATGCTTGGTATGTGTGGGATCTGACTACCTAGTTGTTTATCTTTAGTAGCCTCTCTTACCGGGAAATGTCTCCTAGTGTTACCGCTGAGCCATGGTAGCTTGCTACTGCTCTGGAACACTTAGGCTGGCCGGCATGTGTCCTTCTTCGTTCCTGTGTCTGTCCCTTCGGGGAAATGTCACGCATTGAGTACTGGAGTCCTGTTAGCCCGCTACAGCCCGGTTTACCGGAGTCCTGCTAGCCCAGTGCTACAGCCCGGACCCACTTGCTGATGACCGACACGTTCGATGCTGGGTCATGGATGCCTGTCCCTGTAAGTCTGTGCCACTTTGGGTTTACGACTAGCCATGTCAGCCCGGGCTCTTTATCATATGGATGCTAGCGACACTATCATATACGTGAGCCAAAATGCGCAAACGGTCCCGGGCAAAGGTAAGGCGACACCCGTGGGGATACCGTGCGTGAGGCCGCAAAGTGATATGAGGTGTTACCGGCTAGATCGATGTGACATTGAGTCGGGGTCCTGACAGCGTTGGTATCAGAGCTTGACTGCCTGTAGGATTACCAAGCCAAACTGGTCGAAGTTGAGTCTAGAAATTCTTTAGTTATGTAAGGGAATTGATTGTGGGATGGAACGTAAGGCTCTTTTTACTCCTTTACCTCATGCCCTTCTGATCTGAGTCATCATCTTCTCTTCTACGGGGATTAAGAACTAGGCTATCCCTTCTTTCTATTAGGATCACGTGTTACTAATCAGTGGACTTATAAGATTGTTGGATTTAAGTCTCAGTTCAGTTCCTACTACTTCCGTATATTAATTGTTGATCTCGGAACCTTGATATTGTGCTTCTGAGTGGTTATGCCACCATTTTTGTGATTGTCTCAAATCTTTTTGAGCAATTGTAGCCGTTATGCTGTCCGAGTCATCCCAGGTTTCCAAATAGTCCGATGCATTTGCAAATCCCTTCCTTCTGTTTCCGATGTTCCCATGGGCCAGATTAACCACACTAATTGGTGTGTTGAGGTAATTATTGCCTCGACATATATGTTGGAATTATTATTATGACCCTAAGTGCTTAGGGGATCATCTAGTGGTCTAGCCATGATTTGTGTCCTAGTGTGAAGATTCTGGCCTTTATTCTCGGAAGCATCCCATGATGCTACTTAGTAGTAGGTATTCTACTCCTGGGTTCTGAACCCGAGATTCACTCTACCTACTTCATGTTGATAGTAATTGCTAGTGCCTTTAGGATATTAGTAACCTTTGCGATAGTCCTTGAAGTCCGTGGTATCTTCTTCTTCCAAATACCATGAACTACTTATGGCAGATGTTTATTGGATCAAAAAAAATTCACAATTAGAGTACTCTTGAGGAGTTCTCCATTCATAAATCGTGACTCTGCCAGTTCTACCTTTCTGCATGGGTTATCCGGAAGAAATATGTTGAACTTGGTTCGACATACTAATCTATGCACCCACAACTCAGAAAGTTATATGTTCCTTTGAGTTGTTCTCTTTAGTTGCATTCTGACCCTTGTCTATCAATTGATAGTCAAGAGTATGCGTGCGTTCGTTCATCGATGCCTATGACTCTTGTGGTCTGTCAAGCCATTCTATTCCGGAATGACTAGGAGAAACAAACTCCAGTACCTCTTCCATATCTAGGATTGGGTCAAAGTAGTTGTATTCCGCAGATCAAATGCCAATCCAGCTTTTGGTTCTGCTCTACCTTGGAGTATTACATATTTTATATCGAGATTGTTATAGGAATTGCACACCATCCCATGAACTCTTGGTACAGTGATACTTCTTGCCATCATTGTTCATTCCTCGGCCCTCGTGTTGATGCAACCGGAATACCGACAAATGAATTGTGATGTGTGAAATCAATACTGCTAGCAACTCTGTTGCTTGGTAGTTAAAGGATAATAATTTCATTCTTAGTATGTTGGTTTTCGAATCATCCTTCTAAGACTGATCGTGCTACCCAGTCCTTATTTCGGTGCACCCTTCGATTGATGAGTTAGGATCTTGTCAAGTCCTCACTCATTTGATCATATCGTCTTGCCCTCAAAAGCAAGATTGTTCTCGAGCTTAGTAACATACCGGTGGTTCGTGACTTTCCAAATATCTTCTTGGAGGTGTTACCGGGTTGTCACCTGACCGCTATGTTGAGTTCGTGATCAAGTTGGTTTCTTGTGAACCACCTTCTCTCCAAGAATCGGTGTTAGATATCCCTGAGCTAGTTGGTTAAGCTAAACGACAACTTGGAGGGTTGGAAGATAAAAGCTTGCCTGACTTAGTTCATTCCAAAGGGATATTCTTGTGTAGTGTGTGTTGAAGAAAGATGATATCTTCATCGATTGGTCCTTGTGATCAGTTGCTGGACCTATTGTCTTATCAATCCTTTGATTTGAGTGTGGGCTATCGTCAAATCAAGTCGGAACCAACGATGTTCGTAATGTTGTCTTACTCGTGGTTGATCCCTCGAGCATACACCATTATATCCTTTGGGTCTGACCAATGCTATCACCGTGTTCACTTAACTATGGAATTCCTTTTAAAAGGAAACCTAGATGAGTTGTTGTTGAGCCCATTGACAACATCCTTGTCTTCTCCATAATTTTGCTGAACATTAAGCTAGTGTTGGAAACTTTTGAAAGCATTTGTTCATGCTAGCTCATGAAGCATATGTTTGGATGAAGGTAGTGACTTCCTTTAATTCATGTGCATCTGATGCAAGTTGCCGCCGTGGATTCGAGAAAGTCAATGTTGCTTTCTTTGGAATCATTCCAAATCAGTCATGCACACATGCGAAGAATGCTGTGGTTTGAAGACTTGCAACCTTCATTCTATATGTATCCCTAGCACACCAAGCCACTGATTGATTTGTTCAAGGAGAAGGAGTTCCTTCATAAGAGCTAATCCGGACTTATGTAAGGACTTCGATACCCTCGTTGATGGTTCCCCCTCCTGAACTCGGTAGTGTTTTATTATAAGACTACCACGTGGTCATGCTTGTCTGGGACAATGTGTTCACATGTTAGTAGCAGAACCAGCTCATGTTTTGGAGCTTACTATCATAGTTCATTTCCCGAGAATCTCGCAACGTCATCTCGTCGATTTGTGTTGCAAACTTTCATTTTTCTT
Source organism: Triticum dicoccoides (assembly GCF_002162155.2). NCBI lineage: Eukaryota > Viridiplantae > Streptophyta > Magnoliopsida > Poales > Poaceae > Triticum > Triticum dicoccoides. Next base: position 322,231,165 of record NC_041384.1, read on the forward strand.
TCTAGACTTGGTGAGTCTGGGATATCCTGACACCAACCAGAGCTGAATCTCAGGCAGATATGATGGTTGGAACATTTCCCTAAGAACTATAATATTGGTCTCTCGATAACCGGTAAGGTGGATGTCGCGGCCAACACACCCATCCGGTAGACCTATTATTATAGTATCTTGTTTGAGGAAGTTGGCCACCCCCCCCCATAGGGATTTCGTAGGATTTACTCCCTAGTTGCCCCTATGGATTTTTGTGTTCCCGAAGTCCGACCTTTTACTTGATGTTTTAGATATCAAACCATATCTATGAATGGGTTATACTAGCACATCAAGGAGAACATTTGAAGCGGAGTGCTAAATGTCTCTCGGTCGATCATCTAGATTTTATTTGCTTGGCCTCGCTAAGGTGAAATCTGAGAAAGTGTTATCCTCCTTCGCATCTGCATCGCCCATCGCTATTCATCATGGTAGTATGTTGTGTTGTCAGCACCCTTGACGCGGTTGTTGATAAAACCTTGATGATTGTGGAAATGCTCAAGTTCTTGAGAGCACGCACAAGCGCTACGTCTTATCATCGGCACTAGCTGGGATTGCCCCAGATTTCCTCGGTTATGCTATAACCACTCCAACAGTGAATTCACTCTCTATTGTTGGGTTCTTCCCCAGTTACTAGAATCATTCCCAGCATTGGCATTTTGTTCCTAGCTTGCACCGCCAATGTGCCATTCTACCATGGGTCTCTTCCATTTCCGGTGATAAGCAAAATCATCCATTACGTTGTCTTCAACAAGGTAATCCACATCATCCAAGTCCGAGTATGCCATTCTACTGACCCCCCTCCAAACGATCGCTTGGGAATTGCCTTAGGCTGATATAGAGAGTCTCAATGATCTCCATATCAAAGGTAATTCTTTTGCCACTTAAGGGAATATTTCTACGAGTCACCTTCCTTAAGATGCCTCGTTGTGGTATCATGGCAACTCAACTCCTCGCTACGTTGGCAATCGTTTACCACCTTCTTAAGCGTGAAATTGTTGTCTACCTAGTGAACCTTCGTCATCCGTTTCTTTCCACCCCTCTTGATGTGTATCTCGTGTCTCAACCCGAGAGATGGTCCTATGTCTCATTCCGTGAGTTGTTCGATCTTCGAGAAGATCGACCCTTCTAAAGTCTCCTTCTTCCCTCCATGTCATGTTGACAGGATTTCTCAGAGCAGGACTTCAAGACAATAATGGTGTTCAAATCAACGTTCATTTGAAGTGCACCCCGGATCATGAAGATTATACTAGTTTGCGTTTTCCCTTCGTCTTACCCTACCCTGGAATCTCGGGTCGAGATTCTTGTTTAGTGGGGGTGAGTTTTCACATCCCTAGCTGCTGGTAGTGCTCTAGGCTATCTTCATGTTTGCATCATGTTTAAATTTTGCCTAAATTTGAAATGGGGATGTTCAAAACCCTAGCATTAAATCAACTCAACTAGGGTGAATTAAAATCTTTTCAATAAACCCAAAAGGTTCCTAAGAAAAGTTCATGATTTCTGGTTAAGGTGGAAACCTCTGCCAAAAATGATGATTATATTCTTAGGTCATTTTTGGATTTTTGAATTAAATCATATTGTATTTGACTTTGGGCATTTAAATACTATAAATAATTTAAATGCTCAAATAAATGTTGGAAATTGATAAGGGTCACTGAAATAATTCAGAAAGTACCCATAATTGTTTCCAGGATTTTATAAAATGATTTGATATTTTAAAATAAATCCAAACACAATTACAGAAAATAGAAAACAGAACT
>NC_041384.1:322235020-322256776 GCF_002162155.2 Triticum dicoccoides
TACTACCATACATTGGGCCCTGAAATATGACCCCGCTCGACTTCTTATTCACCCTCGTCCTCTGTCCAGGAGTTGCAAGTAGTTTCTGGTGTTTGTAGCTTACTGGAGGCCGTGGACAGCGCTGACCGTAGGGGTGGGCTGTGATGCGGTAGGTACGTGGCACGGTGTACCGGATGCCCGTTTGGTATCTCGGGAACCCTGTTCACATCGTTTGGGGCTGTGAGCGAAACTCCGGCCGGATCTCCTCATGGATGGAACCCGAATAGGCGATAAACCTGGACTAGAGACTTGAGTGTTTAGGTAGGTCGTGGTCTACACCCACGTCGGCTTTCGCTTGAAGTCTGCCGAGCACATGTCGTGTGCAGACGCTAAGTGGTGGAAACATGTATGAATAAGTACACCCCTGCAGGGTTAACATCATCTATTCGAATAGCTGTGTCCGCGGAAAAGGACTTCTGGGTTGCTTATATCAGTTCATAGACAAGTGAAAGTGGATACTCTAAAATACGCAAGATAAGCGTGAGTGCTATGGATGGCGTTCTCGTAGGGAGACGGGAGCGGATCCATAGTGGTGTATTGATATGGTGAATATGTGGACTCGTGTGCGCCACCTCAAAAGAGTTACTTGCAGTCGTAGTTCAGGATAGCCACCGAGTCAAAGCTGGCTTGCTGCAGTCAAACTCCACCATCCCCTTTGTTGATAATGATGCATGTGTAGATAGATCTAATGTAAGTCTTGCTGGGTACATTTGTACTCACGTTTGCCTATTTTATGTTTTGCAGAGAGACTTCAGTCTCACTAGTAGTTCCACGTGGACTTCGACGTTTAGCTTGATACCTCAGCTACGATCTTGTGCCCTCGGCAGGATCTGATAGATAGTCAGGCTTCTCAGCCTTTTCCATTTATAGATGTCTGTACCCAGACATGATAGCTTCCGCTTGTGCTTTGACTTGTATGCTCTGAGTGTTGGGTCATGAGACCCATGATTGTAATATCGCGCTCCTCGGAGCCTATTGAATAAACTACTTGAGTCGTAGAGTCATTTTGTGATGCCATGTTGTATTGCACATATCGAGCATATTGTGTGTATGTTATTGAAATGCTTGGTATGTGTGGGATCTGACTACCTAGTTGTTTATCTTTAGTAGCCTCTCTTACCGGGAAATGTCTCCGAGTGTTACCGCTGAGCCGTGGTAGCTTGCTACTGCTCTGGAACACTTAGGTTGGCCGGCATGTGTCCTTCTTCGTTCCTGTGTCTGTCCCTTCGGGGAAATGTCACGCATTGAGTACCGGAGTCCTGTTAGCCCGCTACAGCCCGGTTTACCGGAGTCCTGCTAGCCCAGTGCTACAGCCCGGACCCACTTGCTGATGACCGACACGTTCGATGCTGGGTCATGGATGCCTGTCCCTGTAAGTCTGTGCCACTTTGGGTTTACGACTAGCCATGTCAGCCCGGGCTCTTTATCATATGGATGCTAGCGACACTATCATATACGTGAGCCAAAATGCGCAAACGGTCCCGGGCAAAGGTAAGGCGACACCCGTGGGGATACCGTGCGTGAGGCCGCAAAGTGATATGAGGTGTTACCGGCTAGATCGATGTGACATTGAGTCGGGGTCCTGACAATCTCATTCGGTATGGATTGGGAGAAATGTCTTCCCTTTGCCGAGTTTGCTTATAACAATAGCTACCAATCCAGTCTTAAGTAAGCACCCTTTGAGATTCTGTATGGACGAAGATGTCGAACACCTTTGAACTGGTCAAAAACCGGTGAAAGACAATTCTTTGGACCGGATATGATTCAGGAGGCAGAAGAGCAAGTTCGCATCATTCGTGAGAATTTGAAAACAGGCCAATCTCGTCAAAAGAGCTAGTATGACCGTCGTCATAAGGAAGTGGCTTATGAAGTTGACGACAAGGCTTACCTTCGGGTTACTCCTTTGAAGGGTACCCATCGTTTCGGTATCAAGGGCAAGTTGGCTCCTCGTTACATCGGTCCTTTTCACATTCTCGCTAAATGAGGAGAGGTTGCCTACCAATTGGAACTACCCCCACATCTTTCTCGAGTTCATGATGTCTTCCACGTCTCTCAACTCAGGCGTTGCTTCTCGGATCCCATCCGCGGAGTGGACCACAAAACGCTTGATCTCCAAGATAACCTCACTTATCAAGAGTGCCCCGTTCGCATTCTGCATCAAGCAGAGCGTGTCACTCGACTTGAGTACCCCGCTTTCTTTCCGCCAACTCCTGAATCTCGGGACGAGATTCTTCCGAGTGGGGGCGAGTTGTCACATCCCTAGTTCTGGTATGTTATAGGTTTGCTTTGTGCATCATGTTAAGTTTCAAATGAAATTGAAATGGGGATGTTTCAAACTCTAGCACCAAAGCAAATTCAAATAGGTTCAATTTAAAAATGGAATTTCAATAAACCAAAAATGTTCATGGTCTTTGGAAAATGTTGCAAGCAACAACCAGACGTGATGCACATTTTTGCTAAACATTTTGGATTTTTGAATGAACCCATATGTATTTGAATTGGAGCTGTTTAAAATAATATAAATATTTTAAAGGCTCCAAAAAATGTTGGAATTTGGTGAGGGCCTCTGGTATATTATAACTAGTGGTCACAAGGAATCTCAACATTTTTATATTTGTGCTAGTATTTATTTTTAAGTCAAAAACAAATGTCAGAAATAGAAAAGAAAACAAAAAAGAGAAAACACTTACCTGGGCCTTACCTGAGGCCTGGCACTGTGCGGCCCAGCTGGCCCTGCCAGTCACCCTCAACCTCCCGCCAGGAGGATGAGAGGCGCTTGGCCGACACGCCGGCGCACGCCCGGCCACCTCCTGCTTGCCGCCTCCCTCTAGACGCCCCTGGAGACGCCACACAGCCTCCCCGACCCCCTCTCACTCTCCCCCGTGCTTCTCCTCTCCTCTGTCACCCTCTCTCGCACGCATCCGAGCGCAGCCGACGCCACCGCTCGCCGTTGCCGCGGCCACCGCCTCCCTCTCGCCTCCCCGACGTGCCCCAGGGATTCGCCTCGTCGCCTTCGTCCTCATCGTCAAGCCACACATCGCCGGGAGCTCTGCTTCGCCATCAATTCTGTCGTCATCAACCTCTCGGCCGCCGTGATCGCCGGCGCCCGTCCGTCGTCTCCGACTTGTCCCCGGGCCCGCTGACCATCCCGTCACCTCCGCTGTGAGATTCTGCGTCTGTTCCCCCTCTTCTCGAGCTCGTTTACGCCCCGCAACCGTCGCCCCCTTGTCGACCGAACCGCGCAGCCGCCCGAGCTCGTCGGCGGCAACGCTCCAGTGACCATTTGGTCCCAGACACGTGTCCACCGAGCTTGCTGCCCCGCGCTGAGCCTCGCTAGCGCCTCCCCTTACCCGCCTGCACCCCGCAACGCTAACCCCACGCGCACCCGAGCTCCGGCCGCCGCACTCGTCGTCGCCGGTGCCACTCCAGCCGCTCCCCGGTCGCGCCACCACCATGGCTGGATGCGGACGAGCGTCCGCATCCCGTAGCTGCACTCCACGCGCAAAAGGGCCCCCTGTAGGCAAAACCCGTAGCGCACCGCCGCGCCTGGCCTCACCGGCGTTGAGCCGCCGGCAGTTTTGCTCGGTTGACCAGGGGTTTTGACATCCCCTAGGTCTATGACATGTGGGCCCCGCCCGGTTAATTAGTTTAGATTAGGTTTAAAACTAATTAGTTTAACCTAGGTTAGTGCTAAGTAAACTAGGTTAGTTTACTGACCAGTGGGTCCCACTGGTCAGGTTTGACCAGGGTCAACCCAATTGACCAGATGATGCAGTGCTGACCTCAAGCTGACGCAATAATTGATTTCTAGAATTATTTTAACTCGGGAAATTCCAGAATATTGCCTAAACTTCAAAAATTCATAATAATTCAACTGTAGCTCAGAATGAAACACATTATATATGAAAAATTATCATAAAAATGCAAGGTATCCATTTATGCGAGTTACATGCATGAAAAACCAACTTATACATGTTGTATAAGTGAAAACATAATATGGGCATTTTAAAAGCATCATTTTGAATTGCATTTGAATCTTTGATTCAAATGGGCTTCAACCAACTTGGTAGCATCTTGCATTAGCCCAAACAGTAGCATTTGCACATGTCATGTTCATGCATCATTTTGTTGCATTTGTTTGTGTGTTGATCGCCGGCACTGTTTCTTCTCGATAGGTTCCACACCGGAAGGTGTTCCGAGTACCTGTCAGAGGAGTCGTACCCCTTCGTCATTCTATCAGGCAAGCAACCCCCCTTTGAGCATTTCGATAAATCCCACTCTCTTGCTCCTGCTCCTTTTACTGCATTAGGACAACAATGATTCAACTGCTACTTTCTGCTGTGGTAGTTGAACCCATTCCTCTGCATGACCTGTCAGTGCCACAGTAAATAGTTGAAACCCACTAGCATGAGTAGGAGTTGCTTGAGCCTTGATGTGCCTACTCATCCATGCTTGTTTTCTTTATGCCAGCTATGCTTAGAGTTGTGTCAGGTCTGATTCATCGGGAATGAATCGGAGTGGTGAACATGTCCTACCGATAAAGGCTATGTGTGTGAACACGTTTTGGTAAAGGTAGCGATGAGAGGCCATGTAGGAGTAAATGGTGGGTTGTCTCATTGGAGCCGTCCCTAAGCACTGAGTTATGTGTATGTTATCCAAGTCTAGTTACTACCACACATTGGGTTCCGGTTATCCGGCCCCTCTCAACTTATTAATCCACTTGATCTCTGTCCAGGAGTTGCAACTAGTTTCTGGCGTTTGTAGGTAGTGCTACTTGTCTACCAGGTGTTGTCCGACGGGACGGGCTTGGGACATACTAGGCACCGTGGCACAGTGTACCAAGTGGCACCTGGATGGTGGGCTTGGGAACCCTACTCACATCATTTGGCGCCGTGAGCGACACCCCGGCTGGATCTCCTTGCGGATGGAACCCGAATAGGCGATAAACCTGGATGAGAGACTTGTGTGGTCAGGTCGTGGCCGGCACCCTCGCCCGGCTTCCGCTTGAAGGTTGCCAAGGTACATGACGTGTACAGGGCGATAAGTGGCGGGAGCGTGTGTGAAGAAGTACACCCCTGTAGGGTTAACATTATCTATTCGAATAGCCGTTTTCCTCGGATATGGAAACTTGGAGGACTTATGTAGTACATAGACAACTTGAAGTGGATACTCTAAAATACTAAAGATAAGCGTGAGTGCTATGGATGGCCTTATCGTAGGGAGACGGGAACAAATCCATAGTGGAGTATTGATATGGTGAATATGTGGACTCGTGTGCGTCTCCTCACCTCAAAGAAGTTTCTGATACTTGTAGTATAGGCTAGCCACTTAGTCAAAGCTGGCTTGCTGCTGTTAAAACTCCACCACCCCCTTGTTGATAATGTTGCATATGTAGATAGTTCTGGTGTAAGACTTGCTGAGTACCTTTGTACTCACGTTTGCTTATTTATGTTTTGCAGTTGGTTACACTAGTGACCTCGACGAGTAGCTTGTATCCCAGCTACGATCCTGTACCCTTGGAAGGGTCGTGTTTAGTCAGGCTTCTTAGTATTTTCCTTTTGTAGTTGTGTGTACTCAGACATGTAATGCTTCCGTTGCTTGTATGCTCTGAATGATGGGTCATGAGACCCGTGTTTGTATTGAATGCTATGTGGCTCTTCTGGGCCTTTATCTATATGAGTTTGAGTTATGTTGTGATGCCATGTTGTACAGCACATACTTGCATGTTATGCGTACGTGTAACGTGTATTGCTATGTGTGGGATCCGACAACCTAGTTGTTTATCCCTGGAAGCCTTTCTTATGGGGAAATGTAGTCTAGTGCTTCCATGAGCCATAGTAGTCCGCTACAGCCCGGTTCACCAGAGTCCTGCTAGCCCAGCACTACTGCTCCGGAACACTTGACTGGCCGGCATGTGATTCACTTCGTTCCTGTGTCTGTCCCTTCGGGGAAATGTCACGCGGTGACATCCGGAGTCCTGCCTAGCCTGCTACAGCCCGAGTTCCTAGAGTCCTGTTAGCCCAGTGCTACAGCCCGGATTCATACGCTGTTGACTGACATGCTCGAGGTTGATTCATGTATGCATGTCCCTGTAAGTTAGTGCCACTTTGGGTTCACGACTAGTCATGTCGGCCCGGGTTCTCTGTCATATGGATGCTAGCGACACTATCATATACGTGAGCCGAAAGGCGCAAACGGTCCCGGGCCAGGTAAGGTGGCACCCGTGGGAATACCGTGCGTGAGGCCGCAAAGTGATATGAAGTGTTACATGCTAGATCAGTGTGACTTAGGATCAGGGTCCCGACACCCTCGTTCATCCTTTTCCCCCACAAGATAAACTACTCATACAAATGCATCTTGATGTTCCGTGCAACGCATGGGCATCTTGCTAGTTGTGGCAAAAGTCCCATGTGTGTGTGAGAGAGTGGGAGAGTGGAGGAGGACGGAGTGCATGTGTGACAAAGACACAAGGAGTGTGTGTGCGATAGGTATCAGCTTAAAATGAGGCGATAGTGTGTGTGTGCACGATCGAGAGGGCGTGTCTCAAGAAGGGAAGAAAAATCTACATAGATACAAGGAGCGGGAGAGAGACATGTATGCGATGGTGGAAGCACGAGTGTGCGGGTGTATAAACCTATCTAGAGGCTAGCTAGTCGATAAATGTTTGTGAGAGAAATACGAGTCGGCGTGCGAAAGCGAGAGTTTTGTGTGTGAGAGAGAGAGACGGTAGTCGGGAAGGGGAGTGGAAGCAGGAGTTGTGTGTGTGTCTGTGTGAGAGAGAGGACACGGTAGCCAGGGTTGTCTGATCGGTAAACAAATGAATAATGTCAGTCTAGGATGGAGACGAAAAGGAGACCGCAACAAATGTTGTGTCTATAGGAGAGAGAGAGAGAGTAATTTTAGTGGTACGAGTCATATGTAGAGACATATAGGGTGTGTGAGAGAATTCCATAGAGAGAAAGACAAAGTGAAAGACGTGAGAGATAATGAAAACCGTGTAATGTATAATGATAGGGAGAGTGTGACACTTCTCAAGGGAGACGTCGAGAGACCATGTTTGCGAGGATAGGAGAAACATGAAGTGAGCATGCGGGTGAGCTGGAGAAAAGAGAGTGATAGCTACCTGAAGAAGCAAGCATGCGAGGGAGATGGGCGTGAAAGGAGTGAACAAAAAAGGGATTCAAATATTTGAATTCGAGATGATGATACATGTAATCCATACTCGAACCAAAATTGATCTATCAAACATGCATACTCATATGAATTCACGCACATCTATGTTATTTAGTATGTAGATATTACTGATCCATACATTTTAGTAGAACATAATTTGGTTAATTTTTTTCAAATTCAACCTTAAGATTTCGAGATCATTGTATTTGTAAATCATATTATACATATAAGGAGCAGAATTCTTTGTTGTGCTTTTGAAAGTATATATAAAAAATGATGTATATAGAATGTAATTCCAATTGAAAATGGATCCCGCCCGAAAAAAATAGAATACAAACAGGATTAGAATTGTGTTGGCACGGTAAACGTGCACTCTGCAAAATTTGAACGAAGCGGGGAAAGTCGCAGTAACCGCCCGAAACCAAAATCTGCGAGATGGAAATCACTACTGCCTATCCCTGCCACGCAAAGCCTATCTGCTGTATTTCTATAGGTTTCAATAGGGGTAGGTTTGTAATTTCACCCAAACATGATGTAACCGCCTCTCACCCGGATTCATACACAGTGGGTGCCAAAACACAGTGTGTCCTCGGCCGAAATCGACTCCCTCCCTGATTCATATTCATACACGGTGGGCGCCAAAAACAAACTCTCGTCAGCAAATATTTGGTGTATGCGAGATTACCGTCCTATCCCCAACCGACTAATGGTGTTGTGATGTAGTAGAAATTTGAAACGCGGGCTAAGTTTCTAAATTTCCTCGCATTTGAGACAAGCGCGCCCTGAATACATGGTTCCCCCCTTCCTCTCTACCTCCCTTTTGCCCATTCGTACTTTGTGGGTGCCAAAACAACCTCTCCACCCCACCCTCCTCCGTCCGCCGCCGTTCGCCACCCCATCCACCCCCGTCCTCCTCCACCATGCCGTAGGTGATACCCCGACGCCACCGTCCATTACAAGAGATCGACCTCTCTCATCCACGTTTCGGACCGGGATCCTTGCATCCCGTCCTCTCGCTTCATCCCCGCCGTCGTCCACCTTGTCGGCGCCGCTCCTACGACCGTCTCGTCCATCGCGCCCTGCCGCCACCGTCTACAATCCTAGATCTGCTTCCACACCACCGACAGCCATCGCTATCGTAGCACCATCAAATTCTCAGCAGATGCGTACATGGCGCCGCACCAGAGGCGCTACTCTTTCGTATCTGCTCAACTTATTTATCGTAGCAAGAAAATAGATCGCCACTGCTTTACTCTGATTTCTTGTCTTGGTTGCGAAGTCGCCTTTGTCCGGTTTGCACCTTCAGATCCGCCATGGCACGCTCAACACTGTACTCCCAATGCTTATGGTTTTCCCCTTTTATATTCCACTCTAATTAAATCACGGTAGACTAAGTTTCAAAATTGGGTCAGTCGATTTTTCAGAGCTCGCCGGAGTTCGCCGGTGCGATGGAAGGGGCTCGGGTGGTTATGGGGCCTCGCCGAACGAAGAAAACTCGACGCGGGTGGGGGTTGGGGTGGGGGTGTGGGTGACAGAGGAACACAGGCGGTGGGGGGCGGTGGTCCGGCCGGCGGCCTGTGCGGTGTTCTGTATGGGAAGAATTAGAGAGGAGGAAGAAGAAGGGTTAGGAGATGCAGGATCTTCATCCAACCGCCTGAAATGGCCGAGAGACAGCTGGGAGTTGTATTCTTAATGCGCTCTGGTTCATCATGTGTGGGCACTGCGCAACCAACATTTTATTATCCAAAATCTACTTGCTCTTCTTTACCATGTTCCTCTTCCGTTCTTCTTTAATATGTACTCTCTCCCCGTTCCTAAATACAAGTCTTTGTATATATTCCACCATGGACTACATATGGTGCAAAATGAGTGAATCTACACTCTAAAATGTATCTGATACATCTGTATGTGATCAATAGTGGAAATCTCTACCAAGACTTATATTTTGGAACGGAGGGAGTATGATAGTAGTACAGTATGTTCCTTGTACTGAAGATGAGAAGGGGCATTTGTAGTGTAGAGGTCTATACGGACGGTTGTGATGGACACTTTGAGCCTCTTTGATTCGTAGGATCCTGCAAACATAGGAATAGGATTTGTAGTGGCATGCCCACTTGAATCCTATAACGCATCAAATCTTACGAATCCTATGCGTAGATGTTATATGCATAAGTAGAACACAAAGAGTTGTGGGCGATAATAGTCATACTGCTTACCAGCATGTCATACTTTGATTAAGCGGTATTGTTGGATGAAGCGGCCCAGACCAACAATACATGACTGTGTACTTGAGACTGGTTCTACCGTCGTGCTTCGCACACAGGTGGCTAGTGGGTGTCTGTTTCTCCAGCTTTAGTTGAATTGAGTTTGACTACGCCCGGTCCCTGTTGAAGGTTAAAACAACACATTTGATGCGTTGTGGTTTTGATGCGTAGGTAAGAACGGTTCTTGCTAGATGCCCGTAGCAGCCACGTAAAACTTGCAACAACAAAGTAGAGGACGTCTAACTTGTTTTTGCAGGGCATGTTGTGATGTGATATGGTCAAGACGTGATTATATAAATTGTTGTATGAGATGATCATGTTTTGTAACTGTTATCGGCAACTGGCAGGAGCCATATGGTTGTCACTTTATTGTATGAAATGCAATCGCCATGTAATTTGCTTTAGTTTATCACTATGCGGTAGCGATAGTCGTAGAAGCAATAGTTGGAGAGACGACAACGATGCTACGATGGAGATCAAGGTGTCAAGACGGTGACGATGGTGATCATGACGGTGCTTTGGAGATGGAGATGAAAGGCACAAGATGATGATGGCCATATCATATCACTTATATTGATTGCATGTGATGTTTATCTTTTATGCATCTTATTTTGCTTGGTACGGCGTTAGCATTATAAGATGATCTCTCACTAAATTTCAAGGTATAAGTGTTCTCCCTGAGTATGCACCATTGCTAAAGTTCATCGTGCCAAGACACCACACGATGATCGGGTGTGTTAAGCTCTACGTTCACATACAATCGGTGCAAGCCAGCTTTGCACAGGTAGATTATCAGGTTAAACTTGACGAGCCTAACATATGCAGATATGGCCTCGGAACACTGTGACCGAAAGGTCGAGCGTGAATCATATAGTAGATATGATCAACATAGTGATGATCACCATTGAAAACTTCTCCATCTCACGTGATGATCGGACATGGTTTAGTTGATATGGATCACATGGTCATTTAGATGACTAGAGGGATGTCTATCTGAGTGGGAGTTCTTAAGTAATATGATTAATTGAACTTTAATTTATCATGAACTTAGTACCTGATAGTATTTTTCATGTCTATGTTGTTGTAGATAAATGGCCCGTGATACTGTTCCTTTGAATTTGAATGCATTCCTAGAGAAAGCTAAGTTGAAAGATGATGGTAGCAACTACACGGACTGGGTCCGTAACTTGAGGATTATCCACATTGCTGCACAGAAGAATTACGTCCTGGAAGCACCGCTTGGTGCAAAGCCCACTGCGGGAGCAATTCCAGATGTTATGAAAGTCTGGCAAAGCAAAGATGATGACTACTCGATAGTTGAGTGTGACATGCTTTACAACTTAGAATCGGGACTTCAACGGTGTTTTGAACGTCATGGAGCATATGAGATGTTCCAGGAGATGAAATTAATATTTCAAGCAAATGCCCGGATTGATAGATATGAAGTCTCCAATAAGTTCTACAACTGCAAAATGGAGGAGAATAGTTCTGTCAGTGAACATACACTCAAAATGTCTGGGTACCACAACCACTTGACTCAACTGGGAGTTAATCTTCCAGATAATAGTGTCATTGACAGAGTTCTTCAATCATTGCCACCAAGATACAAAAGCTTCATGATGAACTATAATATGCAAGGGATGGATAAGACAATTCCCGAGCTCTTCGCAATGCTAAAGGCTACGGAGGTAGAAATCAAGAATGAGCATCAAGTGTTGATGGTCAATAAGACCACTAGTTTCAAGAAGAAGGGCAAAGGGAAGAAGGGGAACTTCAAGAAGAACGACAAGAAAGTTGCTGCTCAAGTGAAGAAGCCCTAGTCTGGACCTAAGCCTGAGACTGAGTGCTTCTACTACAAAGGGACTGGTCACTGGAAGCGGAACTACCCCAAGTATTTGGCGGATAAGAAGGATGGCAAAGTGAAAGGTATATTTGATACACATGTTATTGATGTGTACCTTACTAATGCTCGTAGTAGCGCCTGGGTATTTGATATTGGTTCTGTTGCTCATATTTGCAACTCAAAACAGGGGCTACGGATTAAGCGAAGATTGGCTAAGGACGAGGTGATGATGTGTTTGGGAAATGGTTGCAAAGTCGATGTGATCGCTGTCGGCACACTACCTCTACATGTACCTTCGGGATTAGTTTTAGACCTGAATAATTGTTATTTGGTGCTAGCGTTAAGCATGAACATTATATCAAGATCTTGTTTGATGCGAGACGGTTATTCATTTAAATCCAAGAATAATGGTTGTTCTATTTATATGAGTAATATCTTTTATGGTCATGCACCCTTGATGAGTGGTCTATTTTTGTTGAATCTCGATAGTAGTGATACACATATTCATAGTATTGAAGCCAAAAGATATAAGTCCAGGGGTGGAGCCCAATGGGCCGACCCCGAGGCACAATAATACGGGTCCAATTTCATATATACTAGTACATGTCATACTGAAAAAGGCTTGGGTATCAGGGTTGAGGTGAAGTGGTGCATCAGGGTCCACAATCGCAGCCGCATGACGGCCTACGCCCGCACACGTCCGCAGCCCACTGCCCACAATTGGGTCGTACGCTTAGTACGGCCTCTCCACGCGTGGCTATCCATTACCTGTGCGCAGACACACAGCGGTTTCCAATCCCCACTCCTCGCCGCCAAGTGGGAGCGGTCGATCGAGGCGACGCCATGCCCAGGAGTGGTTGTGCCGATCGACGCGACTACGCCGGCTTCGTGAATCGATCTCGGCAAGAACGTGATCTACTTTGTCCAATCGTTCGTCTACACTTCAGATTGCAGCCAATTCTAGTTCTGTCTGGGTAACGCCCTTGCCTCTTGTCTAATTCTTTTCAATAATTATTCTAAATCCTTGTAATTTTTTGTATGAATTTGCAGTCAATAGATTCCAAAAAAGGCAAAGGATATATTCACTGCCTGGCATATATACATCTGTCCTTTCGTTTTCCTTTGCATAGTAAATGTTTTGGGCATCCCACGTTTGGCTTCTATGACTCCATTTAAATCAATGGGTTTTGGCCGAACATAGGCATTGGAATTTGTAGTTGTCAAATTTTTCATGTCCCATGTGGAATTTTGCTAGTCAAATTTACATATACCATGGGATGTCCTTATTCAAAAGTAAAGTATTATCACGAGATCTCCGAAAGAATTGAATTGGGAAGAGGAGATCCATTTTGATAAGGGCAAAAAGGAAATTGATAAAACATGAACATCCTAATTTGAAATATTCGGTAAGAAGAAAGTAATTGGCTAATGAACATTGCTAGCTAAGAGAAAATAATTTTTAAATATTTGAGAGTTTGGGACTAAAAATATTGGTTTCAAGAATTAAGAGCCCGGCTTGAATTTAGCTACTTAAATATTTTCATTTCACCATTCTTCTTTGTTCCGCTGGAAAATTTAATTTTATTATTTTTATATTGTAGGATATTCAATCTTAGTATGTGATGACGTATTTTGGAGTTTCAAAATGGAAGACATCATTTTCAAGTAATTTTGTTCGTTGTTTCCTTGTTATTCTAAGCATTTGACGGCTATGTTTTGCATTTAATTAGTCTTCTATTATGTCAGGTATAAGTTATAAAACACACTTTTATTTACTATTGTCGTTACTTGAAATTTTACACCATCTTAAAGTGGTGCATCAGGGTAACATTTGCTGCAGCTCCACCCCTGTATAAGTTTAATAATTATAGTGCAACTTATTTGTGGCACTGCCGTTTAGGTCATATTGGTGTAAAGCACATGAAGAAACTCCATGTCGATGGGCTTTTGGGATCACTTGATTATGAATCACTTAATGCTTGTGAACCGTGCCTCATGGGAAAGATGACTAAGACTCCGTTCTCTGGAATAATGGAGTGAGCAAAAGACTTGTTGGAAATAATACATATTGATGTATGCGGTCCGATGGATGTTGATGCTCCCAGCGGGTGTCGTTATTTTCTGTCCTTCATAGATGATTTGAGCAGATATGGGTATATCTACTTGATGAAACATAAGTGTGAAACATTCGAAAAGTTTAAAGAATTTCAGAGTGAAGTGGAAAATCATCATAACAAGAAAATTAAGTTTCTACAATCTGATCGTGGAGGTGAATATTTGAGTTATGAGTTTGGTCTTTGTTTGAAACAATGCGGAATATTTTCGCAACTCATGACACCTGGAACACCATAGCGTAATGGTGTGCCCGAACGTCGTAACTGCACTTTATTATATATGGTGTGATCTATGATGTCTCTTACTGATTTACCGCCATCGTTTTCGGGTTATGCTTTAGAGACGGCTGCATTCGCATTAACTAGTGCACCATCGAAATCCGTTGAGACGATATCATGTGAACCGTGGTTTGGCAAGAAACCCAAGTTGTCGTTTCTTAAAGTTTGGGGCTGCGATGCTTATGTGAAAAAGCCTCAACCATATAAGTTCAAACCCAAATCGGAGAAATGTGCCTTCATAGGATACCCAAAGGAGACTATTGGGTACACCTTCTATCACAGATCCGAAGGCAAGATATTCGTTGCTAAGAATGGATCCTTTCTAGAGAAGGAGTTTCTCTCAAAAGAAGTTACTGGGAGGAAAGTAGAACCTGATGAGGTAATTGTACCTTGTCCCTTATTGGAAAGTAGTTCATCATAGAAATCAGTTTTAGTGATTCCTACACCAATTAGTGAGGAAGCTAATGATGATGATCATGAAACTTCTGATCAAGTTACTACCGAACCTCGTAGGTCAACCAGAGTAAGATCCGCACCAGAGTGGTATGGTAATCTAGTTCTGGAGGTCATTTTACTTGACCATGACGAACCTACGAACTATGAGGAAGCGATGATGAGATAGATTCCATGAAATGGCTTGAGGCCATGAAATCTGAGATGGGATCCATGTGTCCGAACAAAGTGTGGACTTCGGTTGAATTTCCCAATGATCGGCATGCCCTAGAGAATAAATGGATCTTCAAGAAGAAGACTGACGCTGACAGTAATATTATAGTCTACAAAGCTCGACTTGTTGCGAAAGGTTTCTGACAAGTTCAAGGAGTTGACTACGATGAGACCTTTTCACCTGTAGCGATGCTTAAGTTTGTCAGAATCATGTTAGCAATTGCTGCATTTTATGATTATAAAATTTGGCAAATGGATGTCAAAACTGCATTCCTTAATGGATATCTCAAAGAAGAGTTGTATATGATGCAACTAGAAGGTTTTGTCGATCCTAAAGGTGCTAATAAAGTGTGCAAGCTCCAGCGATCCATTTATGGACTGGTTCAAGCCTCTCGGAGTTGGAATATACGCTTTGATACTGTGATCAAAGCATATGGTTTTATACATACTTTTGGAGAAGCTTGTATTTACAAGAAAGTGAGTGGGAGCTCTGTAGCATTTCTGATATTATATGTGGATGACATATTGTTGATTGGAAATGATACTGAATTTCTGAATAGCATAAAAGGATACTTGAATAATATTTTTTCAATGAAAGACCTCGGTGAAGCTGCTTATATATTGGGCATCAAAATCTATAGAGATTGATCAAGACGCTTAATTGGACTTTAACAAAGCACATACCTTGACAAAGTATTGAAGAAGTTCAAAATGGATCAGTCAAAGAAAGAGTTCTTGCCTGTGTTACAAGGTGTGAAGTTGAGTCAGACTCAATGCCCGACCATTGCAGAAGATAGAGAGAAAATGATAGTCATTCCCTATGCCTCAGCCATAGGTTATATCATGTATGCAATGTTGTGTACCAGACTTGATGTGTGCCTTGCTATTAGTTTAGCAGGGAGGTACCAAAGTAATCCAGGAGTGGATCACTGGCCAGTGGTCAAGAACATAAAATACCTGAAAAGGACTAAGGATATGTTTCTCGTTTATGGAGGTGTCAAAGAGCTCGTCGTAAACGGTTACGTCGATGCAAGCTTTGACACTGATCCGGATGACTCTAAGTCACAAACTTGATACGTATTTTTATTGAATGGTGGAGTTGTCAGTTGGTGCAGTTCTAAGCAGGGCGTCGTGGCAGGATCTACGTGTGAAGCGGAATACATAGCTACTTCGGAAGCAGCAAATGAAGGAGTCTGGATGAAAGAGTTCATATCAAGGAGGGAGACATCAAGAGACGCTTCAATTCCATCTGCGATCAAGTCAAGGAGGGAGACATAGAGATTTGCAATATACATACGGATCTGAATGTTGCACACCCGTTGACTAAGCCTCTCTCACGAGCAAAACATGATCAGCACCAAGACTCCATGGGTGTTAGAATCATTACTATGTAATCTAGACTATTGACTCTAGTGTAAGTGGGAGACTGAAGGAAATATGCCCTAGAGGCAATAATAAATTTGTTATTTATATTTCCTAATATCATGATAAATGTTTATTATTCGTGCTAGAATTGTATTAACCGGAAACTTAGTACATGTGTGAATACATAGACAAATAGAGTTTCCCTAGTATGCCTCTACTTGACTAGCTCGATAATCAAAGATGGTTAAGTTTCCTAGCCATAGACATGTGTTGTCATTTGATGAAAGGGATCACATCATTAGAGAATGATGTGATGGACAAGACCCATCTGTTAGCTTAGCATTATGATAGTTTAGTTTATTCCTATTGATTTCTTCATGACTTATACATGTTCCTATGACTATGAGATTATGCAACTCCCGAATACCGGAGGAACACTTAGTGTGCTATCAAACGTCACAACATAACCGGGTGATTATAAAGATGCTCTATAGGTGTCTCCGATGATGTTTGTTGAGTTGGCATAGATCGAGAATAGGATTTGTTACTCCGTGTTTCGGAGACGTATCTCTGGGCCCTCTCGGTAATGCTCATCACTATAAGCCTTGCAAGCAAAGTGACTAATGAGTTAGTTGCGCGATGATGCATTACGGAACAAGTAAAGAGACTTGCCAGTAATGAGATTGAACTAGGTATGATGATACCAATGATCAAATCTCCGACAAGTAACATACCGATGACAAAGGGAACAACGTATGATGTTATGCGGTTTGACCGATCAAGATCTTCGTAGAATATGTAGGAACCAATATGAGCATCTAGGTTCCTCTATTGGTTATTGACCCGAGATGCGTCTCAGTCATGTCTACATAGTTCTCGAACCCATAGGGTCTGCACGCTTAACGTTCGACGACAATTTGTATTATGAGTTATGTGATTTGATGAACTGAAGGTTGTTCGAAGTCCCTAATGAGATCACGGACATGACGAGGAGTCTCGAAATGGTCGAGACATAAATATTGATATATTGGACCATGGTATTTGAACATCGGAAGTGTTCCGAATGGTTTTGGGTAAAACCTGAGTGCCAGAGGGGTTACCGGACCCCCCAGGGGAACTAATGGGCCACCATGGGCCTTAATGGAGAGAGAGGAGGGCAGCCAGGGCAGGCCGCTCCCCCCTCCGCTTGCAGTCCCAATTGGACAAGGGAAGGGGGGCGGCGCCCCCCCTTTTCTTCTACCTCTCTCCCTCTCCTTCCTTCCCCCTCTCTCCCTCTTGGTGGAATCCTACTAGGACTATGAGTCCTAGCAGGACTCCCCTCCTTGGGCGCCCCCTAGGGCCGGACGGCCTCCTCCTCCCCTCCTTTATATACGTGTGAGGGGGCACCCCATAGACACACAAGTTAATCTTTAGCCATGTGTGGTGCCCCCCTCCATAGTTTTACACCTCAGTCATATTGTCGTAGTGCTTAGATGAAGCCCTATGTCGGTAACTTCATCATCACCGTCACCATGCCGTCGTGCTGACGTAACTCTCCCTCAGCCTCAACTGGATCAAGAGTTCAAGGGACGTCACCGAGCTGAACGTGTGCAGATCGCGGAGGTGCCGTACGTTCGGTACATGGATCAGTTGGATCGGGAAGACGTTCGACTACATCAACCGCGTTACTAAATGCTTCCGCTTTCGGTCTATGAGGGTACATAGACACACTCTCCCCCTCTCGTTTCTATGCATCTCCTAGATAGATCTTGCGTGATCGTAGGTAAATTTTTTGAAATGCTGCGTTCCCCAACACAAATGTCGTCATTATTTCCTTTCACTTGCACGACCGAATTATACGAAAATAATAATAGCTCAAGAGTGTCGTGGACTAAGCTGGAATCTACAAACATTTTATTCAAAAGGAGAAGACAAAGCAATTTGGGCTCTTTGTTAGATCAACAATAATGCATATGAGACCCACTCAACATTTTAATCGTGATATTCTCCTTGGTATGACTCAATAAATAGAAAGAATTTCAGAGAAACACACTAAAATATTTTTGGAGTTTTTAGTTTTCTTGAAGAAAGAAAATTAAAGAAAGAAAAACAAAAATGAGAAAAACTATTTACACAGGAAAACTCCCAACAAGCAAAAGAAGAATCGAGAAATCTTTTTGGTTTTTCTTTTTAATACTACAAATAATTAAACTAGAAAGAAAAACTAAAAAGAAGCACGAAATATTTTTGGGTTTTCTCAAAGTTTTTCAAACACATAAGAAGAAAGAAAAAAATCTAGCATGGATAATACAATTAAAAAGTGTGAACATCGACGACTGGAATGAACTGTGTGAACATGAATGTAATGTCAGTGGAAATACATACTCCCCCAAGCTTAGGATTTTGTCCTAGCTTGATAATCACCATCCGTAGCCTGCATAGTAGTCAGAGTGGTAGCTCGCGGAGGCTCTTGGTGCAACCACCTCAGCCCGCCGAGCTACCTCGATCTCCGCCTTGTACGAGCGGGCCTCGCTCTCAAGAACATAATATCTTCTTTTGTTGTTGTAACACCCTCGATGCGACTATATCTCCCACGTGTCAAGGCACGACTTAGAGGCATAATCGCATTGAAGGCATATGTCGCAAGTTAGGCAATCTTCACAACATCCCATGTAATATGATAATAAAAGGGGAGATAGCAATAGTTGGCTTACACTCGCCACGTCAATCAAGTACATAAATAACATTACATCATCCAAACACTCATGGCCCGACTACGGCGCCAAAATAAAAGAGAACCCAACAAGCGACACGGTCCCAATCACCCCCAACTGGGCACCACTATTGATCATCGGGAAAGGAAACATAGTAACATTGTGAGTCTTCGTCGAACTCCCACTTGAGCTCATACGCGTCTGCTGGAGTGGAATCATCAGGCCCTGCATTTGGCGTAATAGTAATCTGTGAGCCACAGGGACTCAGCAAAAGGGCACCCTCGCGATCAAGACTATTTAAGCTTATAGGTATGGCAAGGTAAATATGTGGAGCTGCAGCAAGCGACTAGCAAGTATGGTGGCTAACTTATTCGCAACAGAGAGCGAGAAGAGGAGGCAAAGCGCGAGCGAGAAACTAGAGAGCAACATGCGCAAACATTACTCCAACACCATGTCCACTTCCCGGACTCCGCCGAGAAGAGGCCATCACGGTAACTCACACTGTTGATTCATTTTAATTAAGTTAAGGTTCAAGTTATCTACAACCGGACATTACCAAATTCCCATCTGCCCATAACCGCGGGCACGACTTTCGAAAGTTCAAATCCCTGCAGGGGAGTCCCAACTTAGCCCATGACAAGCTCTCACAGTCAACGAAGGAATAGACCTCCTCCCAAGACGTTCCGATCAGACTCGGTATCTCGGTAATTCAAGACACTTCGACAGGTTAAAACAAGACCAGCAACATCACCCGAATGTGCCGACAAATCCTGATAGGAGCTGCACATATCTCTTTCTCAGGGCACACTCAGATTGTCTTAGGTACGGGTAGGCCAGCCGAGAGTTGCCCCTGGTGGCCACCGGCAGCTGACAGGTGGACCAACACTCAGAGGAGCACTGGCCCGGGGGGGTTAAAATAAGATGACCCTTGAGTCTGCAGAACCCAAGGGAAAGAAAAGGCTAGGTGGCAAATGGTAAAACCAAGGTTGGGCATTGCTGGAAAAGCTTTAATAAAGGCGAACTATCAAGGGGTTCCCATTATAACCCAACCGCGTAAGGAACGCAAAATCCGGGAACATAACACCGATATGACGGAAACTAGGGCGGCAAGAGTGGAACAAAACACTAGGAGAGAGGCCGAGCCTTCCACCCTTTACCAAGTATATAGATGCATTAATATAGCAAGATAATATAATGATATCCCAACAAGTAAATAAAGGTTCCAACAAGGAACGGCCTTCAATCTTCACCTGCAACTAGCAACGCTATAAGAGGGGCTGAGCAAAGCGGTAACATAGCCAATCAACCGTTTGCTAGGACAATGGTGGGTTAGAGGTTTAACATATAAATTTGGGAGGCTTGCAAGCAAGTGGTAGGCATCGTAGCATTGGCATAGCAAAAGAGCGAGCAAACTAGCATAACAAAGATAGTAGTGATTTCGAGGGTATGATCATCTTGCCTGCAAAGTTGTCAGAGTTGACTGGATCCTCGAAAGCAAACTCAACAGGCTCCTCGTTAGTGAACTCGTCTCCCGGCTCTACCCAAACAAGACAAACAAGCAACAAGGATACAATCAACCACGTGCAAACTCAAACAACACGATGCAAAGATGATATGCTATGCGGGATGCGATGCGAGATGCAAAATGCAAGATATGACAGGAAATGCATGAACATGGCCTCAACTTGGGAAACCAAGTGTGCCACTGGAAATATGAGATGAAATCGCTTGAAAACGATATAAAGAACGCCGGAATCGGAGTTACGGTTTGGAAATGGCAAACGATTCAAATATGACCCCTGTCTGCGATTTACAGCAAGTAGGCATCTAAATGCAATGAAATGAACATGCTACAGCACCCAAACATGACAACAAAATACATGGCAGGGATGCACACAAGATGCTTAACAAAAGTCTAGCACTGAGCTACGGCCAATTAATCCATTAACAGGTTCAAACAAGCATGGCAAAAATGCATATGGCAAACATATCTCAGACTTAGTGAAATCAACACTTGTCTGGAATTTCAGATCAGGTAGCCCTCTTCGGAGCAACAAAACTACATGCTACAGGATCTGAATATGGCAAAGTAAAGCATGGCATGGAGCTACTCAAAGAGATTAACAAAAGTCCCTTAGTGACCTTGAGCCAAAAGGGATCATAAAATACAATTGCAAGCATGTGAACATAGCAAAAACATAATCAGTTTCAGACTTAGTGAAAAACTGACACATGCTGAAATATAACTCAAGTAGGCATGTTTACGAGCTCGATGCACTCACTACAGAGCAAGTCATGGCAAGACAAGCATACATCCATCAACAAGGCACAAAATGCAAGCTATACATGGAAAGAACAATAGCATAGCATGCACGGATCAACTACAACATCACCGGCAAAATTGCAAACAAGTTGACAATCTACCCAGATTCACAAAGTAGCAAAAGTAGAGCTCGATTGACTCAAGCTAGGGTGCTTCATAATTGCAAACAAAGACATTTATGGATAGAGCACTACGATATTAACAAAACTCCCTTACTGATCATCCTCAAAAGAGGCATGGATCACTAGGAAACAACATGAACATATGGCATCATGAGATAAACAACTGCAGGACTTAGTGAAATTACTAAGTCCCTGAAAACAGAATTAGCAAGTGCACCACTTTGCAAGCTTGCACAAGTCACCACACACATCCTAAAAATACATGGGTTGCACCTCTGGAAAGATGACAAAACCCTTAACAAAACACATGTAGAGCATCAGGTCATAGCATGCACACAATAATCATGGCAAAAATGACAAAAGCCTAAATGGAGAAGCAGATCTGACAATTAACTCAAGTATCCCTCTTCTAAAAGCATTTCGGGCATCAAGATGAACTCAATGAAAATGATGCAATGGAATAAAATGATGTACTCTCTGAGATGAACATTTTGATATGCTATATGCATGAATCGGAGCTACGGATGCAAAGTTACGATGCGATGAACAAGGGTACATGGATCTGGGAAATCCGAGGACTTAGTAGAAATTTATACCCTGTGCAAAAAGTCAACGGGACGAGGATATCCCGGGATGGAGGGATCCGGGTCGAGATGACGGCGTTTGGATGGGGGAGTGGGTGGATCTGATCCCACTCCCGGATCGGATCTGGCCCGGGGCTGAGGAGGCCGGCGACGGCCGACGGCGGAGGGCGGCCCAGATGGCGGTGGCGGTGCGGGACGGCGCCGGCGACCCGGCCGGCGAAGTCCGGCGAGCGGGCGCGGTCGCCGGTGCGCCCAGGCGGCGGCGAGGAGCGCGGGTGGCGGCGGCCGGAG